>NC_138773.1:175999224-176074224 GCF_965119305.1 Pelophylax lessonae | reverse complement strand
CACCTCCCACCTGGGGGGGTGCTGCCAACCAGGGTGTTCCAGGTCGTCACATCCCAGCGAAGCTCATCCCCATCCATCTGGGCTCTGTCGTGGCGAGGTCTAGTGGTAGACTAAAACCTGCTCATGCTAGCTGGCAAGGCTGGGAGACCTTAAAGATCTAGATTATCCAGTCCGAAACCCAGCCGGCTGTTGCTTGTATTTCTCCAGGCACTCTAAACTAGTAAATAAAAATATACATATAACAAAAATTTCCCTTTTATATAGCTAAAACCGAAGTCCCAGTGGGGAAATAGGTCCTACTTCTAAACTAGGCAGAAACAAACTGGAAGCTGTAGCAGAGTGTGTGGGGTTATGCCTGCAGGGACAGCCCCATAGGCGTGGTAAAGCTTTTTCCTGCAAGTGTCCTATTCCTGATAAGAGGAGCATAACCAAATGGTCTAAGAAGATATGGAGCCGCGTCTGTCAATGGATGTTAGAGAAAAGTAATTTTTTTTTAGATTTTATATATATATATATATATATATATATATATATATATATATATATATATATATATATATATATATATATATATATATATAATTTGTATTTCCATACTGTGATCAGAGCAATACAGTTTTACCATAGCAACACTGTACCATTCTAGGGAGTAATCAGGATTTTTTTTACATACTATGTTTTCTTATAGCATTCCTTAATTTTATTTACTGAATGACAGTGTGTACACATTGTGTATTGTGATTAGCAACAGCTAATCCCATGGTACAAATGGGCTGTGACCATGTGTCCACGGTACAAATGTGGCCCTGTCTGTACCATGTGAACACTGTGACCAATCACAGTTAGCAGCACAATAGTATACAATGAATGGCATGAATGGAAGCCATTCATTGTTTACAACTGTCATGTGATCTGCTGTGATTGCACAGCCATCACGTGTTACCGGCAGCAAGCCAGTACGGTGGACACAGCAGATGACTGACCGTGCGAGGCACGTTTTCGGGAGGACATCATATAATGTCCTCCCAGAACAATAGGCTTCTTGCCCGAACGTCATTTTAAAATGACCCTAGGCGGGTAGTAATTAAACCAAACAGTGTAATGTCTTTCAAGGGAAAGTAAACATAGAAACTTTAGGTTGATGCCCTTTACGTCTTTCACTAATTTAACATTATTTTAATTTTTTGCACATGTTAAAATGCACCTGAAGAATAGGTAAATACCCAAGACGTTATTTATTTTCTAAAAGCAGAGATCATGTGGAACAAAAAATATGGTAGTTGAATTTTTGTCATACAATATTTGTGCATTTATCACACCTATATTTCCTGTAAAAAAAATACACAGGCTGGATTCACACCTGACTGGCTGCGGTTGGCAGTTTGGAGTGGTTATGTTCACTGGTTTAGGTGCAAATTTTTACTTGAATTTGCACCTAAACCGGACCCAAAATCGCACAAGACCCTTTTAAAAAAACAGACCGCAGCTGCCCCGCACATTTGAACCGACTATATTGAAAGCTGGTCCGATTCACATTATGCGAATTGGATTGGGTTAAAATTGCATTCAATTTGCTTATATGTGAACCAAGCCTAAAAGGTACTTTTAGTACTTACAAACACTATCACCCATTTTTTTTGAAAAATATGAAAGATGAGGTTGCATCAGCTGTGATTTTTTCTTTAATACCTGACCGAAGAAACAAAACATCATTTATTTCAACTGCTGGTTTCAATTACCTTCTATAAGGGATCTTGGTTGCCCCCATTTGAGGTCCCAATCGAGTCTGCAGCTGCTAAAGAGAGGCTTTGTGTGCACAACATGCAGAAGTTGGATGATGGGGACAGCGGCCTAAGAGTGAGACTGAGGAAGCGGAGAAGCAGGAGCTCGGTGTGAGCATAAATTAGGCTCTGTACATGGAGAAGCTGGGACAGCAGTCTGGTAGGGACCACTGCAGCCTTTATGTACACAGGGGAGGTGTAACCACCCTTGATATTACTTGATGTAACTCTAATCTGCTGCCATCACCATGTTGGACGGTGGGGATGGTGTGTTCAGGGTGATGAGCTGTGTTGCTTTTACGCCAAACATAACGTTTTGCATTGTTGCCAAAAAGTTTGATTTTGGTTTCATCTGACCAGAGCACCTTCTCCCACATGTTTGGTGTGTCTCCCAGGTGGCTTGTGGCAAACTTTAAACGACACTTTTTATGAATATCTTTAAGAAATGGCTTTATTCTTGCCACTCTTCCATAAAGGCCAGATTTGTGCAGTATACCACTGATTGCTGTCCTATGGACAGAGTCTCCCACCTCAGATGTAGATCTCTGCAGTTCATACAGAGTGATCATGGGCCTCTTGGCTGCATCTCTGATCAGTCTTCTCCTTGTATGAGTTGAAAGTTTAGAGGGACGGCCAGGTCTTCGTAGATTTGCAGTGGTCCGATACTCCTTTCATTTCAATATTATCACTTGCACAGTGCTCCTTGGGATGTTTAAAGCTTGGGAAATATTTTGCATCCAAATCCGGCTTTAAACTTCTCCACAACAGTATCTTGGACCTGCCTGGTGTGTTCCTTGTTCTTCATGATGCTCTCTGCGCTTTAAACGGACCTCTGAGACTATCACAGTGCAGGTGCATTTATACGGAGACTTGATTACACACAGGTGGATTCTATTCATCATCATTAGTCATTTAGGTCAACATTAGATCATTCAGAGATCCTCACTGAACTTCTGGAAAGAGTTTGCTGCACTGAAAGTAAAAGGGGCTGAATAATTTTGCATGCCCAATTTTTCAGTTTTTTATTTGTTAAAAAAGTTTGAAATATCCAATAAATTTCGTTCCACTTCATGATTGTGTCCCACTTGTTGTTGATTCTTCACATAAAATTACAGTTTTATATCTTTATATTTGAAGAGTGAAATGTGGCAAAAGGTCGCAAAGTTCAAGGGGGGCCGAATACTTTCGCAAGGCACTGTATATATATATGTTTTTTTTTTTTCCAAAATAGACGGTCTATTTTTGTTTATAGTGCAAAAAATAAAAACCGCAGATGTGATTAAATACCACCAAAAAAAAGCTCTTTTTGTGGGGGGAAAAAAGGACATCAATTCTATTTGGGCACAGTGTTGCAAGACCATGAAATTGCCTGGTCAAGAAGGGGGTAAAACCATCCAGAGCTAAACTTGTACGCAACAAATGTCAGAAATAGGCCTGGTCTTTAGGTAGTTAAAGTAGTCTTAAATCCTAAATATTTTTAACCTTAATGCATTCCTTGTATTCGGGCAAAAAATATTTAGGCATCAGTATCCCCCCTCCACTCATTTTACTTAACTGAGCCCTCTTACGATCCAGCACTGTGCACGTCTGACGCTCCTCTCTACCCTCACTTCCTGGTCTACAGGCTTTTCTCGGCCATCAGGAGCCATTGGTCGCCGCTGCTGTCAATCAAAGCCAGTGATCAGGGGGCGGGCCCAGTGCGGCTGACTGTCAATAGACCCAAACAGCAAGGCTCAGGAGCGAGCCAGCATGAGTGCCCCTATAGAAAGCAGCTTTCTATGGGGGCACTCACCAGAGGGGAGGAGCCAGAAGTGTCGGCGTGGGATCCGAGAAGAGGAGGTTCAGGGCTGGAATGGAATTGCACAGGGCAGTAAGTATAACCCCGTTTGTTTTTGTTTTAACAAAAGCATTTACAAAATCACTTTAAAACTGAATAGCGAAAAAGGCATTTCCTGCATGGGGGCTACCCCCGCACTGCACGATTGTACTACTCATTTAGGAGGCAGTAATAACACTTACTTGCCTGTTCCTCTACTCCCCTGGAAGACAACACTTACTTCTGCCTGGCAAATCCAAAGCAGTGCTATGGTTCCCACATTGATTTTTGATGATGTCAGATGATCTTGGACTGCCAGAGTGCAGGGGAGAAGAGGCTCAAAGACCTGTCTAGCAGTGCAAAGCAGAGGATTGGGTAAAAAAATTGCTTTACCCAGTCTACTAGACAAACAAGCAGTAGGCAAACCAGGCGTTTTGCCTTGGGTGGCATTTATTTGGGGGGGGGGGGGGTCAGCACTGCCCCCAGGCAGAAGGGTAGAGGCGGCTCTTTAACCACTTCCCATCCTTGCGGTCAGCTCTCTTGTAATAGCAATCAGAGCGGCTTACTAGATGCTAGATTGCTATTATAAGCAGGAGTGGGATCATGGGCAGTAATTCTATATATGGCACTTGGACGAATCATGTCTCAGGGTCTGATGAGGAAGCTGCAGCTGGGGTGGAACAAATTTACATGAGAGTGGGGGGGCTTCCGATTTTAGTCTTGCCTAGGGCAGCACAAAACCAAAATACACCACTGATTACATGGAAGGACTTTTCGTTTTCCCGGGGGTTCAGCTTAAATGCTGCTGTTAAGACTGTGGAGATTAGAACCATCTGCCTTAAACAAAGGAACATTAGCATTGAGAGCCTAGGAATTATTCTGATCCTAATGCTTTCCAACCAGTTGGCTCTTGAAGACTGTATTCCTGTTGAGCACTGAAGTGCCTGTTTAGCAAGGTGTTTAGCAGTTGTTTTTTGGCTGAATCAGGTCATAGTCCTTTACCTACTACAGGGATTTCCCAGCCTTGGCCTGCTGTTATATTGGTTAGAAAACCTTCAGATTGTTAGTGCCCCCCACTAAGACAGCCAGTGTCAGCAGTGTTGATCCTCTCTGCCCTATAAGTAACAGGAACTGAAATGTCTGGGGTTAGTAAGATCCTGCAAACACAATCAACCACCCTCATAGCACTATAGGAGGCCTAAATCGGGGACCTTTTAAATTGCTAAAATACAGAGATCGATGATAAAATGATAAACTTAAAAGTAAGACGTTTAATATCTGAAGAAAAATAAATGATAAACATCACTGGTAATTATTGCCAGAAAAAATATCAGGTAACTCCCCCAAGAAGCATAAATTATGTTTCTGCATTTAAGAGGATCAGAGAGCTAAAAGTGACCCTTCAACTTCATTTTAAGATGCTTAACCTTTTGAAATTACCTAATTATATAATAATTACTATTAAACTGTATTATGATATCAGTTACATTTACCCAATATATTTATTGCATTTTTAAAAATGCACTTATTTACAAGGGTTTGTGGCTTACCTTCCCCTTAACTGGATTGCTTCCTCAAATTTCTTCTCCTCCATAGCTTTTTGTACATCCTTTGTCTTAAATGAAGTAAAATAAAAGATTAAAAACAAACACATTTTACCGTAAAAACTTCTATTATTCAATTTTCACGTAAATTGTGTATATTTTGTAGATGTGCAATGGCAAGTAAAGTAGTGTTTAATGCTGCTGGCTTGTGGTATAACGAGGTCCTTTAGTGTTTAATGCTGCTGGCTTGTGGTATAACGAGGTCCTTTTATTACTATATTTTTATATATCTGTGGGATTGTACACAGCTTTTTTGGACATAAAATCTGTACACGCAATTGGTACAATGTAAATATATTAAGTCAACCAGAACACTCCCAAATGGTCATGTAAAAAATATGAGAAACACTTTAAATTTGCTATTTTTGTTTAAAGTATACATAAAATGTCAAAACAAAGATAAATAAACATCAGAATTTAAGCTAAAAAATCAAACAATAAGCATTTACTAGTTGACATTTTTGGTGTCAGAAAACTATTTTTTTTTTTGTAAATTCTATTTTTATTGAAGAGGAAGAGGCATACAATATCGTCAATGCGCAATGATACCTGACCAAACATCATTAAATGAAAAAAAAAACATGAGGACATTAGAACATGCGTGAAAAACACAAAAGATATACCAAGAGACAGCTTGAGAGGATTATGTGAAACAGCTACTGTCTGGGACATTGGGGTCCGCGGACACGGTTCAAATATACTGTGACGGAGAACCCCAACGTGCCGTATAGTGCAGTAGAAATCTGTAGGGTGCCATGCTCCCGGGGAGGTCTCCATCCCCACTGGCATCTATCACATGGCCGGTATGCGGAACGGAGAAGAGCAACCCAGGCGGCCGGCTACCACATCAGGCGTAAGATGAAGCAACAACTGTACGTATGCCCAGGGGGAAATTTTGATCCCAGAAGTCGGGTATAAGAAAACTATTTTTACATTTTCGTACTTGATAGAGTAGATTTGAACCTCAGAAGAGAAGATTTTGATAAAGTATGTGTAAAAAGGACTTGTGCGCTGCTATATGCATAGCAAACATTTACTACAAAAACCTAAATCACAAACAATAAAAGTGAAGGTGCAGCGCTAGTCCATAAACGGGACAATCAAATCCCTGGAACATACAGCAAAGAGTCCACGTGAGTAGTTCATTCCATACCAGCCAGCCTTATAGTGCAGGGAGATAGAGATCCACCACCAGGTAATATTCTATATACTCTTACCAGATGACCAGACCTACACAGGTCATGTATCGCAGATACCAGGTAACAGAAACCAGGACACTGATGCTCACAGGATAATTCCCCCAGCTTAGCAGATACAACGGCCGGTGTCACTCCTTACAGCTTCCACATGCTGCCTGGCTACCGGTGGTTAAACTGAATGCTGCCCACTATGCGGCTCCACCCGGACTCCTCAACATTTTTCCCCGGGACGGCCCTGCCTGTGTTATTGACCACTTGTTTTCCTTTCCCTTCTACAACCTGAGTTCTGCTGTACTAGGACTGCAAAAGGCTGATACTAAACTTGGGCACTGCTTGCAAAAGTGGGATTTTTTGTACTCCTAGTAAAATCTTTATTGGATTTCACTGAGGGACCCTCCAGTATAACCCTTCAGCTTATACTACTGTCTACAGAGGGAAAGGATCCTGGATCAAAAAAATGTAGGCCAATCAAGGAAAACCCCACCTACTACCAGCATGTATCAGTTTTGTAGCAAACCGGTACTGAAAGCATGGTCAAACACAAAAGGGAAGTTCCTCAATAGAAAGAAGAGGATTTTACAGCAACTACAAAAATCCAAACAGACTTAGGGACTGCTTTCAGCTCAATGAACTGCCTGAAAGAACCCACATGCAAAGCTGGCATCAGATGAGGACAGAACATCCACCTGGTAAAACATAAGAATATGTTGAAGGAAAGATACAGGGCAGCCTACCAAATCTGGTATATATAGCGTTGTAGCTAGATATAGCATATAGTAAATACTAAAAACTGAGACCTAGTAGAGTGTGCCTTGACAGGAAAGAGTAGAACATGATCCATGAGATCATAAGCTAGAAGAAGTGTGTTTCTGAGTAACAGAGAAGGTGTAACACGTTGGTACACCCTTGCAGGGACCATCCAGGTCAAAGAGAGAATCAGGCTTTCTGAAGGAAGCAATGGCTGAGCAGTAGACTCTTACAGCCCAAACTACATCCAGGCAATGGAGGGAAATCTCTTTTAGAGGTGATGAAGTTGGATAGAGGGACAGAGGAACAATGTCCTGGATGAGGTTTAAGGCCGAACCTACCTTTGACAGGAAAGAAGTTCTGAGCCTCAACACTACTTCATTCGAGTAGACCAGATAGGGTTTGTTACAAATAAGGCTACCAGCTTATAAACTCACCTCACAGAGTTAATGGCTACAGAAACAACACCACCACTTTATGGGTAAAAAGGAAAAAGTGGGAATGTTCTAAACGGGGTTCAAAGGGGTTTTTTTTTTTTTTTTAATTGCCAAGAGAACCAGATTAAGGGCAGGCCATAGATGATCCAATTTTCTTATCTGCAACCATAAGTCAATCAATCAGTGTTGATGGGTAATCCCTCACACTGAGCTATTTTGTTCTCCCAGTGGGGGCGTGCAAGGAGTCATCCATGCCAGGAGAACAAGTGCGATTATTGCTGGCGCTGTGGCCTCATGTAAAAATTTGACATGCTGGTTGTACCAACGTCAAACAATGGATTGACTTGGGTACAATCAGCCTGCCCATAGATGGTCCCTGCTGAACTGGCTGGGATTCAAACCATCCATGGCCGGTTTAAGATCCCACAGAGTCACAGAGGTACAAACAGGCGAGGCTACGTAGGAGACACCCTGAACAAGTAACAAGCAGCCAATGGTAAATCAGCCTTTGAGAAAGAAGATCCAGACAATCTGGAAAAACACATGGGCCATCCGCCAGGAGACTTATCAGGTTCTGCCTTGGACAATCTGGTGCTATGAGGATCACTGGAATACTAAAGAATAATATTGCTGCGCCAAGTAAAACATCAATCATTAGAGATAAATATAAATGTTTAGTGTTCAAAATAATGCCACAATTACTCTAAATCAGTCCATATACTGTGATACCAAGTGATAAATAAATAAATTGTGAGCTGTGATATTAAATCAATATTAATTGTCCCAAATCACAATGAAAAATAGTGTCATGACTAACATCTTCATCCATAAACGTGATTAAAGGTGCTGCATGCTTCACTCCAAGTGACTAGTGACAGATTAGCAGCTCACCTTAGGGAAAGACTCCTAAGAGTCAATACACACTCTGGAAAAATCCCAATAGCCTGGTTCGCCTTCCAATCACCGCCTCCTGATACTCTCTCCGGGTGTATACAGCATCAGTGTGGAAATAAAAACAAGATCTAGTGCTCTCTGCTTTGTAGGGCTATTTATTAGGGATGCACCGAAATGAAATTCTTGGCCGAAGCCGAATAATAATGAAATGTTTGGCCGAAGGCCGAATACCGAGCGCGGTGTTTCGCATTTTTTCCATTTATTTTGCCAATTTTTTGTCCTCTCTCTTGTCCTCTCGTGTCTCTCTCTCTCGCTCTTGTCCTCTCTCTCTCTCTTGTCCTCTCGTGCCTCTCTCTCTCTCTCTCTCTTGTCCTCTCACTCTCTCTCTTGTCCTCTCATGTCTCTCTCTCTCTCGTCCTCTCATGTCTCTCTCTCTCTCCCTAAATGTTACTGTAGGGAATGGGATTCAGTGCACACTGCAGCCTTGTACCATAGGGTTAATGTTAGTGACACTGTAGGGATTGGGAAGGATGCTGGGAATGGAAATCAGGAAGCATGCAGGCAGCCTTGTAAATTTTAATTGCAGATACAGGGCACTGGGCAGGTCAGGGTTAATATGGTAACATCAATTACTCAGTGACAGTCAGTCAGTGTCAGTGTGGACTCGATCAGATTATACAGTGACAGACAGTCTCTCATAGTGGTGGTAGTAGGAGCCTGGAAAGGAGCACAGCCGCATACATACATTACTCACTCGTGCACTGCAGCCCGCCCCACACATTCAGTGAGTCTTACTCTCCTCCCTAGTTTTTTCAATGGCACATTCAGGAAGCCAATCACGCCGTGAGTAGCGGCACAGCGGAATCAATCAGGTGTGCAGGCACGCGTGATTGGTTCGCTGGGATGTAAAGGTGAAAAAGGCTGGACCACAGTTTTCCAAGGACTAGATTCAGTTTACCTCTCGTGTATCTCTGATGGTTGATGATCTACTCTGTCACGGTCAGATGATCCCCCCAGTCAGGCAGCCCAGCTCCTTATATTAGTGCAGGCATGGATTCCAGATGACCACGGCACAAGCGGAGGTTCCAAATGACCACAGCTTTGAACAAAGTATTATGTTTCTTCCCCTTATAAACCACTTTATTATCCAAACAAGGCTCTGAAGAAGAGAGAAACCTTGAAACGCGTTATCTGATGGGTCTATAAGTATAGTGAAATTTTGCATATGGACTTAAGCAGATGATTTTATGATAAGGCTTTGACACAAGTACTGGTTTGTGAGTACATTCACCTTTACTTTATTTTATTCAATAGATGTATTGAAAATAATGCACTAGGCCACCGTGCCATCTGTTTCCGGTTTCCTTTTAGTGCTTTTAGCCCAGTGCTGCAGGGATAACAAAAAGCCGAATCACCTGAAACTCAAAGAATGTTACTTGGAGGATAATTCAAGTCCCCTGCAACGGGAGTGGCTCAGTAATGATGCCGTAAGGGTGTGTTCCTCGGGAGCTCTGTGATTCACAGCTGTGCTCCGGCCTCATGCAGCCAGCGAACCTGACCCTGCCTTCTACCTCTGCACAGGTCAGTCTCTGATAGCCCGGCGAAGCCCTTGGAGATCGGACATCGCAACATACTTCCTCCGGCGTCCCGCAGCTCAGTGTGTCTCCTCGCCAGCTGAGATGGCGCCGGCGCGTCCACTTAACACCGGCCATACCTCGCTGAAAAAGCACAGGGCCATCCAACAGATACCTCTGCTTCCCCTCGAGGCTCCACACAGCCGACCTCCATAATGGACAAACCACAGGCAGACATAATGGATGATCATCCATCCCCTGGTCAGTTGGAAAATCCTCAGCCTTCAGAATGGAGAGAACTGCTCTCACCAATACCGACAAAGTAGGACATAAATGAGATGGCAGCATCGATTGCGAGTAATCTTTCTCTTGAAATCAATGCCATAAAACAGCAATTTACACAAATAGATAACAAAGTAGCTGCTGTGGGGATGGCCCGATCTATATTGGAAACCAGAGTTAATGCTATAGAAAACTCACAGGTCCATATACAGAATCCACTATCCATTTTGCAACTTCAACAGGATGACAGTGACAATCGCAGCCGGAGAAATAATATTAGGTTGCGGGGGGTCCCAGAAACAGTTCTGGGCCCTGAATTAAAGACGACAGCTCTGGCGATATTTAATAAATTGCTGGAGCGCCCTCCTACAGAGGAAATTGAAATAGACAGAGTACAGGCACCCCGCAGTGTAGGAGAAGACCACCCACGTGATGTATTGGTCAGAATACATTTTTACTCATTTAAGGAAGATATTATGCAACGTGCATGGAATCAAGGTCCTGTGGATTTTAAAGGAGCCCCAATACGGCTCCTAGCAGACCTCTCACATTGCACTCTGCAAATGAGGGTCATATTAAAACCATTGCTAGCTGAAATTTAAAAGGTGGGCGTTACATATCATTGGGGTCACCCGTTTCATTTGGTGGTATCACGAAATGGAAATTCATTTGCTTTGAGATGGCATGAACAGATACCAGAGGTATTCTCTTTCTTGGAGACCCCTCCAATATCAATTCCCAACTGGCTCAGCAATCCCTGGAGTCGGATCTCATGGGGATCCCCCATGTCACGATTTAGACATTCCCGGAGAAAGGGTCCCGGTCCGTTAGAAGAAGAGACTCCTGCGGAGGCCATGGCCCCCAATAACGTTGAAAAATGACATGGAAAATCTTCACATTCTCTTACTCTTTCATTATATCTCCAGATAAACTATCCTGAACTTTGTTGGAGACCTCTGTCTTGCCCCTTTCCCCCCTCCCCCCTGGTGCTGACTCCCCGTCGCCCGGATGAGTAATGTCCTCTCCCTGGTCAGCTGGGGGTCACGCATTGAGGATATGAGGTTTGGTAGTGAGTCCCACACATTCTCCAATCTTTGAAGAAGATCTACCGACGATTTTTGTGGACTGCAAAATGGATTTTTTTCTTTTTTTTTATGTAATTCCTGGGAAACATCAGGTGGGGATTCTGCATTTGGGGGTGGGGGGGAGGGGTGGGGGGTGGCAATGAGGGTAAGGGAGGGGGATATAATTGTTATTTCAGATTATTTAAAAATGAAGTATTGAATGTTTGTGCAGGGGGGTTGTAGCTTAAAAATTAGTAAGGTGCTTTGTAGGCCGACACCCTTTGGTCACATCTCATTATCTTTTCTCTTTTTCTTATTTATTTTTTTAATATTTTTTGCTTGCGGGTGAACACTTTTAATCTTGCGGCATTTTGCTGATCACTTTTCCCACATTAGGAAGCGCCTAGTTGCATTTGGTTACGGTATAACCAAATTTAGTAATACCTGTATTACTACTAAGACTCCTGCGGAGGCCATGGCCCCCAATAACGTTTAAAAATGACATGGAAAATCTTCATATTCTCTTATTTCATTATATCTCCAGATAAACTATCCTGAACCAAGGCTGAGGCTATTTTTACAAATAACTACATGCTGAGCCAGTAGCGTGCAGCATCCATCACACAGTATAATGGAATGCTAGTTGGATGAGCTATTTAGGATGACTGCACCATCTTTTAGCTGTGGATCACCAGAGTGACAGTATTGAAGAGCACTTGGAGCGGCGCTGCAAGTTACCGAGGGTTACCGTGAGTACAAAATGGTCACCTTACAAACAAAAACAAGCTTGCCTTTTATGGGGATAAAACGTTCCAGCTCTAACTATGTAGAAATAATAAATTTAAATGACATTTTCCAAAACATAATCCCCGTTAACAAATTACTTTTAAAGCAAACTGCAGGCAGACAGCTAAATACCCATTTAAAATACATACAGTATATGTTGACGCTTTTCTCTTCCAAGTGGGTTGTGTGAACAGACTGGGTATGGAGATTTTCAAATTCTTTTGGCAAGTAAACATATTTTTAGTTGAGTATGTAGCCATTTGCCTAGAATTCATCTTGTGTTAAATCATAAAGTTAATTTTAAAACACCTATGAAAAGGAGGAGATTTCATCTCATAGATGCTGCATTTATTTGCAGAAATATGGATATCTATTTTACGTGGAAAAAAAACTAGAATGCAATTTCAATCATATATTATGGTTATAAAGTTAGAGAACAAATGAAAATACATACCACTTGAACACATTCCATTAAAGGCAGTCGCACAGACTGGTTACCAGACAGACTTACGACACAGGCTGGAGTTTCAGGCGTTGCTTCCATCAACGCAATAACTGCTTCCATACCCATTTTACTGCTCTGCAAAGAACAAAAATATTTAGTCAAAAGATGATATTGAAAACATAAAAATGGGATTTTTGACTTACCATAAAATCCTTTTCTCTGATG
Source organism: Pelophylax lessonae (assembly GCF_965119305.1). NCBI lineage: Eukaryota > Metazoa > Chordata > Amphibia > Anura > Ranidae > Pelophylax > Pelophylax lessonae. Next base: position 176,061,370 of record NC_138773.1, on the reverse strand, counting down.
TTCATTGACAGACACAGCTCCTGATCTTAACCACTGGGTTATACTGCCCCCTACAGGAGTAAGACACTAGGTAGAAAAAAAGTCTGACTAAACCCTATGGACAGTCCCAGGGGGGAACTCTCTCTCTCTACTATAGGTACTCAGTTTTGTTACAAGCAGTGTCAGATGAATTACAACCCCACAGAGGGGTGGGTGTTGTGTCCGTCAATGACCTTCAGAGAAATGGATTTAACGGTAAGTCAAAAACATTTTCTCTTTCGTTCATTGACAGACACAGCTCCTGATCTTCTTAACCATTGGGGTGTCCCAAAGCAGTGTTAAACATGAGGGGTGGGAACAGCGAAAAATAAATTCCCAAGGCTAACTATAGCCAACCAGGTAAACAGGTGCTGAACCAAATCAACTGGAGCTCACCTGAAAAAAAAAAAAAAAAAAAAAAAAAAAAACAATACACCCTCAAGGAGGACCAGGTCCTCTAAACAGCAGCCTGCAAAACCTTGCGACCAAAGGAAGCATCCACAGATGCAAACACATCCACTTTATAGAATTTTGTGAAAGTGTGCACAGACGACCAGGGGGCTGCCTTGCAAACCTGCATCACTGATGCCTGATGACGGAAGGACCAGGAGTCACTGAGCGCCCGAGTTAAGTGAGCCTTGATAGGGAAAGGAGGAACTTGAACCTTTATGGAATAGGCCTGAAGAGGAAGCAGACAACCCTTTCCGAGGCCCATCCGTAAGCACAAATAGGTTGTCTGATTTCCAAAACGACTCTGTAGCTGCCAGGTACACCCTAATTCTCTGGACCATATCTAAGGCATGCAAAGCAATTTCCTTCGGATGTTTTGGCCTGGGATACAGGGAACGCAACACAATGTCTTCATTCAAATGAAAATCAGAGATAACCTTTGGAAGGAACGACGGACAGGGACAAAGAACCACCTTATCTCTGTGAACCACCAAGTAAGGTGAACGACCGCATAACGCCACCAATCCCGACACCCTGCGCGCAGAGGTGATAGCCACCAAGAAGGCCACCTTCTGGGACAGCGTGAGCAGGGGAATCTCCCAAAGAGTCTCAAAAGGAGGCTTCTGGAGGACAGAGCACTAAACTGAGGTCCCAAGCTGGCAACGGAGACCAGACTTGAGGGGCCAAGTGCCCAACTCCCTAAAGAAAAGGTACGCACCAGGAATTATGTGGCCAAAGCCTGCTAAAAGAAGACCGCCCAAGGCTGACACCTGACCCTTGTTAGTACTCAAGGTCAGGTTCTACTCAACCTCCTGTTGAAGGAAGTTCAAGATCTGAGTCAACCAAGAGAGATTTACACCACGCAATGTAAGACTTCCACTTAAGATGGTAGATCATCCTTATAAGTAGATTTCCTAGCTTTTAACAGCGTTGGAATCACCGACTCAGACAAACCCATCAGCACCTGGCGTTCAACAACCAAGTCATCAAAGCCAGCGAAGGATGGAAAATTGGACCTTGGGACAGCAGATCCTCCCTGAGAGGAAGCTTCCAAGGAACGTCGGCGACCAGACGAACCAGATCGGTGTACCCAGATTGGCGTACCAAACCCGGAGAGGCCAGTCCAGAGCCACTAAGATGACAGGAATCCCTACTGCCTCAATCCTGCGTAGAAGTCTTGGCAGAAGCTGGAGAGAAGGAGTAAACCAGACGATACTGACCCCACGGGGCCACCAACGCATCTGTGGCGTCCGCCAGAGGATCCCGTGACTGAGCCACAAACTTGTACACCTTTCTGATGAGCAGAGATGCCAACAGATCCACCTCGGGGATGCCCCACCGAAGACAACTGATGAAACGCCTCCAGATGAAGAGATTACTCCTGCCTGCTGACTGAGGTAATCCGCCTGCCAGTTTTCCACCCCGGGAATGTGTATGGCAGAGAGGGCTGGAACAAACCGTTCTGCCCATCATAGAATGCCGGCTACCTCCAGAGCCGCCAGGACACCTTTGTGCCCCCTTGGTGATTGACATAAGCCAAAGCTGTGGCATTGTCCGATTGAACGCGCACTGGACATCCCTGAAGACAATCTGTCTAATGGTTTAGGCACAGTCTGACCACTTGGAGTTCCAAGACATTGATCGATAGTGTGGATTCTTCCAGTGTCCAGGGCCCCATAGCAGAATTTTTGCAGAGAAGGCCTCCCCAGCTGGACAGGCTGGCATCCATGGTGACCACTGTCAAATACAAGGGGAGGAAGGATTTGCCCAGCCGATGCGCCAGAGAGTGAAGCCATTATATCAGGGACTTCCTCGTTCCCCAGCATAGCCGCATCGGATTGTCCAGAGACTGTAAAGTCTTGTCCCATTTGGCCAGAATCTTCCTTTGCAGGGACCTGATATGGAACTGTGTAAACAGAACTGCCTCAAAAGTTAGACACCATCAGGCCCAGCACCCGCATGCAAGTCCGGATGGTTGACCATCTGCTGGACGCACATCCGGACGCGTGGTCGCAGACCCAAACAGGTTGACCCACATCTACAGCAGCTGAATCAGATTCAAGATCTGATGAGACAGGGGAAGGTGGAGGGCCCTTATCGCTAGCCTGTCGCCCGACAGCCACCTCCACCCAGGACACAAAGGACTCCAGCACTGCCAACAGTGCATCGATGGATGGTTGGGATCTGGAGAGCCCCGCAGCCTCAGAGAGGGGATAAAGTGGGAAGATGTGCTCCAAAGACTCCATGAGTCACCAGGGGGAACCCACAAAAAGTGTAAAACATTGCGAATTGGACAACCCCCACCGTGCTGGCAGCACCACCTGGTCATCCGGCACAAAGCACCAAGCGATCCTCAGCAGAGAGGGAGAGGACCCCACCAGAGACTCACCACACAGCAGAAACAAGCACCTGCAGCCACCAGGACAATCTTCACTCCACACGCAGCAATCAGGAAGTGAACAGATCCAGGAGTCAGCACAAGGGGATGAGGGGGGCTCCCACCGCCGAAACCGCCGCCCCCATGGCAAAACACCGCAAAATGGCCAACGGACTACAAAAATATGACCAAAAATATGAACTGAGCACACAGGCTACAAGAAAATGGCAGTAGCATGAGGCTCCCAGGGAGGGGGGTGGGGGGTGGGGGGTAGTTGCGCACGCCACCTAGGGATCCCTCCCAGAAGGAATCCCTAGGCCTCAAGGACAGGCCCAAGCAGAACAAGGGACCCTGGCAGGAGCCCCCACCAGGTACAAACCCCCCCCACCCTGATCGTTCGGTTGCTGCCGGAGCTCCAGCCCCCCTCCCATCCCCAGCATAGTGCCCTGCCGCCAACTCAGGAGGTGGACCAGCAGACTCCTGAAGGTTCAGAATCCAACCGAACTCCCTCAGAGTTCGCAGCGCAATCTCCACTTGTCCAGAGCAGTCGAAGTCTCCGTTCGCAGAAGATGATCATCCAGATACCCCAATACCGCGATCCCCCCTGATTCAAACAATGCCAAAACCAGGGCCAACACTTTTGTGACAAACCAATCATGCCCCTCGCACATGGCAAAACAGAGGAAGCGTTGGTGACCGGCGCATATTAGAATGTGCAGGTAGGCATCCTCGATGTCGATAGAAGCGAGAAAAAAATCCCTGAAGTAGGGACGCCACTACCGTGTGAATAAAATAATGACTCCACGCAGAACTTCTGTACTCGCACAAGCGCCTTAAAGGCCCAGAATTGGACATACTTGCCTTCCTTCCTGGGAACTGTATAGAAGTTTGAGTAAAAACCCCTGAAAACGTTCAGAATTAGAACAATCACCCCTTGAAGGAACAAGTCTTGTACTACCCCAAAGAGACCCGTAAGTGATCTGGGGACAAGTGCAAGTTGGAAGGGAAGAACCTTTTTGGAGGATAATACCGAACTCTATCTCGTAGCCTGACCGGAGAACGTCATTGACCCACGTATCCTATACCAGGGAGGTCCATGGATCCGGAAACCAGCGAAGATGTCCCCCCCACCCCAGATACTGGTGAGGGCGCCCCTTCATGCAGAGGCAGCCTTATCCGCAGGTCTGGAAGAGCAGGCTCATGGATCGCCAGACCAGGTCCTCTTGGTACCTCCGGTGGAGGCCCTGACTTTTGATCCCTTATCTTGAGACGCTGAGGGATGAAAAAACCTCTTATGAGCCAAGGAGAATGGTCCACGTCTACAACTGGGCTCTACCTTGGTAGCCTGCGGAAGAAGAGTACTCTTCCCCCCTGTGAGACCCTTACTGATGTCATCCAAGGAAGCTCCAAACAGGCAATCCCCTACAAGGGGGAGATCAGATAAGACCTTCTTAGAAGTCTGGTCCGCAGACCAGTATTTCAGCCAGATAATACGCCTTCGGACCATTGCTGACACAGGCAGCCTAAAAATCAAAGGAGCCGCACCCAAAGAGGTATCACAGATAAACTGTAGCCCGTGGACCAAGTGATCTGCCAGCTCTGCAAGAAGGGGAGAAGCAGTTTTCGCTCCAGGTCCCTGCGTAAAATCCCGCAAAGGGAATGCCGACCAAGAGCCCACGAATAGACCACCTACTGGACCCCGCAAAAAAACAAAGGGGGGGGGGGGTCGCCCTCCATAGAGGGCATAATAGGAAATAGCCCCCTCAACCACTTGCCGACTGCCTAACGATGATTTATGTCGGCAGTCAGCCCCTCACAGGCAAAGCGACGTAGGTGTACGCCGCTAGCCTGTGAGGCTCTGGGGAGCGAGCGAGCGAGCGCGCACGCCGCTGGAGGCACGATCCCGCTCGATCACGGACCCCCCCCCCCCGCGCGCGAGAGTGTGCCCGGCGGACCCGATGTCCGCCGGGCACTCACGATCGTCCGTTAGAGTGGGAGAAAGGCAGGCGGCTAATGTAAACACAGCCGCCTGTCACTCTCCCCTGTGTAAGAATGGAGATCACACGGTTCTACTATGTAGGACCGTTGATCTCTGTTCTTACACCAGTAGCCACATCCAATCACAGTAAGAATCACGCCTCGAGGGACACACTTAACCCCTCCCTCTCAAATAAAGTTAACTCCTTCTCTGCCAGTGTCATTTTTACAGTAACAGTGCATAAATAGCACTGATTACTGTAGTAATGTCACTGGTAACCCCAGAAGTGTCAAAAATGTCAGTCAAGGGTCCGATCTGTCCACCGCAATGTCGCAGATCGCACATCGCCGCCATTACTCGTTAAAAAAAAACAAAAACGGCAAAAATCTTTCCCTTAGTTAGTAAACGCAATAACTTTTGAGCAAACTAATCAAAATATGCCTTTTGCAATTTTTTTTTACCAATCATATGTAGCATAAAACAAATTGGCCTAAAATGTTAAAAATTTTCGATTTTTACATTTTTTGGGGGAAGCTCTTTTTATGTTTATAGCGCATGATCAAAAAAAAAAAAAAAATATTGCACAGGTGATCAAATACCACCAAAAGAAAGCTCTGTTTGTGGGGAAAAAAAAAGGACGTCAAATTAGTTTAGGGACAGCGTCGCACGACCGCGCAATTGTATGTTAAAGTCACGCAGTGCCGAATCGCAAAATAGGCCCAGGTCAGGAAGGGGGTAAAATCTTCTGGGGCTTAAGTGGTTGAAAAGGTGGCCGGGAGCCATGACGTGGATGAACATGCAGTATACCCTGATGGTTCCACAGCGCTAAAAGGGACAGGTGCCCCGCACAATAATGATGGCAAGGCTGTCATTAAAAAAAAAATAAAGCACCACCCCTTCCAAGGGAGGCGCCAAGCTGACCACAGGGGCGCCAAGCTGACCACAGGGCCTAGCAGGCCACAAGTCGCGGCCTACATTTTTGGGAAGGCCCAGCCGCAAGTGCGCGGATCCCAGCCCACCAAATGCCCAAAGGAAGAGTGGAAGCTTCAGCTAAACGAACTAGTGCCGCCACCAATGGCCTAGTAGGCTGCAGGCCATGGCTCAGTAGGCCGAAAGAAGCGGCCTAAATTTTTGCGGGTGCCCAGCTGCTTAGACGCAAGCCCTAGCAGAGCTGTAAACCCAGGAACAGTGGAGAGGAAGGCAGAGGCTTGAGCCACCCTCACAGGGGCTGCCTCATGTAGTTTCCGACTAGTAGGCCGCAAAGCCACAGCCTAAATATTTTGCCAAATCCAGCCGCGTGAGGCGCGTACTCGCGGATGCTTAACTATCCGCTCTCCCAACCCAACAACCACTGCAGGGAGCCCAGAGGACATCCCTGCCCCAGTGCTCAACCCCCATTGCATACTAGGAACAACAAGCCCCTCTTAAGAGCATGTGGCAAAAGGCAGCTCGTAACCTCACCCAGGGAGGGGACAACGTCCACCCCAAAACCCTCCAAGAATAGAGGGGGGACAGCTATTTACCATACCAGGAACAGGGTGGGCACCGCTCCAGACAGACCACCTCTCCATCGGGAAGTGGGTGCTGTCGGCCAGGAGAAACACTGCGACTCAGGCCGAGGCCAGGTCGTATACATCCGACGTTTAACTCACAGGCCAGCCCCCGTGCAGTGGGGCTATGTCACAGCCGACCTAGCATGGAGCTGAGGTCTGTACCCACTCCCTGGCCAGACTGGATGGACCCTCAGGAGCTAGATTATCCAGTCCATGGCCCACTCCAGCAATAGACTGTAGATTCTCCCAGGGACAAAATAACAAAGTTAGAAAAAAATTCAATTCAAAAAGAAAAGGAAAAAAAGAAAAAAAATCACAAGGACCAGAGATCCCAGCAAGGAACTAGGTCCTTGGTCCTGACTAGGAAGAGAAAAACTGAGTGCCTTTGGCTGAGAGTGGGTTAATCCCCCCTGGGACTGCCCATTGGCGTAGTTAAGCTTTTTCCTGCCTAGTGTCCTACTCCTGTAGGGGGCAGTAAAACCCAATCAAGAAGAATCAAGAAGAATCAGGAGCTGTGTCCATCAATGAACGAAAGAGAATTAAGTGATAATCCATGTGCAATAGGCCAAATCCTCCTTGAAATCAAATGTGCCAGTTACATTACAAAATGATAATGATCTCCAAATTATAAGAGATTACCAGTGTGGAAACCATTCAATTAAAGGCCACCAAATAAATGGCTTACGCACTATTGATCTCTTATCATTTGAAGATCACTACCCCTGGTAAGGGAAGTGGCACACTTGGTTTCAAGGTGGTTTGAGACTATTGTATATGGATTTTCACTTATTTCAAAAAGCGGACTTGAATAGATGTTTTTTTGAAGCTTACCCTATCATGCACAAGTTTCGAATATATGTTCTGTGATAGACACTTTACCACATATTTTGGATGTATATTGTCTATTAAAAAATATGTAAACCCAACATTTCATATTCCTGATATGTGCCTGCTGTACCATGTAATTGTATGAAAAAAGTATCTTGTTCTCTTTATATTGCTTCCTTTGTGTGAAATCACTGGTGATCCTGGCAGTCCCTGTGCTTTCCTATTAAAAACTGACCAAACTAAGCAGGAGAACACACCATGATCAGTTATCTAGCCATGCTGGGAACTCATCCTCCTCTCCTCCATTGAACAGACTTGTTCTGAGACACACCTCCTGTACAGCCTTACACTGGGAAGATCAATGTGCTGCTGTCTCCCCTCCCCCGGTTCTTATGCAGCGGAGAACAGAGGGAATGCGATCACTTATTGAAAAGGGAAAAATATGTATATAAAATGTTATTTTATTTTTTTATTACTTTACATAAATGTTTTGCCTTTCATTTCATGTTTAAACTAAATGGATTGTTTTACAATAGAATGGTTTAAAATCACTTTAAGTCTTCGATTATGAAGTACGATTATATCTAATTTACTGCCTACAATTGTAATATAAATTGTATCACCATAAGTGACATGGTTATAAAAAACTACAAAATGCGCTGAATAAACAGTTATCCAGAAAAAAGCTGAGTATATCTTTTTTTGTGTGTGTTCCCTACTGTAGTAGTTATTAACTTGGAGCCACTGATCAATATTAGAAAAGGGATTTGCCCATGTATAAAATTTTCAAGACACTACTAAAAGACATCTAGGAACTTAAAATTAAAAATGAAATGCTGCAGATTACATTCTACCGCAAGCCAACAGCAAACTCCCAGGACCTAAAACCCCCCAGAAGCAGTTTTTGTTCCTAAGAATGAACCACCACAGTGACACTGCACGTGAAAGATTCTCACAAGGGGAACTTGCAATACACTGCTGGAGCAATAAGGGTTAATGCACTCTGACATGCCAGGGAAAGAATTTCTCCATGTCCAGAACCAAATGAAGTCATCAATCTTCCAATATGAAGCAAAAAAACTATGGATTGTTGAGAGCAGCAGGAGTTATTGAGTGTGTCCTGTACATTACAGAATAATTTTAAAAAATGAACTTTTTTTTTGCAAACATGTACCCACTGTTGAAAACCATTACATCCTTAGACAGTGGAATGTAAAAGAGCTTTGGAAGGAAAGGTATGTATTTACTAGAGTGGCGATTTTTAAACATTTTTTTAGGGTGAAATATAAGCCCAGCCAAACTCCTCTTTTGCACTACAAAGCAATTGGGGTTTGTGATTGGAATAGCTGCCATGTCGGTAACTAAAAAACAGTGCTACGGAGCAAAATTAAGTATAGTCCTGGAATCTTCGATTACATATAAAAAAAATAAATAGTGGTTACCAAGACACGATCAAATGCTGATGGAGTTCCTCCTCGTTGTACATGTCCAAGAACCGTGATTCTGGTATCAAATCCCAAGCGTTGTACAACCAGCTGTAAAAAAAATATTTAAATTAGTCAAGTACTTCCCTACCAAAGCATGTTTTTAGATTTAAGGGTCCATTTACACCTTGCATTTTGCACTTATGTTTTTGCGCATATTAACTTGTGTCGCATTGAGGCAATTCAAATGAATGGGCTGTCAATACACCAAAATGCACAGAAAATACAAAAAAAAAAAAAAAAGTAAAAAAAGAAAAAAGGATGGATCTTCACTTTTTAAAAGGAATGAAGCCCATCCATACAGAAAGGTGCTTCCCAGGCATTATTATACGAGACTAGATATGCTAAAATAGGGAGACATGAAATTGAACCGGAGACTCTCACTCCCAACTCCCATTACAGAGTGACATCAGCCGACAGTAGGCCTGAGCCAGTTGTAGACTGGGTTACAGGAGTGCACTTCTTTCTGCACTTCTGTGACCCAGTCGACAGCTGGCTCAGGCCCACTGTCGGCTGATGTCACTCAGTCTGTCCAGGATCTGGAAAGATCCTGACTATAATGTCGGGCTCCATTCAGATGCCTGGATTGGCAGCTGGGTCAGCTTCTCAGCAAGCTTCTGATAAGATAATATAATATACTTTATTATCATTGTATACATACAACAAAATTTATCAGAGTACTATTAAAAACGGCAATTAAAAAAAAAAAAAAAATTCTCAACACAACCACACATACATACATACATACATACCTCTAACATACAGTGAGGGAAAATTATTTGATCCCCCTGCTGATTTTGTGCGTTTGCCCACTAACAAAGAAATGCGTTTTTCTGGATTTATTTTTACAGTGGGAAACATAACAAAAAAATCCAGAAAAAACGCATTTCAAAAAAAAGTTAGGAAATGATTTGCATTTCAATTAATGAAATAAGTATTTGACCCGTTCGCAAAACATGACTTGGTACTTGGTGGCACAACTCTTGTTGGCAATCACAAGTCAGACAATTCTTGTAGTTGGCCACCAGGTTTACACACATCTCAGGAGGGATTTTGTCCCACTCCTCTTTGCAGACCTTCTCCAAGTGATTAGGGTTTCGAGGCTGACGTTTGGCAACTCGAACCTTCAGCTCCTTCCACATATTTTCTATGGGATTAAGACCTGGAGACTAGCTAGGCTACTCCAGGACCTTAATGTGCTTCTTCTTGAGCCACTCCTTTGTTGCCTTGGCCCTGTGTTTTGGGTCATTGTCATGCTGGAATACCCATTCACGACCCATTTTCAATGCCCTGGCAGAGGAAAGGAGGTTTTCACCCAAGATTTGAAAGTACATGGTCCCTTCCATTGTCCGTTTGATGCAGTGACATTGTCCTCTCACCTTAGCAGAAAAACACCCCCAAAAAATAATGTTTCCACCTCCATGTTTGACGGTGGGGATGGCGTTTTTTGGGGTCATAGGCAGCATTTCTCCTCCAAGCACAGCGAGTTAATGCTAAAGAGCTTGATTTTGGTCTCATCCGACCACAACACTTTAACTCAGTTTTTCTTTGAATCATTCAGATGTTCATTAGCAAACTTCAGACGGGCATGTACATGTGTTTTCTTGAGCAGGGGGACCTTGCGGGCACTGCAGGATTTCAGTCCTTCAAGGCATAGTGGGTTACCAATTGTTTTCTTGGTGACTTTGGTCCCAGGTGTCTTGATATCATTAAGAAGATTCTCCCATGTAATTCTGGGCTGATTAACCACCATTCTCATGATCATTAAAACTCCACGAGGTGAAATCTTGCATGGAGCTCAAGACGGAGGGAGAGCGACGGTTATTTTGGGTTTCTTCCATTAGCGAATAATCACACCAATTGTTGTCACCCTTTCACCAAGCTGGTTGACCATGTTATTGTAGCCCATTCCAGCCTTGTGTAGGTTTACATTCTTGTCCCTGACAATCATGAACAGCTCTTTGGTCTTGGCCACGGTGGAGAGATGGGAAATCTGATTTATAGATTGCTTCTATGGACAGGTGTCTTTTACACAGGTAACAAGCTGAGATTAGGAACACTCCCTTTAGCAGAATGTTCCTAATCCCAGCTTGTTACCTGTATAGAAGACACCTGTCCAAAGAAGCAATCTATAAATCAGATTCCCATCTCTCCACCATGGCCAAGACCAAAGATCTGTCCATGATTGTCAGGGACAAGAATGTAGACCTACACAAGGCTGGAATGGGCTACAATACCATGGCCAAGCAGCTTGGTGAAAGGGTGACAACAGTTGGTGTGATTATTCGCAAATTGATTGATCTATCAATCTTGCTGATTGATAGGGGATCAATTACTTATTTTACTCATTAAAATTCAAATCAATTTATAACTTTTTTAAAATGTATTTTTCAGGATATTTTTGTTGTTATTCTGCCTCTCACTGTTAAAATAAACCTACCATTAAAATTATAAACTGACCATTTCTTGGGTCAGTGGGCAAACGTACAAAATCAGCAGGGGGATCAAATACTTTTTTTCCCCCCTCACTGTATGCCCACATATCAGTTCTTAAATATAACATATAAAATATTTTTTTTAATTTCACATAACATTCCTAAATGTCTGTACCTGGTAGATTTATAGACAATACAGCCATGGGAAAAAACAATAGTTCAAACAATTAGTGTGCGTTTTAGGTGTTCTATATCTTTTCACTGACAGCAATGGGGCAAACACGCTGCAAACAAGATGGGTTGGATCATTACTAATCGCTCTTGCTAGCTTTTTTTTATAATATGCTGGCAAGATGTGTTCAAGTTCGAAGATCTGTACCTATAATCTGCTGTGCTGTTTTTACTGTACGAGACAGGCACTTCCTGCAGCTGGCATATCACACTACAGAACAGTGGAGAAAAATATTCTCAATCATAGAAATTTACCAAAACAAAGGGCAATCCAGCCTGTTTAAATACCGTAAGGAAAAACAGTTTCTGCTCCTCTTTTTTTTTTTTACTAGAAAATGGTATTTTTGACATACTGTAAAATCCATTTCTCTCATGTTCCTTGAAGGACACAGCTCCTGATCCTCAATCATTGGGTTATACTGCCCCCTACAGGAGGACAGTAGGCAGAAAAAAAAATCTGGCTACGCCTATGGAGAGTCCCGGGGGTATAGCCTGTGTGTTTCTATGCATGGCTGCCATGTATCATTTAGTAATAAACACAATTTTTTATGTTATTTTAATACTTATTTTTATTGGTTGAGCCAGATGGACTTGTGTCCTTTTTCAACCTGACTAACTAGGTTTGTGTAGTCCAGCGTTTTGCGGTGGTTTGCCACTGAAAATAGTAGCAGCCATGACAGTGGAGCTCTGTGGGTGGTGATTGCGGCAGTGGGAGCCGCTCCTCATCCCCTGGATCCTTTCATTTCCTGATCGCCACAGGTGCAGATTATCCTGGTGGCTGCAGGTGCCGGTTTCTGCTGGGTGGTGAATCTGGGGGGGTGCTCTGCCTCTCTGCTGAGGATCGCTTGGTCCTTGTGCTTGGCAACTGGGTGGTGCTGCCAGCACCGTGGGGGTTGTCCCTTTGCAGTGTTTTACACTTTTTGTGGGGTCCCCTGGTGACTCATGCAGTTTTTGGAGCACGTCTCCCCACCTGGTCCCTTCTCTGGAGCTATGGGGCCCTCTGGGTCCCAACCATCCATTAAAGCACTGACGGCGGTCCTGGAGTCCTTTGTGTCCCAGGTGGAGGTGGCTTTCGGGCGATGGGCTAGCAAAAAGCGCCCCCTGCCTTTTCTGTCTCTTTAGATCCTGAATCTGATTCAACCTCCACAAACGTGGGTCACCCTCCTGGGTCTGCGACCACACCCCCGGAATCCTCAGATAGTAAGGAAGATTCCTCCACATCTGCAACCGTGCACGAAAAGGCGCTGGTGGAATCACTGATTGTATCTGAGCGTGAGACCTTGAAGATGGAGGATGCAGCTGCGATAAAGGCGCAGGTTCCCTTTGGTACTCACAAGCCCTCCAGAGAGAAGGGAGAGGGAAAGAGAAACAAATATTTTGTGATCATGACAAATCCCAAGATTTGATTAGTGTCCATTCTTTCCACCTCCTCACCATCTATATGCACTGGGCAATGACTGTTCTTTCTTGATTTCCTATAATCCACAATTATTTCTTTAGTATTTTCAGTATTATGCATTAACTCATTTTTGGTACTTCACTTAAAGTGGGATTAACCACTTAAGCCCCGGAGGATTTGGCTGCTAAAAGACCAGGGGGTATTTTGCGATTCGGCACTGCATGACTTTAACGGACAATTGCGCGGTCGTGCGACGCTGTACCTAAATTAATTTGACGTCCTTTTTTTCCCACAAACAGAGCTTTCTTTCGGTGGTATTTGATCACCTGTGCGATTTTTTGATCACGCGCTATAAACAAAAAAAGAGCGTAAATTTTGCAAAAATAACAATATTTTTCACATTTTTTTTATATCAAATTCCCCCCAAAAAAAAAAAAAGTAAAAATCAAAATTTTTTAACATTTTCGGCCAATTTGTTTTATGCTACATATGTTTGGTAAAAAAAAAAAAAGAAAATTGCAAAAAGCGTATTTTGATTGGTTTGCACAAAAGTCATCGCGTTTACTAACAAAGGGAAAGATTTTTGTCTTTTTTTAACGCGTAATGGCGGCGATCTGTAATTTTTTTTGCGGTACTGCGACATTGGGGCGGACAGATCGGACCCTTGACTGACATTGACACTTTTGGCGTTACCAGTGACATTTCTACAGTAATCAGTGCTATATATATGCACTGTTACTGTAAAATTACACTGGCAGTGAAGGGGTTAACTTTATTTGAGAGGGAGGGGCTGTGTGTGTCCCTAGGGGCGTGATTCTAACTGTGATTGGCTGTGGCTTGAGCTGTAGGAACACTGATCAACGGTCCTACATAGTAGAACCGTATGATCAGTGTTTCTACACAGGGGAGAATGACAGGCAGTTTGTTTACACAAGCTGCCTGCCTTTCTCCCTTTCCCACGATGATCGCAGAGTGACCGGCGGACATCGGGTCCGCCGGTCACACGCGCGCGGGGGGGGGGGGGGGGGGTCCGGGAGCACGCCGCGCGCTCGCTCCCCAGAGCCTCACAGGCTAGTGACCTATATATACACACATCACTTTGCCTGTGAGGGGCTGACCGCCGCAGTATATCTACTTGCGGCGGTCGGCAAGCGGTTAAACTCTCATCCCTGACTTTTACCTATAGGCAAGCCTAGAATAAGGCTTACCTATAGGTACTGTAAATATCTCCTAAACGTGCACCATTAGATATTTACTGTACACGCAGCCGGGGATGTCACCGGCGCATGCAATCTAAAGGAATGGCCACCTGGGCTGTTCTTTCAGAGTCCTGTACCATAAGTGGCGACTTCTGCACGCATGCACGGGAGTAACGTCACTGCGGCTCCGGCCACTCAGAGCCGGAATCTGTAAACCCAGAAGGAAGACCATGTGAAGAGGTCAGCCCTCTCAGCGGCGATAGCTTGATACTGGAGGGCTTCATTTTTAGGTAATAGATTAAAATAAACACATTCCCACACAAGTGTGCACCAAGTGTGAGGAGGAGATCTCACAGAGGAGGTGACACAGAGAAGCGTAGAGAAGCCAGGAGCTGTGTGCAGTGTGTGTGCGTGGAGGAGAAGAGCAGAGGAGGAGGAGAGCGTTCGAGTGTGCGAGGCAACAGCAGTAGCAGCTGCTAGCAAGGCGGGGGGGGGGGGGGGGGGGGAGAGAGCTGTGTGTGGAGGAGAACCGCGGGTGACACGCGCGGGTACAGAGGACTCAAGAGACCAGTGACAGAGCGGCAGAGATGTATAGTAACTAAGTAGAACTACCTCACTACTGTACTTGAGTACCGAAAGGCGGTCTGTCCTAGAGTATAATTTTTTTCTCCTACTTCCACTTTTACTTCACTACATTTTTTTCGATGATTTCAATACTTCTACTCTGATATTTTTTTTTTGTGCTGCATAGTTACTCGTTACTATTATAAAAATTACCACTGCCAGAACAGTAGGTGGCAGGTTTCATGAAGCTCAAAACATGTGTATTATCAGCGCATACGAAAATAAATGCTACTGTATGTATAAATAAAAGCTGCACTTGAAATAATAAAAAACAATATGATGTTCAAACTTTTTACTTCTTTCTTTAATAACTACATAACACAGTACTTGTACTTTTACTTTCAGTACTTGAGTAGCAAAACTTTTAAAAAAACTACTTGCAATACTTAAGTACAAAAAATGTTGAATACTTTAGTACTTCTACTCAAGTCACTTTTTGATCGAGCACTTGTACTTTTACTCAAGTATGGGTTTCGAGTACTTTATACAACTCTGCATAGCGGCGGCGGAGGACTGAGGGACATGAGTAGGGGGACTGATCAGCTGATTGGGGGGGTAACTACGTGACTGTGACCTGCAACTGACAATGCCTGCGACTGACTGTGCTCCTTGACTGACTGACCGTGCCCCTTGACTGACTGACCGTGCCCCTTGACTGAACATACTCTGCGACTGATAGTGCTCTGTGACTGACTGACTGACCGACCGAGCTCTGCGACTGAGTACCTGGGAGGACTGGTAAGTATCTTAGCGACTGGTGAGTATCTTAGCAACTGGTGAGTACCCCAGGTTTAGTACCAGATAGAGGTAGAGTAGGTAAGGAATAGAAGGTTGTTACTAATTATCCCCATAGAGTGGAGGGTAATAATGTCCGACAGGATTGGGGATGCCACTCAGTGCACTTCTTGCTCCATGTATGCGTTCCTTGATGAACCAATCGAGGGCGAATACTGCTGTGCAGGATGTGTGCGATTTGTTTCTCTGGAAGCCCAGATCTTGGATCTAGAAAACAGTGGCAACACTGCGTAGCATCAACAACCTGGAAAGGAGCTAGGACATTACCCATCAGGCGCTGGCAGGGGCCAGCATAGAGGTGGGCGGAGTAGAGGAGACGCAGGCATCAGAGGTAGGCAGTTGGGTGACCATTAGGAAGGGTAGAGGGATGAGTGCCAGGGAGGCCAGTCCTGAGTTGGTACACCCTAACAAATTTGCCAAGTTGCAGGTAGATGGGGATATCAGCTCAGGGGTGGCAGTGCTGGAGCAGGCGCCCTCCCCCAGCTGCCAGGGGAGTGGCGGCTCCAGGAAGAAGGGGGGGGCAAGATTCAGGAAAGGTTAGACAGGTTGTGGTAGTGGGGGATTCAATCATCAAGAGGACAGAAAGGGCAATCTGTCGAAAACATTGCGGTAGCCGGACAGTATGTTTACCGGGCGCTCGAGTTCGTCACATCGCGGATCGGGTAGACAGATTATTGGGCTGGGGATGACCCAGCAGTCATGGTGCATGTGGGCACTAATGACCAAGTAAGAGGAAGGTGGAGGATCCTAAAGAACAATTTCAGGGACTTAGGGAATAGATTGAGGAATAGGACCTCCAAGGTGGTTTTCTCTGAAATACTGTCGGTACCTCGAGCCACACAGGAGAGGCAGAAGGAGATTAGGGAACTTAACAAGTGGCTGAGGAATTGGTGTAGGAAGGAAGGGTTTGGGTTCATGGAGAACTGGGCTGACTTCTCAGTCGGCTACCGGCTCTTTAGTAAGAATGGGCTGCACCTTAATGGGGATGGTACAGCTCTTTTGGGGAGAAAGATGGCCACCAAGTTGGAGGGGCTTTTAAACTAGGAGACGGGGGGGGGGGGAGGGCTCAGAAGTAGAGTCAGTCAGGAGGGAGCAAAGGGCATAAGGCAGTATTAAAGTCAGCAGCGACAGTAGTTCCATAACGTCAAGGGAGGGGGGGGTCTGTGCGGGAAAACCCGAGACCGAACAAGAATAAAAATCACCATTCACTATCAACTTACACAAAACTGAGAGGGGTATATGCAAATGCCAGGAGCCTAGCTAATAAAATGGATGAGTTGGAAATGTTAGTATATGAGGAGGACATAGACCTTGTGGGAATAACAGAAACTTGGTTCGACCCCTCACATGACTGGCTGGCCAATATCCAAGGGTATTCGGTGTACCGGAAGGACAAGGTAGGAAAAATAGGGGGAGGGGTATGTCTCTATGTCAAGAACAATGTAAGGGTGATAGAGAGGAGTGATATTACGGAAGGGATGAGTATGGAGTTAGAATCCGTATGGGTAGAACTCCACAGGGAAGAAGAAAAGGGAAAAGTAATTGTGGGGGTTTGCTACAGGCCACCCAACCAAAGGGAGGAGGTAGAGCTGGAATTTATATCACTGTTGGGAAAAGTGGCAAAACTGGGATCAGTCATCATATTGGGAAACTTCAATTATCCCGACATTGACTGGGAAGAGGGGACTACACACACACAGAAGGCCCGTCTAGTCATGGAAACCTTACAGGACAACTACATGTCTCAGTTGGTGAATTCTTCTACTAGAGAAAATGCAGTCCTGGATCCATTGATCACTAATGACCCAGACCTAATCTCGGAGGTAGGAGTCCAGGACAACCTGGCCTCTAGCAAACAGAGGATGATCACATTTAGCGTTAATAACAATATAACATGGCAAGTGGGGAACTTAAGAACCCTAAACTTCAGAAGGGCAAACTTTCCCAAATTGTGCTCCATGATGGAAAGGGTAAACTGGGACCAAACCCTAGGAACACTGACCACGGAGGAAAAATGGGATTGCTTTAGGAACATATTAACCGGTTGCCGACCGCCGCACGACTATATACTGCGGCGGTCAGCCCCGGCCAGGCAGAGTGACGTATCGGTACGTCACTCGCCTGTCACTGACTTGCACGCCCGCCGAGGCGCGCGCCCGCCGCGGCTCGTTCACAGACAAGTCAGTGCGTGTGACCGGCGGACTCGATGTCTGCCAGTCACACTGCGATCGCTCCTGTGAAGGGAGAAAGACAGAGCGGCTTGTGTAAACAAGCTGCCTGTCAGTTCTCCCTGTGTAAAAGTGAAGATCTGTCCGTTCTAATATGTAGAACGGTTGATCTTTGCTTTTACACCAATAGGAATGTCCCTGCACAGTTAGAATCACGCCTCTAGGACACACTTAACCCCCTCCCTGTCCAATAAAGTTAACCCCTTCCCTGCCAGTGTCATTTTTGCAGTAACAGTGCATATGTATAGCACTGATTACTGCAGTAATGTCACTGGTACCCCCAAAAGTGTAAAAAATGTCAGTCAAGGGTCCGATCTGTCCGCCGCAATGTCGCAGTACCGAAAAAAAAAAAAAAAATCGCAGATCGCCGCCATTATGCGTTAAAAAAAAAACACCAAAAATGACAAAAATCTTTCCCTTTGTTAGTAAACGCGATAACTTTTGCGCAAACCAATCAAAATACGATTTTTGCGATTTTTTTTACCAAACATAGGTAGCAAAAAACAAATTGGCCGGAAAATGTTAAAAAATTTAGATTTTTTACTTTTTTTTGGGGGGAATTTCATATAAAAAAAATGTGAAAAATATTGTTATTTTTGCAAAATTTACGCTCTTTTTTTGTTTATAGTGCGTGATCAAAAAATCGCACAGGTGATCAAATACCACCAAAAGAAAGCTCTGTTTGTGGGAAAAAAAGGACGTCAAATTCGTTTAGGTACAGCGTCGCACGACCGCGCAATTGTCCGTTAAAGTCACGCAGTAAAAAAAAAAAAAAAAAATCGCAAAAAAAAACCCCTGGTCCTTTAGCAGCCAAATCCTCCGGGGCTTAAGTGGTTAAACAAATGCATCACGCAGTGCATTCCTATGGGAAATAAATTTAGAAGAGAAAGCCAAACCTGGCTGGCTAAACAGTGATGTTAAAAACTTATTAAGGGAAAAAAAACAGCTTTCAAGAAATAAAAATCAGAGGGCACAGTATCGGCTTTCAAGCAATACAAGGAGGCAAATAAGAAAAGTAAATACAAAATCAAAATGGCTAAAATCAACTTTGAGAGACAAATAGCGGAGGATAGTAAAAAGAACCCAAAGAAATTCTTTAAATATATCAACAGCAAAAAAACTAGGGCAGAGCATATTGCACACATAATTAACGATGATGGGAGGATGGTTACAGAGGACACTGAAAAGGCAACCGTGCTGAACGCCTTTTTCTTGTCAGTCTTTACTCAGGAAAAGGAGGGGTACACTGACCACGACTATATGGTTAGTAGTAATACACAGGACTTGCCACTATGGCTAACAGAGGGTGAAATTAGGGAAAGGCTGGATAAAATAACACAAATAAATCACCAGGCCCAGATGGCATACATCCGAGAGTACTCAAAGAACTTAGTAAGACTATATCTAGACCACTGTTCCTGATCTTTGCTGACAGTATTATGACAGGAAATGTACCAGGGATTGGTGGAAAGCGAACGTGATACCGATATTCAAAAAAAGGGCAGAGGCATGTCCCGGGAAATGATAGGCCTGTCAGTCTGACATCGATAGTATGAAAACTTCTGGAGGGGATGATAAGGGACTATATCGTAGAGTTTGCTAAAGACAACAACATCATCAGCCGTAACCAGCACGGGTTTACAAATGGGCGTTCTTGTCAAACCAATCTCTTAACATTCTACGAGGAGGTGAGCTGTGAGCTAGATAGGGGGAGACCAGTGGATGTGGTGTACCTGGATTTCGCTAAGGCATTTGATACAGTTCCCCACAAGTGCTTAATTTATAAAATACGATCTGCAGGCATCGGCTACAAGGTCTGCTCTTGGCTAAACTGGCTAAAAGGGCGTATCCAAAAGGTGGTAATAAATAGCGCATACTCAGACTGGTCTGAGGTGGTAAGTGGGGTCCCCCAAGGCTCAGGCCCACCTTGTTCAATTTATTCATAAACTGCATTCTATATCAGTTTTTGCAGATGACACAAAATTGGGCAGGTCAATAACTGCACAGCATGAAGCAGATATCCTACAGAATGACCTGGACAAAATAACAGAGTAGGCAACAAACATGGCAAATGAGGTTTAATGTGGACAAGTGTAAGGTCTTGCACTTGGGGACTAAAAACATAAAAGCACAATACATTTTAGGGGGGGGGGAACCTTTGGGGGAATCAAAAATGGGGAAAGATCTGGGAGTCCTGGTAGAGGATAGACTAAGCAATAGCATGCAATGTCAAGCGGCAGCTGCCAAAGCCGGCAGAATATTAGCATGCATAAAGAAAGGGATGTATTCCAGAGATAAGACCATAATCCTTCCACTTTATAAAACTCCGGTCTAACCACATCTGGAGTATTCTGTCCAGTTCTGGTCGCCGGTCCCCAGGAGGTATGTGTTGGAGCTGGAGAAAGTCCAGAGAAGGGCAACTAAACTAATTAGGGGATTGGAGGACCTTAATTATGAAGAGCGTCTGCAATCGCTTGATTTATTCTCCCTGGAGAAGAGACGCCTGAGAGGGGACATGATAGCAATTTATAAATATCTCAATGGTGATCTCAGCATAGAAAAAAAGCTATTCAGTCGGAAAGATTGCATGAGGACTAGAGGGCATACAACGCGTTTAGAGGAGAAGCGTTTTAACCTCAGGCAACGTGGGGGGTTCTTTACTGTTAGGGCTACAAGATTGTGGAATTCCCTACCACAAGAGGTGGTTTCTGCGGGAAGTATGGTGGCTTTCAAAAGACTCTAAAGCCTCGTACACACGCAACGAATTTCCGCCGACCGGTCGTCCGTCTTTTGTCCAGAGTGCGTGTCTGTTGGTTGGAATGTGCTCTAGACTGCACACAAATTTTCCCGCACGACAGAATTCTACTTCAGAAGTGATGTCATGTGTTGGATTGCTTTCTATGTGTTGTTTCATCTCTGAGCATGCCTAGTCTTGCTCATAAGATTTTTCCCCCTCGAAATCTGTACTAATGAGATGAAAATCGGACGTGTTTTGACGGTCGACAAAAATTATATAGCCTGCACACCAGCATTTTTTCGGCCGAAAAGTCAGAGTCGGTTGTCGGAAGCACCATACTAACAAGCCGAAAATCGGCAGATCGGTCGTCGGACGAAATTTCCCGGCCGAATTTCTACTCGTGTGTACGGGGCTTTAGACGTATATCTCAAGAATCAGAACATTCAGGGGTATGCGAGAGGATTATGGCCAAATACATCTACACAGGTTGAACTAGATGGACTATTGTCTTTATTCAACCTCACCTATTTACCTATGTAAAAAACAGAGGTTTACTACTGCTTTAACCAAATGCTGAATTTCCTGCCTATAAGCAGGCTTGTTATCTTGTATAATTCCAACGAAAGCAGTGTCATCAGCAAACTTTACAATTGTATTTGATGCATGTATGGGAGTACAGTTATGCGTAAATAATGTAAAAAGGGCCGGAATCAACACACATTCCTGTGGTACCCTTGTATTCAGAATAATAGTATTAGACTCCTGATCTCTTATTCTAACGATTTGTGGTCTGTTTGTTCGGAAATCTATTGTCATGAGCACATCAGTGGATATACGCCCAAAGCATTTAACTTTTTCACAAATTTTTCAAAACTACTGTCTTAAATGCTGAGCTAAAACCAGAGAATAACATCCTAACATACTGTATGTGCTCGAGTTTTCAAGATGTGTCAAGGCAGTATGCAAAGCAACTGAAATTGAATCGTCTGTGGATCTGTTTGCACAATAGGCAAACTGATACTTCTTCAGGCAAGTATTCCTGTTGATCTGAATATGTGATAATACAAGCCTGCTTTCCAAAATGATATACAGCTGTCCCAGCTCTTTCCCAGCCTGTCTGCAGGGAAATAGTGGCAGGAGGGGCTTCTAGTACTCCACTACTGATCACATGTGCAAAAAACAAAAATGGAATACAGGAGTAAAAATAATGAAGATCAATAAACTGTTTTAAATTGTTTTCCAAATATAAATTTGAAATCAAATCACGATGTGGGCGAATTATTGCCTGACACAAGCGGTGTCCCGCCCCTCCAGCATGTGTTTTGGAACAGGGAGGTGACGTCTCCATCAATCAAGATAGAATATCCCACCCCCATTGTGTTTATCTGGTTAGTGGACATAGAGGAGGGAGTGAGTGGGCTGTGATTTACCATTGTGTATACGCCCACATGTGTGACTCTATAGTCACATGGGCTGCTCTGATATCATAGGCAGGAAGTGTTTAGGATAGAAACTCACTGAAAACGGAGCATGTGCATTAGCTGCCAACACTGCTTTGCAAAATCCCCAACTGCAGTGGGGACATGGACAGGATAGAGAGAACAGCAGGATCAATCAGTTTTTTTGCAGATTACAGAAAACGAATACCATAGTGACTGAGTATGTATGTAATACACCATTTAGTAAACAGGTTTAGTAACCACACAAGGCTGATTGTTTGTGCTCACTGCCAAAGTCCAACCAATCCCATTTTTGTTAAGGTAATTCTCTATTACTGTAGCGCAGACTGTAAAGCAGTCTGGCTTCTTTTACAGTACAGTTTCCCCAGGTTTTCGGTAACTAGGTAATATGAACTGAGGCTTGACCTAGCAAACTGGAAGCACAACTTGCAATTGAGATTACCATTAGATAACTTTTTATATAATGTGGATTTTTGTTGGCATTTAACCACTTCACCTCCAGAAGATTTTACCCCCTTCCTGACCAGGCCATTTTTTACGATATGGCACTGCATTAACTGACAATTGTGCAACACTGTACCTAAATAAAATTGATGTCATTTTTTCCCCACAAATAAAGCTTCCTTTTGGTGGTATTCGACCACCTCTACGGTTTTTATTTTTTGCGCTATAAACAATAAAAAAAAAAAAAAATCTAATTTTTTTTTATCAATTTAGACCAACATGTATTCTGCTACATATTTTTGGTAAAAAAAATCCTAATAAGTGTATATTGATTGGTTTGTGCAAAAGTTATTGTGTCTACAAACTATAGGATTCATTTATTGACTTTACATTTTTTTTATTGTTTTTACTAGTAATGGCGGTGATCAGCAATATTTAGAGGGACTGCGACATTGCGGCGTACAAATCTGACACTGACACTTTTTGGGGACCAGTGACACCAATACAGTGATCAGTGCTAAAAAAAAAAAAAAAAAAAAAAGAAAAATTTAAAAAATGCACTGTTTCTGTATAAATGACACTGGCAAGGAGAGGGGCTAACATCAGGGGAGATCAAGTGGTTAAGTGTGCTCCTAGGGAGTACTTTCTAACTGAGGGGAGTGAATGCACTAGAGGAAAAGAGATCCGAGTTTCAGCTTAGCTGAAACACAAGATCTCTCCTTTACTCCCTGACAGAACAGTGGTCTGCTTCGATTACATATGCAGACTGCCGTTCTGTCATTCCTCCTAACGATTGATGGGTCCTGGCAGCCATCACGGCAT
The DNA here is from genome assembly GCF_965119305.1 of Pelophylax lessonae. NCBI lineage: Eukaryota > Metazoa > Chordata > Amphibia > Anura > Ranidae > Pelophylax > Pelophylax lessonae. Next base: position 176,038,308 of record NC_138773.1, on the reverse strand, counting down.
GCTAATTGTCTCCCGCTGTGTCCAATCCCAGCAGGAGCGATATGCGCTCGCCCCTACATCGCATGCACAAAATCACATACATGTATGTGATTTTGCGCAGCCAGGCCACCCTGCCGCAGTATATATGCGGTGGGCAGTCCGGAACTGGTTAATTACCACCATTTTTTGCTCAACGCAAAAAAAGACTAAAAATTTAGGGGGGAAAAAATATACATTTTCTCATAGTTTGTTATAACATTTTGCAAACCGGTAATTTTTCTCCTTCACTAATGTGCACCGCACTGATGGGCACTGACTGGCAGCACTGGTGGGCACTGTTGGGACAAAAAGAAAATCAATTCAACCGGCTAGACACTGAACTGCTTTTTCAAGCAGCGAGAGGGGATGCATCTTTCTAGCCCCCATCCCTTCCACAGCTTGCTCGGGCTCTCTCGTTGCAGCGGGAGACCCGAGCGACTAGCCGGGTGTTCGGACAGCTGAACAAAGCCACAATCAGCTTTGATTGGCTCCCCGATGTGGTAACCCCAGCGCCATTTTTAAAAAATCAAAAGCATTCAAAAACACGGATCTTGGTGTTTTAAAAGCTTTTAAGGGCAGAGGAAGGATTTGAGGTCATACAGACCCCAGATGTCTCCATAAAGAGTACCTGTCACAAGGATAAAACTGATAACAAAAAAGTAAAGCAACAGTGTTAAAAAAAAAAAAAAAGTTATTAAAAAATAAAACATTTAAAAGGGTAACTCCACTTTTGTGGGGGGAAAAAAATAGCAAAGAAAGAAAAAATAATATAGCGTATGCAATTGCGACAAGTCATATTGTAATTGAATGTTATTAACAATGACCTTTCCTTTTTAATCTGCAGCCGCTGTAATTTTCCGAAAAATGCAATGCAATATGGTTACCTAAAAGGTGTTCTGTACACAGAATGTGTACTGCCCACCCCCCAGAAACAATTTCCTGCTTGTGTGATTGGCTGATTTTCCCAGAAGTCTCCCTAAGATACAAGTCAGATTTCAGGCATCCCCTGCAACAAGTCAGATTTCAGGCATCCCCTGCAACAAAAATGTCATTTTTGGTGAGAAACTCCCAATAGGAACACGTCTAAAGGGATGCAGGCCCAGCAGATTTCCTCATTAGTGCTCTGCAGCTGCACAGCTGATGGATAATTATGAAACCATTCCCATTAGACAAGCCAAGCACAGAGGAACAAGCAGTGATTTCTTCATAACAACAAAAGGTAGGAATCTGCAACAAAGTTTGTTATAAACTTTGTAATATACATAGAACAACCAAAGGGGAATGTTTTTTCGTCAACAAAAGTGGAGTTACACTTTAAAAGTAACCCTGCTTGCTTCGGTCCCGCAAGGCACGCAAACAGCAATCATCCCACACATGTGAGGCATCACCCCGAACATCAGATCATGGGCAGTAATTCTAACACTGGACCTCCTCTGTATATCTAAAGTGGTAGCCTGCAAAGGCTTTTAAAACAGCCTATAGATAGCAAAATTTATGTTGTTTGTTGCCGTTACATGGGCATGCGCAATTTTAAAGCGTGACATCTTTGGTATCTATTTTTTTTCGGTGCAACATCATCTTTTATATTTTACAAAACAATTGGGTTATGTATTGTGTTTTTATTGCATTAAAATAAGAAAAGAAAAAAAAAGTGCAACAAAAGCATATTACATTTTTTCACAGAAAAATATAGCTGTATAGAATAGCTATATTTTGAAACACAGTAAATTGAACTCGAAGAAAGAAAAACTGTTGAAAGAAGAATGTACTTACATCTTTCACATAGGTAGAGGGAATAGGTTTCCCATTGATATCAATAGCTCCTTCTGCAATAATAACGATATTTAACCTTGAACCTCGACTTCGGGTCTGCATGAAGTTAAAAAGATAATAAAAAGCGTCATGAAGAAATATACATTACTTGTTTTAAAGGCAGAAAATACATCAAAAAACGAATCTTGCCTTCTTGCACCTTATTACCTTTAGCCTAGTCAGATAAGGCAGTTCTGTTTTTGTTTTTATTACAGAGTAGGTATCTTTTTTGGGGCACCCAATTCTACTTCCTCCAATTGAGGGGTGGGAAATAGTCTAGAGGCTACAGCAGTCATGTCCAGCCTGCGGCCCAGGGCCACAGGCAATGTGGCCCACCGTCCGCTGCCATTTTTTTTTTTATTCAGGAGGAAGTCGGGCCAGGGCCGCAGCGGCCGTCTATTGCATTCTGGGAGTTGTAGTCCATGCGCGCTCAAGCTTCCAGTGATTGGAGAACTTAGAGCAGCGCAGCTAGCAGACTACAACTCCCGAATCTCGGAGGCAGGCAGAGCAAGGGCACGCCAGGGAGTCGGGACACATGTGACTGGCCTGGGCTGCTGGGCTGGCTGCAACTGTACTTGACTCCGGGACAGGAGCATCAACCCCCCCAGGAGTGGAGGAGGCCATGTGAGTACCTGGAACTGAGCTGGCAGCTGCCATCACTGATGTGAAAGACCCTGACATCCCAAGCTGACCCCTACAAGATCATCCAATCTATCTCCCCCCCTCCCCTATTTACCCTGCTCCAGTACCCACCTAGTAACCTCAAAATAGCCCTCAACACTGTGGGTCCTGCTGGGAGATGGCCATGGCCTGTAGGTCCAGCTGGCCGCTAGCCATGGCCTATGGGTCCTGCTGGGCGCTGGCCTGTGGGTCCTGCTGGGCGCTGGCCTGTGGGTCCTGCTGGGCGCTTGCCTGTGGGTCCTGCTGGGCGCTTGCCTGTGGGTCCTGCTGGGCATGGCCAGCAGAACCCACAGTAGGCCATGACCGATGGGTCCTGCTGGCCGCTGGCCATGGCCTGTGACCCACAGTCCATAGCCAGCTCCCAGTAGAACCTACAGGCCAGCGGCTAGCGGGACCATCCGATTAGTGACCAGCAAGACCCACAGGTCAGTGGCTAGCAGGATCCACAGGCCATGGCCAGCAGGATCCACAGGCCATGGCCAGCAGGACCCACAGGTCAGTGGCCTGCAGGACCCACAGGTCAGTGGCCTGCAGGACCCAAAGGTCAGTGGCCTGCAGGACCCAAAGGTCAGTGGCCTGCAGGACCCAAAGGTCAGTGGCCTGCAGGACCCAAAGGTCAGTGGCCTGCAGGACCCAAAGGTCAGTGGCCTGCAGGACCCAAAGGTCAGTGGCCTGCAGGACCCAAAGGTCAGTGGCCTGCAGGACCCAAAGGTCAGTGGCCTGCAGGACCCAAAGGTCAGTGGCCTGCAGGACCCAAAGGTCAGTGGCCTGCAGGACCCACAGACCATGGCTAGCGGCCAGCTGGACCCACAGGTCAGTGACCAGCAGGACCCACAGGTATGTGGCCAGCTCCCAGCAGGACCCACTGGCTGTGGGTCAAGCTGGGAGCTGTCGGTGGACATTTAGGTCCTGCATGCCACTGACTTGTGGGTCCTGCTGGACATTGGCCATGCCCTGTTTCTTCTGGAAGCTGACCATGGCCTGTGGGACCTGCTGGCCACTAGCCTAGGGTGACCAGATGTCCCTAGTTTTGTCCCGCTTTGCAGGGCTGATCCTGGGCAGGTGCACCGCAAGCTGGACCCATTGGGCTGTTTTGGAGGGGAAGGGGGGGGTGAGCGCCGCCGGATTACACAGAGCGGGGATCTCACGCTTACCCGGAGACCGCTGTCATGCGACGCCCCGCCTCCTGGACTGGCTCCTATGATAGACAGCACACTGTGTAATCTGGCGGCTCTCCTCTCTCTAATCCCCATGCACTGAACAGGTTGCATTTATGGACACTGGTGATTCTGAGCTTATGGGCACTGATCAAGCTGCATTGATGAGCACTGACGAGGCTGGGCTGATGGGCACTGACGAGGCTGGGCTGATGGGCACTGACGAGGCTGGGCTGATGGGCACTGACGAGGCTGGGCTGATGGGCACTGACGAGGCTGGGCTGATGGGCACTGACGAGGCTGAGCTGATGGGCACTGACGAGGCTGAGCTGATGGGCACTGACGAGGCTGAGCTGATGGGCACTGACGAGGCTGAGCTGATGGGCACTGACGAGGCTGAGCTGATGGGCACTGACGAGGCTGAGCTGATGGGCACTGATCAGGCTGCATTTATGGACACTGGTGAGGCTGCATTTATGGACACTGGTGAGGCTGCATTGATGGGCCAGCACTACCTGTCAGCAGTAGCCGCCAGCACTACCCACCAGCAGTACCCATCAGCATTACCCGCCAGCAATACCCGCCAGCAGTACCCACCAACACTACCCGCCAGCAGTACCCACCAACACTACCCGCCAGCAGTAATCGCCAGCATTACCCACCACTAGTAACCACAGGCGGTACCCGCCAGCACTACCTGCCAGCAGTAACCTCCAACACTACCCACCAGCAGTAACAACCAGCATTACCAACCAGCAGTAACAACCAGCAGCAGTAACCGCCAGCAGTCTGCAAAATAAGTAGAAAAGGTATGTGCATAGCGTGTGTAAATTGTTGCAATATGTTTTTTAGTTGTGTTGTGTCATAATATGTCCTGTCCTTGTTCATACATGTATGAATAAGGACATGACATTTTCTGGCTGCCTAAGTTGCATGTGCTAGGTGTGCAACTAGCCCCCAGCACATAACTGTAAATATCCCAGCATGTGCAGTGTTTCTGACTCCTACTGCCATCACCACTTCAAATCACTGAAGCAGTCATGGTAGTTAGAGTGATCCCAGGTGGAACTGAACAACTCTTGGAATGGGAAAACGCTAACAAGTTGGAGTAAAACCCTAGAATCCATTCTGCCATAGGAACAGGGGCAATGACATCTTGATCAAGATGACCAGAGGGCTACCTGGAGATCTGTTTAATCTGCGTGGTGACACAGAAAAGTTTGATGTGAGAAATTGAGGAGGGGACTGGGAGCAAAAAACTTTAGCTTGTAGCCTTGGCAACCCACTTCCTACAGCCAAGCATTCGAGATGCAAGCTGTCTAAATGTTCACAATGGCTAACAAATGTCCCACAGTTTGTCTGGGGGTTTTTCAAACTTGGAGCCAAGCTTGGGTCTGGAATTAGCAGGATTAAAGAAATAGACTTTTCTTCCAGCAAGGAAGTAGCCTTCCCAGATTATACCTTCGGCTTCTATGGCTGAGGAAGATTGGTTCTCTCGGCACCAATAGCATCCTTGATAGTGGTATCCAGCAGGGCCGGAGTGGGACTCATTTTCAGCCCTGGAGTTTCATGCCTTAGACCGGCCCACTTTAGTTCACCTGACTGAAAAACCCCCACACTTGGCATCATCCCATCCTACCTTGTTGCTAAGACTTTGCTACAACACTCCCAGCTGTTCACCTCCACCATCATAATGGTGAGCTCCGTCTCCGCGCTTTTTCTCCCCTAGTGCAGTAGGTGTGAGCTAAAAGGTCACTCATGTGATGGTGGAAGTGGGATACCATCACTGGGAGGTTTTTAGTCAGGTTTCAGGAGGTATATAAATGGCCTTTACCTATAACAAGGGCTTTATTCATCTTTAGTCAGAGCTTTACTATTTCATTTTAACCACCCCCCCCCCCCCCTCTTATCTGTATTGGCAGTTTTTGGAAAAGATGAACTAATCCTTTCATGTTCACTAAAACATGCAGTTTGGCTCAGGGGCAGACTGACAACTCATGGGGCCCCCGGGCAATAGGGGATCATGGGGACCCCTGTGTCCCCATCCATGTGTCCCAGCCCACACTTAAGCAGCTTATCAGTACCCATCAAATGCAGCTTATCAATGCCCATCAAATGCAGCCTTACCAGTAACCATCAAATGCAGCCTCATCAGTGCCCATCGAATGCAGCCTTATCGGTGCTTATCAAATGCAGCCTCACCAGTGCCCATCAAATGTAGCTTATCAGTGCCCATAAAATGCAGCTCATCAGTGCCCAAACGCAGCCTCGTCAGTACCCATCAAATGCAGCCCCATCAGTGCCCATCAAATGCAGCCCCATCAGTACCCATCAAATGCAGCCCCATCAGTACCCATCAAATGCAGCCCTATCAGTGCCCATCAAATGCAGCTCATCAGTGCCCAAACGCAGCCTCGTCAGTACCCATCAAATGCAGCCCCATCAGTGCCCATCAAATGCAGCCCCATCAGTACCCATCAAATGCAGCCCCATCAGTACCCATCAAATGCAGCCCTATCAGTGCCCATCAAATGCAGCCTAACCAGTGCCCATCAAATGTAGCTTATCAGTGCCCATAAAATGCAGCTTATCAGTGGCCAAACGCAGCCTCGTCAGTACCCATCAAATGCAGCCCCATCAGTGCCCATCAAATGCAGCCCCATCAGTGCCCATCAAATGCAGCCCCATCAGTACCCATCAAATGCAGCCCCATCAGTGCCCATCAAATGCAGCCTACCCAGTGCCCATCAAATGTAGCTTATCAGTGCCCATAAAATGCAGCTTATCAGTGCCCAAACGCAGCCTCATCAGTACCCATCAAATGCAGCCCCATCAGTGCCCATCAAATGCAGCCCCATCAGTGCCCATCAAATGCAGCCCCATCAGTGCCCACCAAATGCAGCTTATTAGTGCCTATCAAATGCAGCCTCACCAGTGCCCATCAATGCAACCTTACCAGTGTCCATCAAATGCTGCCTTATTAGTGCCCGTCAAATGCAGCTTATCAGTGCCATCAAATGCAGCTTATCAGTTCCCATCACATGCAGACTCACCAATACCCATCAAATGCAGTATGTTAGTGCTCATCAATGCAACATCAGCAGTGCCAACAAATGCAGCCTTATTAGTGCCCATCAAATGCGGCTTATCATTACCCATCAATTGCAGCCTTATCAGTGCCCATTCAATGCAGCTTATCAGTGCCCATCTAATTCAACCTCACCAGTACCTGGATCACACAGAGCAGCCATCTCTCGCTGTCACAGAGCTTAAATTTAAATTGCCTTGTGGCTGCTGTCACCATAGTTCCACCTCCTAGACTGGCTCCTATGATACACGTCACACTGATTCAATTTTCTAGCATTGGATCAGTGTGACGTCTATCATAGGAGCTGGTCTAGGAGGCGGGACTTTGTTACATCGCTGCAGAACAATTCAGATCCAGGTTCCGTGACACCGCAGGAGATCGCTGTTCTGTGTGACATACACAAGGAGAGGAGGAAGGAGGGGAGCACTCTGAGAGGGGCGCCCCAGAATGACGTCATTGATGCAATTGTGATTCAGCTGTTGCCTGCATTGATGGAGAATCGTTTAAGGCTGAATCGCAATGCATCGATTATACAATTATTTTCAACACCCCTACTTGACCACCAATGTTAGTCCCGGTTCACATTCGTGCGATGACAGAAATTGCATGTGATTCACAGGGCACTGCTCTGAAAATCATGTGATGTTTGTGTGATGCGAATTGAGCCATACCGATTGTATGGCTAAATTCTCATCACATTTGGACACAACTCGTACAGGATACCTTTTTTTGGGTCCGCAGCAGAATTGGATTGCATGGGTGTTCACACCTATGCGATCCGATTCATGTCTGAACTGACAGTTCACACTGCGATATGCAAACTGATCTGGGGGTGTCGGTAACTTTGTATTGACACCCCCCCCCAGCGATTCGCATATAGCAGTGTGAACTGCCTGCGATTTGAATGCGATGCGGGAACCTGCAGTGCATTTGCAGGGTTCCCGCATCATATATGTGTGAACTGGCACTAACAGACATTATTCCAGCTGAAGTGCACAGATGTCAGTGTTAGGGAAAAGCCCTTAGTGTACACATATCAGATATATATATATATATATATATATATATATATATATATATATATATATATAGGGAATAACTCATTAGGTGCTATTCCCTATAGATAACACTGATATCTGTACACTGAGTGGCACTCACTATACTGGGGAAGAAGGAAGGAACACTCCTGCTGGTGATTGGACACACAGAACACCTTAGACTGCTGTCATTATCACACACTGACCTGCTGCTACACACACTGCAGGTCAGGCTGGTTTAGCTCCGAGGTGACTGCTCCACTCTGCAATCTACAGCCTCCATCTCCCTCACCCGAGGCAGTGATGTGTAGCTCCGCCCCTCAGCTGAATTCCCCAGAGGGAGGGGTGGCCAGAGCTCCTGTCCCTGCTATTATCTCCACAGGGCTGACGGCTCCGTGATCGCTCTCTGATCCATCCTGTGATAGGGTGCCAGCTCTTCTTCCACGCCTCCCACCAGAAGTGTATCGCCTGCAAGCCAATTATCGGCAGCGCTGGGCGGCCCGGGGGCGTGTTTTTGGAGTGGGACAAGGCATGGAACGCAGCATGTCCTGGAAGTGAGTTCAGTAAGTGACTTCCTCTTCACCAAGACAACGGCCCTCGACCAATCCGGCCCACCGGGAATTCTCCCGGTGCTCCCGATTGGCCAATCCGGGCCTGGTATCCAGAGTAGACCCAAAGAGACGAAGTCCCTCAAAGACCACATGCAGCAAGTTTCTTAGATGAAGGTTCAATGTACAACACCTAACCAGTGTTCTGTGCATATGTACTAACAGGAGATCCAGGCAGGAGAGGAGATGGGAAACCATCAGCAGCCTGTTACAACTGTAGCTTAAAGGATACGTTTACCTTTGAGAACATGGTACACGTTCCACCCATTTTTAGGGTGGAACATACAACAACATGTTCCCAATGCAGCAGCTGCTGCCCAATCCCCCCCATGACAGCAGTACAGCGAGAAGTAGCCCATACTGTCAGTTTTTTTTAAATCAGCTCTGCCGTGCGGGGCTCTACTTATACACAGAGCTCTGTGTATGAATGAACTACAAGTCCAGACATCCTTTGCAGGCTTGTAGTTTTAATGAAATACCATTCCACTGTGGATTGCAGTGGGAGTCCATTGATTCTTCCTGTCGGTGTTATCTGCTTGCCAGTACGGGGATGTACAGGCACACAGATACACTGATAGGTCTGCAGGAGACCTGCATGGCACCAGCGTTCTGCTGATCGCTGCTAGAATCATTTACAGGCTCCTAAAATACTATTTAAAAAATGCAAATTTTTTTTTACCTGCAAAAAAAAAAAAAATGTGCATTTATTTTTAAGTGAACTTATCCTTTAAAGCTAACCCATTTTTTACTCCAAACATTCTATACTCAAGCGATAACCAACAGTAGTGACCAGAACCCTTTTAGATAGATTGTGACCAGCCAGAGTTTGGCAAAAGCAAAGGCTGGATGAAAAGTAGGACCCATCAGGGAAAACAGAGCTCTAAAGAGGGTCCTCAACTGCCTACAGGTTGGGTCAGTAAAGACAGGTGCATCGTTCAGTGGAACGGTGGTCAATATAAGGCAGGACACTGCTGGACACACAATGGGGAAAACAGTTTTAAACAAAGTCCTCTTCAAAACAGTTGAAAACTAATAGGGAGTTTAGGGGAGCCAGTATTTTGTCAAGATGTTACCAAAATCTATAGAAAATTACTTAGAACAGTGGGTGCACCAGGAAAGTCTTGATGGTCTCTAAAAGACCCAAGACAGGGAACAGCACCAGTTGAAGCAACAGGCTGATTTTCTAGATTCAGAGTGGTATGCACCTCATCAAGAGCAGTATGCACCTCATCAAGAGCAGACCCAATCTCTTTCACTTTTGGAGTAATGGCAGAAGACAGACTCCCTTCCTCCTCGATCCTGTGCAGGAGTCTTGACAGAAGCTTGAGGAGCAAAGGCGTATATCAGATGATACTGACTCCGGGGAGTCACTAAAGCGTCTGTTGCGTAGGCTAGAGGATCCTGAGACCGTGCCACAAACCTCTGTACTTTTCTGTTTTGGCAAGAGGCCACAGATCCACCTCAGGAGTCCCCCACCTGAGAGACGACTGATAGAACATCTTCGGATGAAGTGACCATTCTCCTTGGTCAAATGCCTGTCAACTAAGATAGCCCGCCTGCCAATTTTCCACTTCTGGAATGTGCACAGCAGAGAGGACTGGAATGAACCGTTCTGCCCACCTTAGAATGGCGGCTACTTCCTAAGCGCAAGAACACTTCTTGTGCCCCCTTGGTGATTGACATAGGCCACAGCCGTGGCATTGTCTGATTTGATCCATACCGGACACCCCTGGAGACGACTTGTCCAATGATCCAGACAAAGTCTGATTGCTCAGAGCTCCAATACATCAATCGGTAGTCTGGACCCTGTTCCAGAGTCTAGACCCCCTGAGCACACTCTGTGCCGAGGACTGGCATCTGTGGTAACCACTGTCCAGCACAGGGCAAGAAATTACGTTCCCAGAAGTGCCGGAGAACGAAGCCACCAACCAGGGACCCCCTTGTGTTCTGGCTCAACAAGATCAGATCGTTCAGAGACTGAGGATCCTTGTTCCACTTCACCAGAAACCCCTTTTGCAGAGATCTTGTATGGAAACTGTGCAAGCAGGACCGCCTTGAAGGTAGTCACCATCAGGCCCAGCACAAGTATGCAAGCCCGCAGAGATGACCGTCTGCTGGACAGCAGAAGCTGAATTGCCTCCTGCAACTTGTGAAGTTTTTCCAGAGGAAGGAACACTCTGGCCGAGGCAGAGTCCAGAGTCAGACCCAGACAGTACAGACTCGTGGACGGGACCAGAACAGACTTCTGAAGATTCAGAATCCAACTGAACTCCTCCCTCGGTGTTTGCAGAATAATCTCCAGGTTGGCCGACAGAGAAGTCAAAGACTCCGCTCGCAAAAGCAGATGGTCCAGGTACCCCAGTATAGCAATCCCTCGCTGACGCAGTAATGCTAGAACAGGGCCTAACACTTTTGTGAAGACACGAGGAGCGGAAGCGAGACCAAAAGGGTAACGACACGAATTGATTAAACTCCTCGCCCATGGCAAAGCAGAGGAAGCGCTGATGGGCGACACATATGGGGATGTAAAGGTAGGCGCCTTTGCTGTCGATGGAGGTGAGAAAATCTCCCTAATGTAGGGACGTCACCACCATGCGAATGGATTCCATTCTGAACTTCTGTTCCTGCACAAAACATTTTAGCGCCTTAAGGTCCAGAACTAGACGCACCTTGCCCTCCTTCCTGGGAACCATAAACAGGTTTGAGTAGAAACCATGATTCTGATGTTGGCACCGGAAAAATCACCCCTTGAAGTAACAAGTCTTGCACTGCCCCATAGGGATCCTTTAAGCGATCTTGCGATAAGTGCAGGTTGGAAGGGAAAAACCTTTCTGGGGGATATGATTGATACTCAATGTTGTGGCAGGAGCGAATAACTTTGTGGACCCACTTGCCCTGGATTAGGAAGGTCCATGGATCCGGAATACAGCAACGACATCCCCCCCACCCCCGATACGGGTGAGAGCACCCCTTCATGCGGAGGAATTTCTATCGGCAGGTCTGGCAGGACCCGCTCTCGGTTTGCCTGACCAAGACTTCTTGGAACCTCCAGTGAAGGCCCTGAAGGGTTTAGAGCCCTTGTCTGGAGACCCTGAGGGACAAAAAGGCCGCTTGTGAGCCGAAAAAGAAGGTTCCCGTCTGCGACAGGACGCCTTACCCTTGGAAGCCTGAGGAAGAAGAGTACTCTCCCCCCCCCCCCCCCGTGAGGCCTTTGGATGATATCACCCAAGGAAGCTCCAAACAGGCGATCCTGCACGAATGGAAGATCAGACAAAGCCTTCTTAGAAGCCTGGTCCGCAGACCAGCATTTAAGCCAGATAATGCACCGCAGGACCACTGCTGAGACAGAGTTTAGAAAGCAGGGGAAGCGCATCCAAAGAGGGGTCACAGGCGAACTGTAGCCCTTAGGTCAACTGATCCACAAAAAGCAGGAGGGAGCAGTTCCTCCTCCAGGTCCCGACGTAAAATTTTGGCCCATTCAGTTATAGCTTGTGATACCAGGGTGATGGTAAACACCGGCCTAAGTGCCGACCCAGCCACAGTTAACTTATAGCGGGTCAAGGCCTCTGACCTATCAGCCGGATCTGAAAAGACCGGGAACTCTTCAACCGGTATTAAATGGAGAATGACGAGGGGAACCTACAAAAAGAGATGTAAAACACTGCAAAAGGGACACCCCACCGCGCTGTGGCACTACAAGGCCTAGCACAGAGCACTACCGCTGCAATAGCAGGAAGAGGGAGAGAAAGCCTCACAAAAGGCACTCACCACGCCAGTCAGGTATTTACAGCCCGAGCCATTTGCACACCATGCGGCGATCAAGAAGAGTAATATCGCTGTATCAGCACTAGAGGCCGACCGCTGAATCACCACCCATCTGACTCCAAAAACATGGCCACCGCTTTTTGAAATAGGAACTGTCGAGGCTACACAAACATGGCCGCCGATCTGTAGCACATAAGGCTACTATAAAATAGCGGCACCACACGGCTCCCGGGGGCCCCCAGGGCACAAAAAACGACCCCAACAGAAAGGAGGACCCTGGCAGGTGCCCCTATCGGGGCCATCCCCCTCCCGAGGAACGATCGTTCGGTCGGCGGCGCCCCCCCACCGCCAGTGCAGCACCCCATGTAACCTAAAAAAGGTATGTCCGCCCCCATGGAAAAATTCCAAGGACCAGCGATCCCAGCAAGGAACTAGGTCCTTACTCCTGACTAGGCAGAAAAAAAACTGAATACCTATAGCAGGAAGTGGAGTATACCCCCAGGGACTGCTCCATAGGCGTGCTCAGGCTTTTTTCTCTGGCTAGTGTTCTACTCCTGTAGGGGGCAGTATAACCCTATTGTCATGAAGATGAAGAGCTGTGTCTGTCAAAGAACGAAAGAGAAATACTCTAAGTGGTACCCAGTGACTGAAGGTCCCTTCCAGGCTGGCATTGTAATGTTCAGTTCAGATTGCTGCTAGAGGTGGTCTCTAGGATTGCAGCTATGTCAAAAAGTATTAATTCAGAAACAAATGAAGAAAAAAAAAAAAAAGGTTAGACTTTTCACAGCAGAGCTGAAAGGAAACATGTCATTCTTTCTAGACGCTAGGAGTGTTATCCTTGTCTGGTCCACAGCTTTTTGCTTGCTGGTGCCCAATCATCCTGTAGGCGGCAGGATAACTGCAAGGTTGTCTTTCCGCTGATTACGTTGGGTGGCCAAATCTAGGCTTGTACATTTTTCAAAAAAACTGAATGGTTTGTGTTAACATTATTATACTTGCCTCTCCAAGTCTAGAACACATGGCATCCTCCCATCCTTCATCAGGAGGACACTCTGGAATTAAAAGCCAGTCGGCTCCCGATGCCAAGGCAGATACTAAGGCTAGATACCTATAATAAAAAAAGGGGCGTTTCATATTACACCAGCCACATTTTAAGTAATGTGTAAAAAAGGAAAACGGAAAAACACATGCACAGTTCAAAGAATAAAAGTAAACTGACACAAACTGGAATCTAGATCATGACATTATGTAGCATTACTTGGCAACCGGAGAGGTCAAAGATTCATTACAATAATATAGAGATCTATTGTCATACAGAGAATGCTCCCCAAAAACATTTTATAGACCTTGGTTATTGTAAAGTACATACAGTATGTAATCACCAAATTCACTGCTTTATTTTTAGACCCTTTGATTTTCTTTGTAAAACAGAAAATTATGTTTAGATATAGTAAATGCTTACACATTGCTGTATAGAAATAGAAGTTACAACGTATGACCAATAATCAACAAAATTGTTCTACACAAAGAAAAAACAAACTCTGGCTCCTGCTTCTCAGTGTGAAATATTTCAGTGCACACAAACAAGCAAAACACTGAACTCATGAATTTGTTTACCACTGAGTGAAAAAATGAGTGCAAACACCTAATTAACCAGAGCAGTTGCACACCCTTCCTGCCCAGACCAATTTACAGCTTTCAGTGCTCTCACACTTTGAATGATAATTACTCAGTCATGCAACGCTGTACCCAATCAAATTTTTTATAATTTTTTTTTCACACAAATAGAGCTTTCTTTTGGTAGTATTTAATCACCACTGGGTTTTTTATTTTTTGCGATATAAGTGAAAAAAAGAGTGAAAATTTTGAAAAAAAACATTTTGTATTAGTTTCTATTCTATTATAAAATTTAGCAAATAAGTAATTTTTTTTTTCTCATAAAATTTGGGAGAAAATTTATACTACTACATATCTTTGGTAAAAATAACGCAAATTAGTGGTTATTATTTAGTCTGTGTGAAAGTTAGAGAGTCTACAAGCTATGGTGCAAATCATTGAAAATTGATCTCATTTCTTGAGGCCCTGAAATGTCAGGACAGTACAAATACCCCCCAAATGACCCCTTTTTGGAAAGGAGACATTCCAGAGTATTTAGTAAGAGGCATGGTGAGTTTTTTGAAGTTGCAATTTTTTCCCACAATTCTTGGGAAAATTAAGAAATAATTTTCTTTTTTTTTTTATACAAAATTGACATAATTTATTTCTCACACACAGTATATGCATACTTGCAATTACACCCCAAAATACATTCTGCTACTCCTCATGAGTATGGCAATGCCACATGTGTGAGACTTTTACACAGCCTGGCCTAACATTCAAGGAGCACCGTCAGGTGTTCTAGGAGCATAAATTACACATATCATTTCCTAACGACCTATCACACTTTTGAAGGCCCTGGAACACCAGGACAATGGAATTACCCACAAAATGACTTTTTGGAAAATGTGGAAAGAAAATTAAAATGCTTTTTTTTTTTTTTTTTACACAAAGTTGTCAAAATACATTCTGCTACTCCTCCCGAGTATGGCGATACCACATATGTGAGACTGTCACAGCATTGCCACATACAGAGGCCCAACATGCAAGGAGCACCGTCAGGTGTTCTAGGAGCATAAATTACACATTTCATTACAACCAATCACACTTTTGAAGGCCCTGGAGCACCATGACAATTGGAAACCCACACAAAATGACCCCATTTTGGAAAGCAAACACCCCAACACAATCTAGGAGGCATGGGCTGCAGACAGGTACCCGGGTACTCTGGTGACATGTACCCGGGTACTCTGGTGACAGGTACTCAAAGTACCCGAATACCTGTCACCAGCCCATCAGAGTACCCGAGTACCTGTCACCAGCCCATCAGAGTACCCGAGTACCTGTCATCAGAGTACCTGATGGGCTGGTGACTGGTACTCGGGTACTTTGATGGGCTGGTGACAGGTACTTTGATGGGCTAGTGACAGGTACTCTTTATTGGGGGGGGGGGGGCAATCAGTGTGTTTTGGGGTGCACTGTAATCGGTAACTAGCTGTTAACGCAATCTCCTCCTCACACAGGATCAGTGTGCAAGGAGGAGAACACAGTGAAAGCTAGTTACCATGTTCTCTGTTGACATTCTGTGACCGGCTGTGATTGGACACAACCGGTCACATGGTAAAGAGCCAAATTCATTGGCTCTTTACCCTGATCAGGGATGGACTGTGTCAGAGTGACACTCTCCATCCCCGATCACCACTCGCAGAGTTCTTTACACCGATCAGGGAGCAGCGGATTCGGGCAGACGTCATGACGCCCGCCTGGATCGAGGGAGACTTTCTGCCGGCGTCATTTGTCTATGGCCCGGTAAGGAAGTGGTTAAAAAATAAATTATAGGAGCATCACATCAGCTTCACACAAGTGTAATAAATGGATTTTTGTAAAATCTTACCGTAAAATCCTTTTCTCTTAGCTCATTGACAGACGTAGTCCTCGGTGATACAGCACCTTCGGGTTATGTTGCCTCCACAGGAGTAGGACTAGACAGGAAATAAAATGCTCTGGCCACACCCTAGGGGCAGTCCCAGAGGGTATATCCTCTCTCTCTCTGCCTCAGCAAATCAGTTATGTCATAAAAGCAGTCTTTAGAGAATTTAACCCAACCCAACTCAATGATAGAGGGGCGGGTACTACGTCTGTCAATGAGCTAAGAGAAAAGGATTTTACGGTAAGATTTTACAAAAATCCATTTTTCTCTATCGCTCATTGACAGACGTAGTCCTCGGTGATACAGCACCTTCGGGAAGTCCCAGAGCAGTATCACAAATGAGGGGTGGGAAAATGGAAATCAAATCCAAATCTAGAAGGCCCAACCGGTGCCAACTAGAAGTTTACAATGCTCATCCTTAATGATGAGACTCAACAAAAAAATTTTCAAACAGAAAAAAACCCTCGAGGTAGACCACCGGTCTCCTCAAATTGCGGCCTGCAAAACCTTGCGGCCAAATGAGGCATCCGCCGATGCCATCACATCAATTTTCTAAAATTTTGTAAAGGTATGTACCGACGACCAGGTGGCCGCTTTACATACCTGGACCACTGACGCCTGATGGCGAAAGGCCCAGGAAGTACTGAGCGCTCGAGTGAAGTGCGCCCTAACAGGGAACGGAGGATTCCGACCCTTAATAGAATAAGCCTGTACCACCGTCTGACTGATCCATGTAGATATGGTCGCGGCAGACACAGGCAACCCCCTTCAAGGGCTATCCGTGATCACAAAAAGTGAGTCCGTCTTACGAAAACCACTTTAGGAAGGAAGGATGGATTCGGAAGAAGAACCACCTTATCCCTATGAACCACCAGATCTGGGGAACGACAGGATAATGCGGCCAGTTCTGACACCCTGCGTAGAGAAGTAATGGCCACCAAGAAGGCCACCTTCTGGGAATGTAAGCAAGGGAATCTCCCTAATATCTTCAAAGAGAAGTTTCTGAAGAACCGACCACACTAAATTAAGATACCAGGCGGTAAGGGTGCGCGCACTGGCGGAGCCAGATGTCGCACCCCCTGGATGAAATTCCGCACCAAGGAATGATTAGCCAAAGGTTTCTTGAAAGAAGATTTCCAACGCCGAAAACCTGACCCTTGATCGTGCTCAAGGATAGTTTCTGCTCAACCCCTTGTTGCAGACAGACCAAAATTCGGGTCACCGAATAGGTATGTGGGGAAAATCCAATAGATTCACACCATGCAATATAAGACTTCCATGTGCTAGAAGTCGCTTTCCTTGCTTTAACTGGAGGTAGGAATAACTGAAGCTGACACTCCCTTGTCCTTCAGTACCTGGGTCTCAATGGCCAGGCCATTAAGCCAGCGACTGTAAAGCAAGATGGAAGATCGGTCCCCGAGACCGCAAATCATCCCTGAGAGGAAGTCTCCAAGGAGCGTCCGCGACTAGCCTCGCCAAGTCGGCGTACCAGGCTTGACGAGGTCAATCCAGAATTTCCAGAATAACTGGAATTCCCTCCACCTCTATCCTGCGAAGAAGTTCCCGCAGCAACTTGAGAGGATGGAAGGCATGCCGTAGCTGATACTGCCCCCACGGGGCGATCAGCGTTTCTGCTGCGTCCGCTAGAGGATCGTGGCGCGAGCTACAAACCTCCGCACCTTCCTGTTAGGCCAAGGTGCCAACAGATCCACATCTGGGATGTCCCAATGAAGGGACAGCTAGGGAAAAAACCTCTGGATGAAGAGGCCATATGCGATTGGATCCGAATAGGGCTGCTCTAGAGCTGCTCGATCCAGTAAATCAGACAAAATCTGATCGCTCTCAATTCCGATACCCTTATTGGTAATCTGGATACTATCGGAAGAAATGACTTCCCCTGGTTGAGCATCGGAGACTTCCTGGTCCGCTCGCTCAACCGGATCAGATTGTCCAGGGAATCGGAATTCTGATTTCATTAAAAAAGAATCTCCTTCAGGAGAATTCGGGTATGAGACTGGGTATACGGTACTGCCTCTAAGAAGGCCACCATCAGTCCCAGCCAATTGACGGACAGCAACATCCGAATCGTTGACTGAACCTTCTGGAGTTTCCCAGCAAGGAGAAACTCTCTTGCCCAGGATGTATCCAACCTTAGGCCCAGATAGTTCAGTCTCCTGGTGGGAACCAGGGATGATCTTTGGGAAAGCGAAAAAACGCTGATGTCCTGCGATGATGGGGATATAAAGATAGGCATCCTATATGTCTATGGACGCCAGGAAATCTCTTTTATGCAGGGAGGCCACCACTGTACGGATGGACTCTATTTCTTCCCAAGTCCAGATTTGGACGCACCTTGCCCTCTTTCCTGGGCATTGTGAATAGGTTCGAATAGAACCCCTGAAACCGTTCAATGTTAGAAGGGCAGAATCGCACCGGTGGAAGTGATCGAAACTCGATCCTGTGTCCTCCAGAAACCGGTGAAGACATCCCCCCCCACCCCAGAGATGGGTAGGGGCGCATCAGGCTATATTCTTCAGGCTTGGCTGAGCCGGACTCTTTGTTTACCCGACCAGCGCCCTTTGAAACCCCTCTAAAGGGGCTTTGGAGGGTTTCGCCTTATCGCCCGCCCTCGCGGAACGAACAACTCTATATGAGCAGAAAAGGAAGGTCCTCGTTAGTTACGAGGTCTTTTTATCCTAAAAGAAGGGGGGATTTTCCTTTGAACACATATACTAAAGTAGGTTCTGCCACCGTCCCTATATGTACATTATAACGGGGGTTGCTGGTGCCTCAGACCAGATAGAGTGGGACTTTATGGGCAAGTGAAGGGTATATCAAGCAAAATGCATTGTATCATTCAACAAATAGAGTAGGGTAAATATAATGGTATTTAATATGTAGATACCGGTAGTAAATGTTATACAACAAGCATTAAGTGACAGTGGTGCTTGGGACAGAGCCCAAGTGTGAAGAAAAGAAAGATGATTCCGTGGAATCAGTGACAATGGTGTTATCAAGTGACTTAAAACATTGGATTCTTCTGTTTTCCCTTGGATGTTGAAATGGGAAAACTCAGAAAAATCCTAAATTGCTGACGCGTTTCGGCTCTCTTGTGGGCCTTTCTCAAAGCGTTCAGTCACTCAGTCTGTGGTCTATAAGAGTAATATAAGGTATAATGTGTAAGGATAATTTTAACAAATCCTTGAAATGGATCATACATTGTTGGAGTTTGAAATAATATATAGTTACATACATGGGTGCATCCATTCCTTCCGCGCATCAGCCCCTGTATCCGTCCACATTCACAGCGGGAATCATGTGTTGCAAGGCCTAGGATTATAATTGTGTTGTTTCTTAAAGTGTATCTCAGATGGATCAGGTGAGTATATATGTATTTTCTTATGTATATATATATATGTATATATATTCACTTACATCTGAATGCACTGGTGGGAGGGTGTTGTCTCCAGGATCCTGGGGTTAGTTTCCCTCTTTATTTTATGTTTACCAGGCTTGGATCTAGGGTATAAGGGACAATTGTATCGATAGTATACATAAGGTGTCCGGTAAATAACCCAAAACTATCCCACAAATATATATGTGGCAGTATCTCATGAATACTTGTAAGTGCTTAAAGAGACTTCCCGAAGGTGGTGTGGTACATCAGAGTAAAGGTGACTATAGATGCTTCGGTGCCAAGTTTATTAGAAAGCATAGTAAAGGCTTCACAGTCCATTGCACTTACAATTATGTTGTCCTTCTGGCTTGCGCAGTGTAAGAGGTCCGTCCTCTCCTCTCCGTTGGAGAGAAGTGAGGATTGCCTCATATTCCCCGGCCTTATGAAGCGCCTCGCGCATGCGCCTTGCGCATTGCACGTAGATTGTCTCCATGGCGGCGTGACGTAGGCACCGACGTCTGCGCCTGCGCTAGCTGGATGCGTGCGCAGGCCGCAACCCCGTTGCTGGGGACGCCGCTCTGGCCGCCGACACGGAAGGAGGAGCCATCTTATCCCCGAAGGGATTGGTGGGTCCTGGTATTCCCCTACGAAGTAGGGGTTACCGTGCCGGGTGTGATAGTGCGGTATAACTGGATCGACCCGGGGAATTATGGAACACACCCCAGTATGCTCTAATCATATACAATTTGTTACAGTAGTATAATAATAAATAAAGATCTAAAACATGACAATAAATCGTAAAGTTCTATATATATTTATAGGAAATGAGAATGTAGTGTTATAATTAACAGCAGTGTTGCATATAGGTCCACCATGGGTAGCCGTGGATCAAGGAGGGACAGCCCTGTTTGCCGGACAATACCAGGGATCGTCACAGGGCCATGTCAACATAGAATCGGGTTCCTATGTATTATTAAGGGAAGAGTCTTTGTTCAATGTGCTATTATGGCACTAGAGAAGATTGAGGGTAAAGGGTGGGGGGGGGGGGGGGGAAAGGGGAGAGTTTTTTTGGGTAAGAAGAAATCTCGTGTATATTGAATCATATTATAAGATGTATATGGCAATCCCAAAAATACGGATGTTTAGGATGGATGGAATGGTATTTAATCTGTCTTGCCAGAAGCAAAACCTTCCAGGAACGGACGAAAGCTTTCATTTTCATTCAGACCAGGGTATTTTGTGGCATGGAGGCGTCTAATCCACCTCATTTCCATCTGGAGTAGTCTCTTGTTCCAATCCCCCCCACGATGTGGTATGTGGATTCTTTCAAGTGCCATAAAAGTCACTTGAGGCATTCTATTTTTGTGTTCATGGGCAACATGCCTCCCTAGGGGTACATAAAAATTACATAATTGCATGCTGTTAATATGTTGATTTACTCGTTTGCCAAATTCTTGTTTGGTCTTACCTACATAGTAGGAACCACATTGACAACGCATGAGGTAGACGACTCCTCTTGTCCTGCAATTTGTAAAGTGTCGGGGTTTAAAGAGCTCCCCATTGGGGAGTATGGTGTTGACGCATTTTTGTATCACACTGCATTGTCCACAGTTTCCGCATGGGAATGTACCCATGTGTTTACAGGGGTCTTTCCTTGTTTCCCTGTACTCACTATGCGTGAGAGCTTGCTTCATTGATCCTGCTTTACGGAATGTTATTTGTGGTTTTTCTGGTATAAACTGTTTTACCATCGGGTCTTCTTTTAAGATTAACCAATGTTTGGAAATAATTTTCCGTATTTTTTGGTGGTCGTTGGTGAACCTCATAATTATGCGGGTTTTGTTATCCTGTTCTTTAAGTTTTATGGTGTTATTTAGCTACTATTTGCAGATATGTGGGGTAGCAATGGGCACAAGCTGTGCCCCCTCCTATGCCAATACATATCTAGGGGCCTGGGAACAGGATTTCCTAGCTAAAGAAGAAAACAGAGCCTTTGCCAATAATATCATCTTATGGCAAAGGTTCATAGATGATATATTCATTATATGGACAGGACCAGAAAGTATGATTCAAGATTGCCTGCAAGCGATGAACAACAACGAATATAACATGTTCTTTACTCTTAATTATGATAAAGAAAAAATTTCATTTTTGGACACCTGGATTATCAAAGGCGAAGATGGACTCCTAAAGACAACTTTATATAGAAAGGAAACAGCAGGCAACTCCATACTGCACGCGTCAAGTTTCCACCCGACCCCACTGAAAAATGCTATTCCTTACAGCCAGTTTCTTAGGCTTAAAAGAAACTGTACTCTTGATCAAGATTTCCAAAGAGAGGCCAACATCCTTACCGAAAGGTTATTAAAAAGGGGTTACACCAAGACGACACTGAGAAAAACGTTTAACAGAGTGAAGAAGCAAGAAAGACACAACATTCTGTTTAAAAATAAAAACACCATAAAACTTAAAGAACAGGATAACAAAACCCGCATAATTATGAGGTTCACCAACAACCACCAAAAAATACGGAAAATTATTTCCAAACATTGGTTAATCTTAAAAGAGGACCCGATGGTAAAACAGTTTATACCAGAAAAACCACAAATAACATTCCGTAAAGCAGGATCAATGAAGCAAGCTCTCACGCATAGTGAGTACAGGGAAACAAGGAAAGACCCCTGTAAACACATGGGTACATTCCCATGCGGAAACTGTGGACAATGCAGTGTGATACAAAAATGCGTCAACACCATACTCCCCAATGGGGAGCTCTTTAAACCCCGACACTTTACAAATTGCAGGACAAGAGGAGTCGTCTACCTCATGCGTTGTCAATGTGGTTCCTACTATGTAGGTAAGACCAAACAAGAATTTGGCAAACGAGTAAATCAACATATTAACAGCATGCAATTATGTAATTTTTATGTACCCCTAGGGAGGCATGTTGCCCATGAACACAAAAATAGAATGCCTCAAGTGACTTTTATGGCACTTGAAAGAATCCACATACCACATCGTGGGGGGGATTGGAACAAGAGACTACTCCAGATGGAAATGAGGTGGATTAGACGCCTCCATGCCACAAAATACCCTGGTCTGAATGAAAATGAAAGCTTTCGTCCGTTCCTGGAAGGTTTTGCTTCTGGCAAGACAGATTAAATACCATTCCATCCATCCTAAACATCCGTATTTTTGGGATTGCCATATACATCTTATAATATGATTCAATATACACGAGATTTCTTCTTACCCAAAAAAACTCTCCCCTTTCCCCCCCCCCCCCCCCACCCTTTACCCTCAATCTTCTCTAGTGCCATAATAGCACATTGAACAAAGACTCTTCCCTTAATAATACATAGGAACCCGATTCTATGTTGACATGGCCCTGTGACGATCCCTGGTATTGTCCGGCAAACAGGGCTGTCCCTCCTTGATCCACGGCTACCCATGGTGGACCTATATGCAACACTGCTGTTAATTATAACACTACATTCTCATTTCCTATAAATATATATAGAACTTTACGATTTATTGTCATGTTTTAGATCTTTATTTATTATTATACTACTGTAACAAATTGTATATGATTAGAGCATACTGGGGTGTGTTCCATAATTCCCCGGGTCGATCCAGTTATACCGCACTATCACACCCGGCACGGTAACCCCTACTTCGTAGGGGAATACCAGGACCCACCAATCCCTTCGGGGATAAGATGGCTCCTCCTTCCGTGTCGGCGGCCAGAGCGGCGTCCCCAGCAACGGGGTTGCGGCCTGCGCACGCATCCAGCTAGCGCAGGCGCAGACGTCGGTGCCTACGTCACGCCGCCATGGAGACAATCTACGTGCAATGCGCAAGGCGCATGCGCGAGGCGCTTCATAAGGCCGGGGAATATGAGGCAATCCTCACTTCTCTCCAACGGAGAGGAGAGGACGGACCTCTTACACTGCGCAAGCCAGAAGGACAACATAATTGTAAGTGCAATGGACTGTGAAGCCTTTACTATGCTTTCTAATAAACTTGGCACCGAAGCATCTATAGTCACCTTTACTCTGATGTACCACACCACCTTCGGGAAGTCTCTTTAAGCACTTACAAGTATTCAAGAAGAAGGGGGGATTTTCTTTTGAACACATATGCTAAAGTAGGTTCTGCCACCGTCCCTATATGTACATTGTAGCGGGGGTTGCTGGTGCCTCAGACCAGATAGTGTGGGACTTTATGGGCAAGTAAGGGGTATATCAAGCGAAATGCATTATATCATTCAACAAAGGGAGTAGAGTAAAATAATGGTATTTAATATGTAGATACCGGTAGTAAATGTTATACAACAAGCATTAAGTGACAGTGGTGCTTGGGACAGAGCCCAAGTGTGAAGAAAAGAAAGATGATTCCGTGGAATCAGTGAAATCAGTGACAATGGTGTTATCAAGTGACTTAAAAAATTGGATTCTTCTGTTTTCCCTTGGATGTTGAAATGGGAGAACTCAGAAAAATCCTAAATTGCTGACGCGTTTCGGCTCTCTTGTGGGCCTTTCTCAAAGCGTTCAGTCACTTAGTCTGTGGTCTATAAGAGTAATATAAGGTATAATGTGTAAGGATAATTTTAACAAATCCTTTAAATGGATCATACATTGCTGGAGTTTGAAATAATATATAGTTACATACATGGGTGCATCCATTCCTTCCGCGTGTCAGCCCCTGTATCCGTCCACATTCACAGCGGGAATCATATGTTGCAAGGCCTAGGATTATAATTGTGTTGTTTTTTAAGTGTATCTCAGATGGATCAGGTGAGTATATATGTATTTTCTTATGTATATATATATGTATATATATTCACTTACATCTGAATGCACTGGTTGGAGAGTGTTGTCTCCAGGATTCTGGGGTAAAATTCCCTCTTTAATTTAGGTTACCAGGCTTGGATCTAGGATATAAGGGACAATTGTATCGATAGTATACATAAGGTATCCGGTAAATAACCCAAAAACTATCCCACAAATATATATGTGGCAGTATCTTAAGAATGCTTGTAAGTGCTTAAAAGGACTTCCCGATGGTGGTGTGGTACATCAAAGTAAAGGTGACTATAAATGCTTCGGTGCCAAGTTTATTAGAAAACATAGTAACGGTTTCACAGTCCGTTGCACTTACAATTGTGTTGTCCTTCTGGCTTGCGCAGTGTAAGAGGTCCGTCCTCTCCTCTCCGTTGGAGAGAAGTGAGGATTGCCTCATATTCCCCGGCCTTATGAAGCGCCTCGCGCATGCGCATTGCGCGTTGCACGTAGATCGTCTCCATGGCGGCGTGACGTAGGCACCGACGTCTGCGCCTGCGCTAGCTGGATGCGTGCGCAGGCCGCAACCCCGTTGCTGGGGACGCCGCTCTGGCCGCCGACACGGAAGGAGGAGCCATCTTATCCCCGAAGGGATTGGTGGGTCCTGGTATTCCCCTACGAAGTAGGGGTTACCGTGCCGGGTGTGATAGTGCGGTATAACTGGATCGACCCGCGGGGTTATGGAACACACCCTAGTATGCTCTAAATCATATACAGTTTATTACAATAATATAATGATAAATAAAATCTTAAAAATGACAATAAATTTCTATATATTTATAGGAAATGAGACTGTAGTATTATAATTAACAGCAGTTGCATATAGGTCCACCATGGGTAGCCGTGGATCAAGGAGGGACAGCCCTGTTTGCCGGACAATACCAGGGATCGTCACAGGGCCATGTCAATATAGAATCGGGTTCCTATGTTTTATTAAGGGAACAGTCTTTGTTCAATGTGCTATTATGGCACTAGAGAAGATTAAGGATAAAGGGTGGGTGGGGAAGGGGAAAAAAAGGGAAGAGTTTTTTTGGGTAAGAAGAAATCTCGTGTATATTGAATCATATTATGTAAATAGCAATCCCAAAAGTACGGATGTTTAGGATGGATGGAATGGTATTTAATCTGTCTTGCCAGAAGCAAAACCTTCCAGAAACGGACGAAAACTTTCATTTTCATTCAGACCAGGGTATTTTGTGGCATGGAGGCGTCTAATCCACCTCATTTCCATCTGAAGTAGTCTCTTGTTCCAATCCCCCCCACGATGTGGTATGTGGATTCTTTCAAGTGCCATAAAAGTCACTTGAGGCATTCTATTTTTGTGTTCATGGGCAACATGCCTCCCTAAGGGTACATAGAAATTACATAATTGCATACTGTTAATATGTTGATTTACTCGTTTGCCAAATTCTTGTTTGGTCTTACCTACATAGTAGGAACCACATTGGCAACGCATGAGGTAGACGACTCCTCTTGTCCTGCAATTTGTAAAGTGTCGGGGTTTAAATAGCTCCCCATTGGGGAGTATGGTGTTAACACATTTTTGTATCACACTGCATTGTCCACAGTTTATACAATGTGTGATACAAAAATGTGTTAACACCATACTCCCCAATGGGGAGCTATTTAAACCCCGACACTTTACAAATTGCAGGACAAGAGGAGTCGTCTACCTCATGCGTTGCCAATGTGGTTCCTACTATGTAGGTAAGACCAAACAAGAATTTGGCAAACGAGTAAATCAACATATTAACAGTATGCAATTATGTAATTTCTATGTACCCTTAGGGAGGCATGTTGCCCATGAACACAAAAATAGAATGCCTCAAGTGACTTTTATGGCACTTGAAAGAATCCACATACCACATCGTGGGGGGGATTGGAACAAGAGACTACTTCAGATGGAAATGAGGTGGATTAGACGCCTCCATGCCACAAAATACCCTGGTCTGAATGAAAATGAAAGTTTTCGTCCGTTTCTGGAAGGTTTTGCTTCTGGCAAGACAGATTAAATACCATTCCATCCATCCTAAACATCCGTACTTTTGGGATTGCTATTTACATAATATGATTCAATATACACGAGATTTCTTCTTACCCAAAAAAACTCTTCCCTTTTTTTCCCCTTCCCCACCCACCCTTTATCCTTAATCTTCTCTAGTGCCATAATAGCACATTGAACAAAGACTGTTCCCTTAATAAAACATAGGAACCCGATTCTATATTGACATGGCCCTGTGACGATCCCTGGTATTGTCCGGCAAACAGGGCTGTCCCTCCTTGATCCACGGCTACCCATGGTGGACCTATATGCAACTGCTGTTAATTATAATACTACAGTCTCATTTCCTATAAATATATAGAAATTTATTGTCATTTTTAAGATTTTATTTATCATTATATTATTGTAATAAACTGTATATGATTTAGAGCATACTAGGGTGTGTTCCATAACCCCGCGGGTCGATCCAGTTATACCGCACTATCACACCCGGCACGGTAACCCCTACTTCGTAGGGGAATACCAGGACCCACCAATCCCTTCGGGGATAAGATGGCTCCTCCTTCCGTGTCGGCGGCCAGAGCGGCGTCCCCAGCAACGGGGTTGCGGCCTGCGCACGCATCCAGCTAGCGCAGGCGCAGACGTCGGTGCCTACGTCACGCCGCCATGGAGACGATCTACGTGCAACGCGCAATGCGCATGCGCGAGGCGCTTCATAAGGCCGGGGAATATGAGGCAATCCTCACTTCTCTCCAACGGAGAGGAGAGGACGGACCTCTTACACTGCGCAAGCCAGAAGGACAACACAATTGTAAGTGCAACGGACTGTGAAACCGTTACTATGTTTTCTAATAAACTTGGCACCGAAGCATTTATAGTCACCTTTACTTTGATGTACCACACCACCATCGGGAAGTCCTTTTAAGCACTTACAAGCATTCTTAAGATACTGCCACATATATATTTGTGGGATAGTTTTTGGGTTATTTACCGGATACCTTATGTATACTATCGATACAATTGTCCCTTATATCCTAGATCCAAGCCTGGTAACCTAAATTAAAGAGGGAATTTTACCCCAGAATCCTGGAGACAACACTCTCCAACCAGTGCATTCAGATGTAAGTGAATATATATACATATATATATATACATAAGAAAATACATATATACTCACCTGATCCATCTGAGATACACTTAAAAAACAACACAATTATAATCCTAGGCCTTGCAACATATGATTCCCGCTGTGAATGTGGACGGATACAGGGGCTGACACGCGGAAGGAATGGATGCACCCATGTATGTAACTATATATTATTTCAAACTCCAGCAATGTATGATCCATTTAAAGGATTTGTTAAAATTATCCTTACACATTATACCTTATATTACTCTTATAGACCACAGACTAAGTGACTGAACGCTTTGAGAAAGGCCCACAAGAGAGCCGAAACGCGTCAGCAATTTAGGATTTTTCTGAGTTCTCCCATTTCAACATCCAAGGGAAAACAGAAGAATCCAATTTTTTAAGTCACTTGATAACACCATTGTCACTGATTTCACTGATTCCACGGAATCATCTTTCTTTTCTTCACACTTGGGCTCTGTCCCAAGCACCACTGTCACTTAATGCTTGTTGTATAACATTTACTACCGGTATCTACATATTAAATACCATTATTTTACTCTACTCCCTTTGTTGAATGATATAATGCATTTCGCTTGATATACCCCTTACTTGCCCATAAAGTCCCACACTATCTGGTCTGAGGCACCAGCAACCCCCGCTACACTTACAAGTATTCATGAGATACTGCCACATATATATTTGTGGGATAGTTTTGGGTTATTTACCGGACACCTTATGTATACTATCGATACAATTGTCCCTTATACCCTAGATCCAAGCCTGGTAAACATAAAATAAAGAGGGAAACTAACCCCAGGATCCTGGAGACAACACCCTCCCACCAGTGCATTCAGATGTAAGTGAATATATATACATATATATATATATATACATAAGAAAATACATATATACTCACCTGATCCATCTGAGATACACTTTAAGAAACAACACAATTATAATCCTAGGCCTTGCAACACATGATTCCCGCTGTGAATGTGGACGGATACAGGGGCTGATGCGCGGAAGGAATGGATGCACCCATGTATGTAACTATTGTGAGGGATTAGCTCGGTGGCGGGTGTGGATGACCCCTTGGGGGGTGTTTTTTTCCAGAGAGGTAGCCGACAAGTGCTTGCAAACAAACAGTGTGGTTTATTAAATGGTGTTTTCTTCACCAGGCTGTATGCAGCAAAACATCCAAAATAAAATAAAACAGAAAATAAATCCTTGCCTCTGTGGGCGGCTACCTTCTCACAACTGGAACCTGCCTAAGTGTCTGTCTCCAACCTACCGTCGGGCAGACTTCCTTGTCCTACAGTGGACACTCAATAGTCCTTTTATAATAGTTTCACAGGGCAACACAGTCCTTTTGTTTCTTTCACACAGAAACACTTCGTCTTCTCACCTTTGAGACGTATTCACCCTTGGTTACCGTCCCGGGCACACATCACTCCGGGGGGTCTTCTCCCAGGCCCACACATCCTGTCGGGAGGCACACGCTGACTGTCCTCCTGCTCCCAGCCCACATGGCTTCAGGATGCAGCTTCTGGAGGCAGCAAACAACAGGAATTTCTCTGAACAAATTATAGAGCCTTAACTCCCTCATTCTGAACAGGTGAAGGCCTTTCAACTTCCTGCTGGCTAGCTCTGTAGCCAACACCCTAAATTAATTAATGGACTTCTCAATCAGGTGGAAAATGTATCTCCTTCCTGTGACTACATTCCCAGATTTAGCTGACTTCCTGTCACATACCCCCCCCTCTTGTTTCAACCCTAGGGTTGGGACACATATTTCCAGGCACGCATGTGTCAGGCACTGCTGACTCACTGATAAGCCTCCTATTATCCTCAAGCTTCCGGATGAAACTGTTTTGTCATCTTCATTGACGGATTTCTCATAAATGCCACACAGTTTGTCTCTCATCTCATATACACATTCTTCAACTGCATTTTTGGCATCATTTCGCTCCTTCTCGTTTCTGTCATCTTCATTGACAGCTTTCTCATAAATGTCAGACAGCTTGTCCCTCATAACCGTCTGTCCAATCCACCATGGAGGACCGTGATCCATAGGCAACTCAATTGGGCTAGTCTTAATGTCTTCAACATTCTTAAGACGCCTCTCTCTGCAATCCATAAATGTTTTCCACAAAACTTTGAGAACCTTTGCTTCACTAAGCTTTGTTCCAAGTAGGGACTCTTGACATCCCTCTGTGACTTGAGTTGCCTCTCCATACATCTGTACACAATCATTGACTTTTTGTTGTAAAAGGGAATGATCTTCCTTCTTGAGCTTTGCTTGCTCTAAGATGCTGTGCAGAGGATTTTCCAATTGAGACAACAGGCTGTCACACATTTCTTCAAAGTGACCCCTGTTCCTTTTCCCAGAGATATCAATATCATTCACCAAACATTTCATATTCATAGGCAGATCTGAAGCATTTGCACTCATCAACTTCTTAAACTTTTCGCCCTCCTGAGCGAGTCGCAGTAAAGGCCTACTATTTGATTTGATATTGAGTTTATATTTCTTGCCAAACTCTTCACAGAAGAAGCCAACCAGAACATCATCAACTTTCCTTCCACCAACATAGGGGTCAAAGGCAACAACACAGTTGAACCCAGCGATCTGGGTGGTATCCATTATAGACCTCCTCTCTGCATCAGTGAAGAAGCATGGAACTGCAACACATTCTTTTACAGGTTTCTTCAATGCACTTTCTGCTGAACTATTTGACCGCTCAAGGTCACCTAGTTCTTTTTCTCTATCTGAATTCCACATGGAATGCATCTCAAGATCACGATCAAACTTCTGCCACCCGTCTTTCACCAGTTTCATTTTAGAAATATTCTCTGAAAGGCACTTGAAATTCATTTGCTTCACGTTTTCACCAACAGCCTTAGTTTTCTCCACTAGGTGGCGTTTGCTTTTTCCTCCCAGATTTATATCACTTGCTTTAGTTTTCTCCGCTTTAGTTTTCTCCACTAGGTTTTCAGCCTGAACTGAGAAATCATCACATTTCTTACACAACTCCTTTATTTGCTGAAGTTCTAATGATACATTTTCCAATGCTTGAAGTTTTTGAAGGAACGGTTTATTCCAAAGGGGTGATTCAAGCCACGTGTCATCACATTTCTGAGGCTCACTCAGGACAGACCCCAAAACACTGATCCTTTTAAAAACTGCATCAGGCACACTATCCCCTCTTTGGGACAGATCCTCTGTTGCCTGGAATTCCTCTTCCAGTTCCTGCAACGGAATCTTCATCTCTTCTACTTGCTGTTCTAAGGCTCGCTTAGACTTTTCTAGCTCCTGAACGCTTTTCACAACATCATCCTTGGAGCTGACCAATTCTTCCATTTCTGTACGCAGCTGTTTAACACTTTCTAGTTCAGCCTTACACTCTAGAGCTTCCTCCAAAGAGCGAGCCAAGAACAGGGCTTTGCTCTCGTTATCACGCACCTCCGTTTCTGCACGTGCGCGTTCTTCTGCATATTTTGCAGACACAGTCTTCTCTTCACCAAGCATCTGATCAAACTTCTTTTTCACATCTTCAACACACTGTAATGAACCAACGCTTTCTTCCATGCGTTTTTTCATATCCGCTATCTGAGCTTGCAATGTTGCGACTTGCTCTGATAGGTTTTTCTTTGCTTCCGCCTCCTCTTTTAATTGTTCCAGGAAGCCATTTTTCTCATCTTCCATTTGTTTGAGCTTTGTGCTAAAACTCAGCCTTTGACACCTCTCTTCCTGTAAGAGTTCCTGCGTGTCTTGCAGCTGCGATTCCAAGATAGAAAAATCTTCCGCAATTTCTCTAGATTTGCGGTCTGCTTGAGAAAGCCGATTTGTGACACTGTCCAACTCAACCTGCAATCGGTTTGCCTTCTCTGACAGCTTAGCACACAATCGGTCACCTTCTGACACCTTGACTTGCGATTCCAGAAGCTGTGCCTCTACTTTTTCCCTCTTATGTTCACAATCTCCTTTTCCCTGCATAAGAGCCTTCACCTCATTGGCTAGCATCTGGGAATAAGAATGTAATTCTGCCACACAGGCTTCTTTCTCCTTTAACTGCTGCTGGACACGTTGGGCTTCCCCTTTCCAACTTTCACAGTCCGCACGCCATTCATCTACCACATTGCTCAAAGTAGTGAGCTCATACACAGTACTCAGTAATTTAGCCTCTCTTTCACTTTTCTCTTTGTCGCTGAGAGACAATGTCGCTTTCAGAGCAACATTCTGTTCCTGCGACTCCTGCAGGTCTATTTTTGTAGCTCCCAAAGACTGAAGACTTTTTTCCAGCTGATTACGCAACTCCAACATATCAGCCATACTTTGCTTCTGCAAAGTCTGAATTTCACTTTCCTTTTCCATGAGGATGGTATCTTTCTCCATTATAGTCTCTCTGCGTTTTTGCAACTCGACCAAAAGAAGAGCAGTGGATTCTTCCCACTGTAACACATGAGACTTGAGTAGTTCATTCGTTTCCTGCAAGTTTCTATGCTCCATTTTAAGCAATTCCAAGGCTTGTTCCTTTTCTTCCATTTTCCGTTGCAAGGCATCCAACTTAGCCCTGCACACATACTCGGTTTCCTCCATACCGATGGCCTCCATTGGCTGCTGGCGTCTCTGTTTCCAGCCTGCCATGCTCTCTTGATGAGCCTTTTGTTGAGCTGCAAAGCTCTGCTGAAAATCCGCATTTGCCTGCTGTTGAGCTGTATTTGCTTGCTGTTGAGCTGCATTTGATATAATCAGATGTTTCAACATCTCCTCCATTTTGAGTTTACTTTTCATCTGAGCACACTGCGTCTCCATAGCGGTTTCATCAGTGTTGCTAGGGACAACAACCTTCCTCTTTAGTAGACTCTCTTTAGGCATGGATGGGGCTGGTTCAGACGGCAACATCCCCTCCATCCATAGAATCCGGTCTCTCATTTCATCTATCTTTGCATTCTTCAGGCGTTTGGACCGCCCCATCTTCAATAACTCCACAAACAAATTTTTCACAGTCCAGCAAACAATTTTCAGACCACTGTCTCTTCAACACATGTAGTTTTTCTCTCTCTTGCAGGATCTCTTTTCCTGCGCACACAGTTTGTGCAGTCACTTGCACCAGACACAACAAAGTTCATCAAAAAATTTTGAGACCCCTGTCTCTTTAAAACACTTTTTTTTTTTTTTTTTCTGTCAGGATCTTCTCTCCTGCACACATAGATTGTGCAATCTCATGCACCAGACAAAGTTCATCAAACATTTGCACTTCCTTGCAGGGATCTTGCTGCTTCTGCCCACTGCATACCTCCACCATATGTGAGGGATTAGCTCGGTGGCGGGTGTGGATGACCCCTTGGGGGGTGTTTTTTTCCAGAGAGGTAGCCGACAAGTGCTTGCAAACAAACAGTGTGGTTTATTAAATGGTGTTTTCTTCACCAGGCTGTATGCAGCAAAACATCCAAAATAAAATAAAACAGAAAATAAATCCTTGCCTCTGTGGGCGGCTACCTTCTCACAACTGGAACCTGCCTAAGTGTCTGTCTCCAACCTACCGTCGGGCAGACTTCCTTGTCCTACAGTGGACACTCAATAGTCCTTTTATAATAGTTTCACAGGGCAACACAGTCCTTTTGTTTCTTTCACACAGAAACACTTCGTCTTCTCACCTTTGAGACGTATTCACCCTTGGTTACCGTCCCGGGCACACATCACTCGGGGGGGTCTTCTCCCAGGCCCACACATCCTGTCGGGAGGCACACGCTGACTGTCCTCCTGCTCCCAGCCCACATGGCTTCAGGATGCAGCTTCTGGAGGCAGCAAACAACAGGAATTTCTCTGAACAAATTATAGAGCCTTAACTCCCTCATTCTGAACAGGTGAAGGCCTTTCAACTTCCTGCTGGCTAGCTCTGTAGCCAACACCCTAAATTAATTAATGGACTTCTCAATCAGGTGGAAAATGTATCTCCTTCCTGTGACTACATTCCCAGATTTAGCTGACTTCCTGTCACACTATATATTATTTCAAACTCCAACAATGAATGATCCATTTCAAGGATTTGTTAAAATTATCCTTACACATTATACCTTATATTACTCTTATAGACCACAGACTGAGTGACTGAACGCTTTGAGAAAGGCCCACAAGAGAGCCGAAACGCGTCAGCAATTTAGGATTTTTCTGAGTTTTCCCATTTCAACATCCAAGGGAAAACAGAAGAATCCAATGTTTTAAGTCACTTGATAACACCATTGTCACTGATTCCACGGAATCATCTTTCTTTTCTTCACACTTGGGCTCTGTCCCAAGCACCACTGTCACTTAATGCTTGTTGTATAACATTTACTACCGGTATCTACATATTAAATACCATTATATTTACCCTACTCTATTTGTTGAATGATACAATGCATTTTGCTTGATATACCCTTCACTTGCCCATAAAGTCCCACTCTATCTGGTCTGAGGCACCAGCAACCCCCGTTATAAGGTCTTTTTATCCTAACAGTCTGTGGCAAGACAGCAGGTGGTACCGTCTATCCTATAAAGAGGAATTCCTCAAACGGATAGCACCTAGCCATGCGTTTGGAAATAACAGGGGTTCGTTTCAAAACGACCCCATTTGGGTAAAGGAAAATCCTTCGCCCTTTTGGTAGGCTAACAAGTACCAAAAAGGAATCTCAGTCTCAGCTACCTCTGCCGGTGTAACCTCAAGACTAAAGGTTTCCCGGACGGACACAACTAGTGCATCCACCACTCTTGTGCTATGGCGGAGGCAGAAACGTGCTCCTCACTGCTGAGGAGATATTACCTGAGACAACAGCCCCCTAAGAGGGACCTGCAACTGCATTGACCAGTTCCGAATCCGTATCTGAAGTATCTGATAAACAATAGGGGTAGGCGGGGGGTCGCTACTTGACCCCCGTCCCCGACAGGCCACCTCCACCCGGGATACCAAAGACTCCAAAATTGCCGATAATGCATTAAAAACACAAGTGGGGTACTGGAGGGTCCTGCGGCCACCTTGAGGGGATCAGGTGGGGATACCTATGCGGCAGGGTCAATGATTATACAAGACACTTGCCAGCGACAAAAAATGACAAAGTAAAAAAAACCTTTTTTTTTTTTTGTGTCCCCCAGTCGCAACAGCGCCCCTCAGTGTTACCTGCCTTTTTGGACCCCACAGAGAGAGAGACAGACCCCAAGGCTCATCCCTGATGCACAGAAGTTTTCATCAGCTTGCTCAGTGCTTGTCTTGTTACAGACAGGAAGTCTTTGGCCCCATTTCCTGGGTAAAAGAGGCGGCTCCGCCCCTTAACACGCCTGCCGGCTCCTCCCCCTGGCTCCATGAGGTGTTTGAGTCACCTCAAACATGGCCACCCCCATGCTGGAGACACGTGGCTACACCAAAATGGCGGCCTCGTGCGATCTACCAGACAATGGCGGCGGCCTGCACAGAATAGCGGCATGTCTGCAGAAGGATCTCGGCCTCACAACCCTTCACCCTCATGGTGGTCAGCGTGGTCGGAGGTACCGGACCCTAGCGGGCCGTATGCGGTCCGTGGCCGTCGGGAGGCATCTGCTTAGCTGGAGGAATGATCTGGAATGCAGTATACATGTATAGACATCGCCCTGTGGCTACTGACAGGTAGGATACCTTATACTATCACAGTAAAGTTCTAGTACTGCCACTGACTACAATCATTTACACATTTTTACAATTAGATTGTCAGCTCCCAAACCAAGCCTCCTGGCTTCTTGTACACAAAAATCACACTCAATTAGGGGGATCTGTGACATGATGTAGGATAGAGGGGAACCCATCCTTACCATTACAGAGAGTGGCCCGCGTTCACCACAAGACCCGTCAGGGGGAACATACTACTCACCATACCGGAACCAGGCGGGCGCCAACTCCTGACAGTACCCCTCTCCACCGAGGTAGGAGGGCTGTCGACCAATACGGGCGCCGTGACTCATGGTCTTTGGCGTTTCAGCGAGACGTTTAACTCGCAGGGTCAGTTCCCGTCCAGTGGGACTATGTCGCGGCCGACCCAGCGCGGAGCTATGGCCTGCACGCGCTCGTAGGCTGAACTGGGGTGACCACTGGATCTCAAAATCCAGCCCGTCGCCCAGTTCAGCTTTCTTGCTTGAAGATCTCACAGGAACACTGGAGAAAAAAAGCTGTCTTAAAAAATTATTTTCTAAGAAAAAAATCCTGCCAGGACCGAAGATCCCAGCAAGGTATCTAGGTCCTTACTCCTGACTAGACAGAAAAAAACTGATTTGCTGAGGCAGAGAGAGAGAGGATATACCCTCTGGGACTGCCCCTAGGGTGTGGCCAGAGCATTTTATTTCCTGTCTAGTCCTACTCCTGTGGAGGCAACATAACCCGAAAGTGCTGTATCACCGAGGACTACGTCTGTCAATGAGCGATAGAGAAAATAAAGATTACTCTAGGTTCCAGTGTTTGTAGTCAAGACACACCAAACGTGGCAAGGGATTTTTTTTCCCCCCGTTTTTGATACCTGGACTTTGTGAACACAGAATTTGTAAATAAACCCCACTTGTGTTTCCCCAAAATCTTGCTGTGCCTTTTCACTGTGCTAAGACACATCAAGAGTCATGCACAACATGCTACTGGTTAATAAGTAATTCCTCAGTATTCCACTATACACATACACAGATAGATTAGATATATATACATACATAATATATACATTATATATATATATATATATATATATATATATATATATATATATATATATATATATATATATATATATATACACACACACACACACACACACACACACCCCAATTCCAAAAAAGTTGGGACACTGTGCAAATTGTTAGTAAAAAAGTAATGGACTAATTTATAAACTTATATTTTATTCAGAATATAATATAGATAACATATGTTTAAAGTGAGACATTTTGAAATGTCATGCCAAATATTGGCTCATTTTGGATTTCATGAGAGTTACACATTCCAAAAAAGTTGGGACAGGTAGCAATAAGAGGCCGGAAAAGTTAAATGTACATATAAAGGAACAGCTGTTAAATGTACATATAAAGGAACAGCTGGAGGACCAATTTGCAACTTTAGGTCAATTGGCAACATGATTGGGTATAAAAAGCCCCTCTCAGAGTGGCAGTGTCTCTCAGAAGTCAAGATGGGCAGATAATCACCAATTCCCCCAATAATGCGGTGAGAAATAGTGAAGCAATATCAGAAAGGAATTTCTCAGAGAAAAGTTGCAAAGAGTTTGAAGTTATCATCATCTACAGTGCATATCATCATCCAAAGATTCAGAGAATCTGGAACAATCTCTGTGCATAAGGGTCAAGGCCGGAAAACCATACTGGATACCCGTGATCTTGGGGCCCTTAGACGGTAATGCATTACATACTGCAATGGAAATCACAACATGGGCTCAGGAATACTTCCAGAAAACATTGTCGGTGAACACAATCCACCGTGCCATTCGCCGTTACCGGCTAAAACTCTACAGGCCAAAAAAGAAGACATTTAAAAACATGATTCAGAAGCGCATGCGTTTCTCTGGGCAATGGACTGTGGCAAAGAGGAAAACTGTTCTGTGGTCAGACGAATCAAAATTTGAAGTTCTTTTTGGAAAACTGGGACGCCGTGTCATCCGAACTAAAGAGAACAAGGACAACCAAAGTTGTTATCAGTGCTCAGTTCAGAAGCCTGTATCTCTGATGGTATGGGGTTGCATGAGTGGGTGTGGCATGGGCAGCTTACACATCTAGAAAGGCACCATCAATGCTGAAAGGTATATCCAAGTTCTAGAACAACATATGCTCCCATCCAGACGTCGTCTCTTTCAGGGAAGACCTTGCATTTTCCAACATGACAATGCCAGACCACATACTGCATCAATTACAAAATCATGGCTGCGTAGAAGGATCCGGGTACTGAAATGGCCAGCCTGCAGTCCAGATCTTTCACCCATAGAAAAAACATTTGGCGCATCATAAAAGGAGGAAGATGCGACAAAGAAGACCTAAGAGCAACTAGAAGCCTGTATTAGACATGAATGGAACAACATTCCTATTCCTAAACTTGAGCAACTTGTCTCCTCAGTCCCCAGATTGTAATAAAAAGAAGAGGGCATGCCACACAAAATGGTACACATGGCCTTGTCCCAACTTTTTTGAGATGTGTTGATGACATGAAATTTAAAAATCAACTTCTTTCCCTTAAAATGATACATTCTCAGTTTTAAACATTTGATATGTCATCTATGTTGTATTCTGAATAAAATATTGAAAATTGAAACTTCCACATCAATGCACTCTGTTTTTATTCACAATTTGTTTACATACATACACACACACACACACACACACACACACACACACACACACACACACTATCTCACAAAAGTGAGTACACCCCTCTCATTTTTGTAAATATTTTATTATACCTTTTCATGTGCCAACACTGAAGAAATGGCACTTTGCTACAATGTAAAGTAGTAAGTGTACAGATTGTATAACAGTGTAAATTTGCTGTCCCCTCAAATAACGCAACACACAGCCATTAATGTCTAAACCACTGGGGCAACAAGTACCAGTGAGTACAACCCTAAGTAAAAAAAAAAAAATGTCCAAATTAGCAATTTTCCCTCCCCGGTGTCATGTGACTCGTTAGTGGTACAAGGTCTCAGGTGTGAATGGGGAGCAGGTGTGTTAAATTTGGTGTTATCGCTCTCACTCTATCGTACTGGTCACTGGAAGTTCAACATTGCACCTCATGGCAAAGAACTCTAAAGGATATGAAAAAAATTGTTGCTCTATATAAAGATGGCCTAGGGCTATAAGAAGATTGCCAAGACCCTGAAACTGAGCTGCAGCACGGTGGCCAAGGCCATACAGCAGTTTAACAGGACAGGTTCCACTCAGAACAAGCCTGGTTATGGTCGACCAAGGAGGTTGAGTGCAGGTGCTCAGCGTCCTATCCAGAGGTTATCTTTGGGAAATAGATGTATGAGTGCTGCCAGTATTGCTGCAGAGGTTGAAGGGGTGGGAGGGTCAGCCTGTCAGTGCTCAGACCATACGCCGCACACTGCAACAAATTGGGCTGTATGGCTGTCGTCCAAGAAGGAAGCCTCTTCTAAAGATGATGCACAAGAAAGCCTGCAAGCAGCTTGCTGAAGACAAGCAGATTAAGGACATGGAATACTGGAACCATGTCCTGTAGTTGGATGAGATCAAGATAAACTTATTTGGTTCAGATGGTGCCAAGCGTGTCTGGCGGGAACCGGGTGAGGAGCACAAAGAAAAGTGTGTCTTGCTTACAGTCAAGCATGGTGGTGAGTGTCATTGTCTGGGGCTTCATGAGTGCTGCTGGCACTGGGGAGGTACAGTTCATTGAGGGACCATGAATGCCAACATTTACTGTGACTTACTGAAGCAGAGCATGATCCCCCTCCCTTCAGAGACTGGGCGGCAGAGCAGTATTCCAACATAATCCCAAACCGACCTCCAAGATGACCACTGCCTTGCTAAAGAAGCTGAGGGTAAAGGTGATGAACTGGCCAAGCAGGTCTTTAGACCTAAACCCTTTTGAGCATCTGAGGGGCATCCTCAAACTGAAGGTGGAGGAGCGCAAGATCTCTAACATTCACCAGTTCCATGTCGTCATCGAGGAGTGGAAGAGGACTCCAGCGGCAACCTGTGAAGCTCTGGTGAACTCCATGCCCCAGAGGGTTAAGGCAGTGCTGGAAAATAATGTGTCCAATTTGGACATTTTCACTTAGGGTTGTAATCACTTTTGTTGCCAGCGGTTTAGACATTAATGGCTGTTTGTTGAGTTATTTTGAGAGGACAGCAAATTTACACTGTTATACAAGCTGTACCCTCACTACTTTACATTTTAGCAAAATGTCACATGAAAAGATATAATAAAATATTTACAAAAATGTGAGGGGTGTATTCACTTTTGTGAGATACTGATTTTATACACACACACACACACATATATATACATAAT
>NC_138773.1:175531724-175996724 GCF_965119305.1 Pelophylax lessonae | reverse complement strand
CCTCATATTGTTACTTTAACAGTCACAAGTTTACTGGAGGAAAGTTCACTGGCACACAGTTCAGAGACATCGGGGTTATTTACTAAAGGCAAATCCACTCTGCACTACAAGTGCACTTGGAAGTGCAGTCGCTGTAGGTCCAAAGGGGACATGCCAGGAAAATAAAAAACAGCATTTTTGCTTGCACATGATTGGATAATAGAAATCAGCAGAGCTTCCCCTCATTTACGATCTTCCCCTCCGAATTAAAAGACTGCACTTCCAAGTGCAGAGTGGATTTCCCTTTAGTAAATCAACCCCATTGTGTCTGCAGGTGCAGATGTTGATTATTTTTTTCATTTAGGTTACAATTAGACAACCAATCATATTGTACCACATGTACAGTGCTTTGAAAAAGTATTCACACCCCTTGAAAATTTTACACATTTGGTCATGGTACAACCAAATACTTAAAGCGGAGTTCCGGCCTCGGGGGTGAAATTTAGATAAAAATATTCCCAGGACAGTCAGGGCTAGTACATTCCACAATGGATAGCCTCTGAACTGTCCCGGGTTGCACTTACCTTTTAAAAGAAATACTTACCTTGAAAATTTCTTCTCCAGCGCTGCCATCTCAGGTGTGGGCAGCTGAAGCCAGCGCGTCCTCTTCGGTAACGTCCCAGAGTCCCAGAATGGCCTGCATCGGCCCCGCTCGTCAGTTCCGATGCGGGCACGGCATCCCTGTACAGCCTCTAGGCATGCCCAGAAGCTGTTTAGCAGGGAATGCACCGGAACTGACAAGCGGGGCCGTTGCAGGGGCATGACTTCTGGGAGCGATGACGTTCAGCTCCAGGTGCAGGGGCATTGACTCCTGGGAGCGATGACGTTCAGCTCCCAGGAGTTATCACAAGCCAGAAGAGACGGCACGCGGCCGCAGAGGGAGGAAGTGGAAGGAAGGCGAGTATATTTTCTTCTATAACAAGGTAAGTGAAAAAAAACTTTCATCCATTTCTTTTTCTTTTTGCAAGCTGATGGTCCAAAATCTATTTTTTGAGGTCGGAACTCCGCTTTAATAACATTTTTTGGGGATTTTATGTGATAGACCAACACCAAGTGGCACATAATTGTAAAGTGGAAGGAAAATTATGCATGGTTCAACATTTTTTACCAAGAAATATCTGAAAGTGTGGTGTGCATTTTTTTTCAGCCCCCCTGGGTCAATACTTTGTAGAACCACCTTTCATGCAATTACAGCTTCAAATCTTTTTGGGTATGTCTCTACCAGCTTTGCACACCTAGAGTGAAATTTTTGCCCATTCTTTGCAAAATAACTTGGATTAATTGGATTTGATTGATTGGATTGAGAGTGTCTGAACAGCAATTTTCAAGTCTTGCCACAGATTTTCAATTGGATTCGTGTCTGGACTTTGACTGGGCAAATATAACACATGAATAGGCTTTGATCTAAACCATTCCATGGTAGCTCTGGCTGTATGTTTAGGGTCGTTGTCCTGCTGGAAGGTGAACCTCCTCCCTAGTCTCAAGTCTTTTGCAGATTCTAACAGGTTTTCTTCCACGATTGCCCTGTATTTGGCTCCATCCATCTTCCCATCAACTCTGACCAGCTTCCCTGTCCCTGCTGAAGAAAAGAATCCCCACAACATGATGCTGTCACCACCATGTTTTACGGCAGGGATGGGGTGTTCAGGGTGATGTGCAGTGTTAGTGTTCCGCCACACATAGAATCTGACTCATCTGATCTGACAAAAGCACCTTCTTCCAGATGTTTGCTGTGACCCCCACATTTCTTCTGGCAAACTGTAAAGGGGACTTCTTATGGCTTTCTTTTAACAATGGCTTTCTTCTTGCCACTCTTCCATAAAGACCAAATTTGTGGAGTGCACGACTAATCGTCCTGTGGACAGATTCTCTCACCTGAGCTGTGGATCTCTGCAGCTCCTCCAGAGTTACCATGGGCCTCTTGGCTGCTTTTCTGATCAATGGTCTCCTTGCCGGGCCTGTCAGTTTAGGAGGCTGGCCATGTCTTGGCAGGTTTGCAGTTGTGTATTACTCTTTCCATTTTCGAATGATAGATTGAACAGTGCTCTGTGATATGTTCAAAGCTTGGGATATTTTTTTTATGTAACCTAACCCTGCTTTAAACTTCTCCACAACTTTATTCCTGACCTGTCTGGTGTGTTCCGTGGCCTTCATAATGAGGTTTGTTCACTAAAGTTCTCCAACAAACCTCTGAGGGCTTCACAGAACAGCAGTTTTTATACTGAGATTAAATTACACACAGGTAGACTCTTTACTAATTAGGTGACTTCTGAAGGCAATTAGTTCCACTGGATTTTAGTTAGGGGTATCAACGTAAAGGGGGCTGCATACAAATGCACACCACACTTTTCAGATATTTGTAAAAAAAAAAAAAAAATTAAAAACCATTTACCGTTTTCCTTTCACTTCACAATTAGACCAACACAAAGTTGAACATATCACATAAAATACATTTACGTTTTTGGTTGTAACATGACAAAAATGTGGAACATGTCAAGGGGTGTGAATACTTTGCCAATGCATTGTAATTGTATGGTCAAAGATTTTTTATAATAAAAAGCCTGTGTGCTTTCTTTCTTCGAGCAAGTTTTGACTTGCTCCCAGCTGCTGCGTCCTGCTATTTTGGAAATGTACTGCCTGATTATGTGGTTTGGGTGATTTAGACACCACTTACCCTACCACTTTTCCTCCTCCCCTGCCTGTTCAAGCTAAACCTCCCTTTTTATGTCAAAATATGATCTTCTGTGTACTGGCACCAAGTGCAGGTTGTGTTGTGTTTCTGTGTCTGACCGTCCAGCAGCGCTCATGTAGTGATCACGCCTCTCGCAAGTCTCTGCCATCCACAGTACCCACCACTGTTTACACATGTAATCTCTGTGACTGGTTCACAGTGATCACAAGGTACAGAGCCAACCAGAGTGCCACTTTTCATTTGCATGTTTGATCAAAGGTAAACAGTGGTAATATATAAATTTGCTGTTTGTAAGACGATAAATATAGCCATTTTTTTTTCTTTTATATTTAAAATTACAACACACTCACGTGGCATGTAAAATAAGGAAGTATGCCAAATTGCAATTGTTGACAGGCATTAACAAGGATCTTGATTCAATACAGATACGTGAACTTTTTTCTAGCCAAAAAGGGATTTTTGTACTTACCATAAAATCCATTTCTCTGAGTTTGACAGATATAGCGCTCCGTAAACCATAACTAGTGGGTTATATTGTCTCCTCCAGGAGTAGGAATAAGCAGAATAAAAAAACACCTGGCTGTGCCCATGGGCCATCCTCAGCTGGGATATATCCCCGCCCCCGCACTAGGTAATCTGTTTAGTAGCAAGCAGCATTAAAAGTATCAGAACTCCATAGAGGGGTGGGTGCGGTGTCCGTCGAGGAACTCGGAAATTGATTTTACGGTAAGTACAAAAATCCCATTTTCTCTTTCATTTATCGACGGACAAAGCGCTAAATAAACCATAGCTACTGTGACATCCAAAAGCAGTGCCAAATGGAAAATGAGGGGTAGGGAAAATAACCCAAGGCTAAACACAAGAGCCCTTAATCAGGGCACAGGAGCCTTAACCAGGCCACCGGAGACCTGTTTGAAAAATAAAGGTTTAAAGAAAAAATACCCCTCAAGAGGGAACAGCCCCTCTTAAAACAGCAGCCTGCAAAACCTTGCAGGCAAAAGAAGCCACCGCAGATGAAAAAGTATCTACCTTATAGAATTTTGTGAATGTATGCACGAACGACCAAGTGGCCACCTTACAAACTTGCGATATTGAAGCCTGATGACAGAAGGCCCAAGAAGCACTCAGCGCCTGAGTAGAATGCGCCGTGACAGGGAAAGGTGGAACCTGACTTTTAATGGAATAGGCCTGAGTCATGGTCTGTCTGATCCATCTGGAGATGGTAGCTGAAGAAGCGGCCAGCCCTTTTCTCGGTCTGTCCGTAACTACAATCTGATCTCCGATACATCCGAATCGCACAAACCACGTCCAAGGTATGCAAAGCAAATTTCTTGGGATGACCTGGCTTGGGACACAAGGAAGGCAACCCAATGTCCTCATTAAAATGGAAGTCAGAGACTATTTTGGTCAGGAATGATGGACAGGGACAAATAACCACTTTATCTCTATGGACCACTTAATAGGGACTGTGAGACAGGATAATCCTGCCAAATCCCATGGCGGCAAAAGAGACCGTACAGGTGGGGCCACATGTTGAACCCCCTGAATGAAGTTACAAATAAAAGAGTGCATGGCTAAGGGTAGCTGAAAGAACATTGCCAAGGCAGACACCTGGCCCTTGATTATACTCAAGGCCAACTTCTGATCAACGCCCTGTTGAAGAAAGGTTAAGATCCGAGCCACAGAAAAGGATCAAGGATGAGAGCCAATCAACTCACACCAAGAAATGTATGCTTTCCATGTACGATGGTATATCTTGCTGGAAGACAACTTCCTCGCCTTCAACATAGTATGGATCACTGATCCAAACAAGCCTCTATCCCTCAGTACCTTGCTTTCAATATCTAAGCTATTAAAACCAGCGACTGTAAAGCTGGACGGTATATCAGCCCTTAGGACAACTGGTCTTCTCTGAGAAGAAGCCCCCAAGGGACGTTTACAGCCACCAGTATGATTGGAATCCAGAGAAAGAATCTGCCTCGCAGGAACTGCGGAAGAAGCCTTAGCCAAGGAGGATACTGGCCTTACCGTGGCCCTTGGATGCCTGCGGTGTCTGTCAGAGGACCCCGTGACCTCATCACGTACTATAGTATCCT
This sequence comes from Pelophylax lessonae, assembly GCF_965119305.1. Lineage (NCBI taxonomy): Eukaryota > Metazoa > Chordata > Amphibia > Anura > Ranidae > Pelophylax > Pelophylax lessonae. The sequence continues at coordinate 175,991,897 of NC_138773.1, read as the reverse complement.
CCTGTGGAGCTGCATGTAAGACTGTGCAAACAGAACTATCTTGAAGATGGATATCACCAGACTCAGAACCTATATTCAAAATGGGAGAGAACTATCTGTGTGACAGCAGCCGGCAAATCACAGCCTGTGGTCCCTGAAGTTTTTGCAAAGGAAGGACCACCCCTAGAATCAGACCTAGGTAAATCAATTCCCTGGACAAAGAACCTTTGTAGGAATTAAATCCGCACAAGGAGACTCAGGACCTAAAAAACATGAAAAAGGACAAGCTTTGTCCCCATTTCTGGGTACCCCCAAAACAAACATTTTGCGGATCTCCTTAACGCTCAAAGTCGTCCACGGGACCTGAAAACAGCGAAGATGTCCCCCACCCCAATAATGGGTGAGGACAGCCCTTCATGCTGAAGGAGTCTTGTCTGCGGGTCCGGGGAAGCTAGCTCTAGCCTTACCAGGCAAAGTTGTTTGGAACCTTATAGGGAAGATTTAAAAGATCCATTTCGCTTATTCTCCATGCCAGAAGCACAAAATAATTTTCTATGGGCTGAGAAGGAGGGCCCCCATCTGCAGTGAGGTTCCTTCCCTTTCCTTGACTGTGCCAGGAAGGTACTCTTCCCTTCCGTTATACCCTTAATGATGTCATCCAGGGTAGCCCCAAACAAGCAATCGCCTTGAAAGGGCAGATCAATGAGAGCTTTTTAGAGGCTTGGTCTGCAGACCAATTCCTAAGCCACAGCATGCACCTTATCACCACAACAAAGATTGGACAGCACAGGAGCTGTATCCAAAGCTGCATCACAAATAAACTGCAGCCAATGGACCAACTGGTCTGCTAACTCAACATAAGCACCTGCTCACCCCCCAGGCCCTGGCACAAAAGCTTGGCCCATTCAGTTAGTGTTTGAGACACCAGGGCTGAGGCAAAGACTGGCCGCAATTCGGAAATAGCCATAGTACACATACTGCGTGCCACAGCCTCCGCTTTGTCTGCCAGGTCCTTAAGAGATGGGGATTACTTTACTGGGATCAGGATTGCTTTATTCAAGCTGGAAACAGGAGGGTCCAACAGTGGTGGACTAGTCCACTTTAAAAAGCGACTCCTAAAAAGGGTAACATACAGCAAAATGTTTGGGGACCACAAAGGGTAATTTTGGTTGTTACCATTCCTTACAGGAAAACCTGTCAAAATAAGGCACATAAGAAAACACATTTGGAGTACAATGGGACTTAAGAGTACCAAACACAGCCACGTCTTCCATCTTTAAAGTCTCACGCACTGCAGTAATAAGTGCGTCTACCAGCGTTTCATTCGCTGCTGTGACCATGGAGGAATCATCCTCACTATCGGATGGATCAGAGGGTGTGATATTAAGTCCGCCTGGACGGGCCGCGTCTATGGCAGCATCCAGCTCAGAATCAGATGAGACAGACTGAGCAGGGAAAGGCGGAGGACACTTCCTCCTGGGCCTCTGCCCACACACCATGTCCACCCGGGACACTAAGGACTACAGGACCGCCGTAAGTGCAATCATGGGAAGCTGGGGTTCTGAGTGACCTGCCACCTCCATGAGGGGGTCAGTGGGGGAACTGTAACCCTGAGGCTCCAAAAGGAAAGAAAGACCTTGCAGAAAAAAAAAAAACAATCTTTTGGCACCACTAAAAGGATCCCTTCAAGGCTCAGGGTAATTATCAGCAGAGGGAGAGATAACAGGGACCCCCAAAGACGTACCCTACCGACCAGAGGAATCGAACCCAGCCTCATGGATGCTATCCCTGTTCATATGTCCCGGGCACAGGAAGAGGAATATTAAACGAATGGCGTTAAGCGCCAAAAGTACCTGCGCTTATTGGATAACAGTGCAAACGTGCTGTGCAAAGTTAATTATTTGTGCAATATAATTAGTGGTGAGTAAGTGAACTAAAAGAATTGTTTTATAATTGTATATAAGAATGATAAAATTAAATAATTTTATATAAGTGTGCACAGTGTAATGGTGTAAACCAATTTTGTAGGGAGCTGCAACTCAATCGTAAAAACATGTGGAATGGTATATGATACACACAAGGTGTACTAAGCTGCGCTCACCTTAAAAGTGCAAATATGCGATAAATATTAACATTATAAAGTGCATAGTGATAAATCATCAACTGATTACATGAATATTAATAATTGATCATAAATAATTCACTAATTAAAAAATCAATTATCCTAAAAAAGTGCAAGATAAAGTGTATCAAAAGTTCATGGTGATAAGTCCCAATAAACGAATAAATAGATATGGTACACTCTCCAAGGGATAAAAACTCTTCACATGATATATCTTCAAACCCTTCACCATACAGGCACCCAATGTGTGAGTGTGCTTACCAGAAAGCACAGACCCCTTATTACAGGGGGTCAATGCAAGCAGGGTAAATCAAAGCGACCAGAATCCAAGCGTAAAAGACCAAGCCCTCTAAAGTAATCCACTTCACAACCGCCTGTAAACCACAGAACTCCACACTCCTCCTCCTCCTTACGCTCCTCAGCGATATGTAAACAAAGGAATGGCCAGGATAGTGAAGTACGTTTAACCAGTTTTATTGTAAAATAAAGTGGACACACTTACATCAAGGTCATAAAAATGGGCATTAAGACTCAAAATCCGAGACTGGACTCGAATATATAGAAGGGGTAGTTTTAAATAACATATTTTCCATGATTTAAACGACTTCTCATATATTTAAAAATTAATATTAATATAGGAGGCATATTTTTATTTTATTTTTGCAAAGGATTACGGTTAATCACAGCCATTTATTAATATATTTTAGATATTTTATTAACGTAAGCTTCCTGTTGATTCTAATTAAATATTTACAATAATTTTTTATATTTAATAATTTTAATTAATAAAAATAAAAATATGCCTCCTATATTAATATTAATTTTAAATATATGAGAAGTCGTTTAAATCATGGAAAATATGTTATTTAAAACTAATTTATATTTATTTACGCCACCCCTTATATATATATATATATATATATATATATATATATATATATATATATATATATATATATATATATATATATATATATATATATATATATATATATATAAGCAAAATCTACCAAAATCTATCAATTACACACAATACATATTCAACATATAGAATATTTATAAAATTATTTTTCGGATCATTGTAATTTTATATGTTTTTGCCATTTATGATATTTAGTGTATTATTGGATGGTGTTTTAATAGAAATATATTGGTTTGTTAATGCCAATGGTACTGTACGATCGGGTATGCTATTTACTCAGCCACTAATCACCCTTTATTAATATTTAATATTTGTAAATTTTTGGTTGAGAGCCGATAGGCATGTTGACCATTATTGCTGCTACAAACATTTGTTTTCCGGAAGATAACAATATTGAACCATATGTGGTCACGGAGGGGCGTGTCCCCCTGTGTAATGGATTCGCTCGGATGTTTCCAGCAGGGGCGGAGTGTGACATCGCTGGGATGATGCCCGCTCTCCTTCCGGTTCAGCGTGTCGCTTCTGATACGTCATTTCCGGGATAGCCTTGATAGTGTTTGGCCGTCCTTCCGGAGGACAGAGACTGAACAAGTTACCTCGCTTCCGGCAGGCGTCCCCCCCACATCTATACTCCAAAGAGGCTGATTGGCTAAGAGGTAATTAGCATACCTTTATATAATGATACTAAGGTGATTGTAGTCACATGACCCTTGAAAACGACGGCTATACGTGCCGACGAAACCGGTCGGGAATATTGGGATACAATCACCCTGCTATCACTGCCATCTTTGAGACTGTCTGGATAGGACCAGTGAACGCGGAAGCGGTACCGTCCTGAGTCCAATCTCGGATTTTGAGTCTTAATGCCTGTTTTTATGACCTTGATGTAAGTGTGTCCACTTTATTTTACAATAAAACTGTTTAAACGTACTTCCCTATCCTGGCCATTCCTTTGTTTACATATCGCTGAGGAGCGTAAGGAGGAGGAGGAGTGTGGAGTTCTGTGGTTTACAGGCGGTTGTGAAGTGGATTACTTTAGAGGGCTTGGTCTTTTACGATTGGATTCTGGTCGCTTTGATTAACCCTGCAATAAGGGGTCTGTGCTTTCTGATAAGCACACTCACACATTGGGTGCCTGTATGGTGAAGGGTTTGAAGATATATATCATGTGAAGAGTTTTTATCCCTTGGAGAGTGTACCATATCTATTTATTCGTTTATTGGGACTTCTCACCATGAACTTTTGATACACTTTATCTTGCACTTTTTTTAGGATCATTGATTTTTTTAATTAGTGAATTATTTATTAACAATTATTAATATTTATGTAATCAGTTGATGATTTATCACTATGCACTTTATAATGTCAATATTTATCGCATATTTGCACTTTTAAGGTGAGCGCAGCTTAGTACACCTTGTGTGTATCATATACCATTCCACAGGAAGAGGAAACTAAGGAGGAAGAGGAGGAGCTTCAGCATCCCCACAAGGCTTCAGTTGTCTCCAGCATCTCCCAGACTTTTTCCCAAGGGAAAATGGCCCGCGTGACATCATCCCGCTACACAAACATGGCCGCTAACTGGAGATCAGCCAGACTAAGAAAATAGCCACCATCAGCTACAAACACTGAAGCATACTTCCAGGATCTTTCCTGCACTCTCTGCAATGCTGCACCCTGTGGAAGGGGACCCACCTTTCAAGGTAGGACACATGTTTAGGGAGACTCTGCACTGGGACCCCCCTGCACTATACCCACACTGCAAACAGCAGGGCATGCACCTAGGGTCTTCTACACTGGGACCCCTCCAGACTACCAGGGCAAGACATACACTATCCCAGGACCCTTACAGAGTGGGGATAGCTGGGGAGACCCTAGGGGTCTCTGCTGCATTCTCTACCCTGGGACCCCCACAAGACTAGGTCCAGACAGGGAGAAATGGGAGTGGGAGAAGACCAGCTCAGTGAGGCATTTAAGGATGGGAGTCCGACCGTCCCCTGAGGTTACCCGCCCCCCCCCCCCCCAAAAAAAAAAAAAAAGAAATTATATATAATATATATATATATATATATATATATATATATATATATATATATATATATATATATATATATATATATATATATATATAGATAGGAGAGGGGGGACTGTACTTACCCTTCCATTGTGTGGGTATCGCTTCAGACAGAACTCCACGCCACTAAAGTAGGGGAACTGTCAGCCAAGGGACCGCTGCAACCCAAGCCCGGTCGTATGCGACCCTGCAAGACATTTAACTCGCAGGCCAGCCTCTGTCTGTGAGGCTATGTTACGGCCAACCTAGTGCGTAGCTAGGCTGGGGGATGGGGGGGGGGGGGGGAAACTCACTGGAGCTAGATTATCCAGCCCGTCGCCCAGCCCGGCAGTTGATTGATTTCTGAGAGAAAAACCAAAAAAAGATGTAAGGAAGGAGAAAATTGCTAGGACCAGAGATCCCAGCCGGGAGCCTAGATCCTTACTCCTGACTAGACAGGATTAAAACTGATTACCTAGTGCAGAGAGGGGGGTTATATACCAGCTGAGGATGGCCTATGGGCACAGCCAGGTGTTTTTTGTTCTGCCTAGTCCCTACTCCTGGAGGAGGCAATATAACCCACCAGGTATGATTTATCAAGCACTGTATCCGTTGATAAACGAAAGAGAAAGATTTTTTTTTTTTTTTTTTTTTTTTAACTCGGTTTTTTGTCATTTCCTTCCAGACAGCAAACCCAGCTTCTGGGCCTCTGAGCAGACTATACTACAACTGCACAATACAGCACGGCCGATAGCTAAACAATGTTTTATTATAGGACAAAAACAAAAAAAATCATCTTTTACCCGCAATGCCGTCCCATCACTTCTAGAACAAATGTCCGTTGATGGCTACAATGAGAAAAAAGAAAAAAAATTAAAATTATCTAAAAAAGTGAAGATGTTACAATTAATATCACTAACACAAATAATATACAAAAAGGGGATCCCATAATTGCTCATTACATGTACATGTTCTGCTTCTTTCTTTGCACTGTTATACAGCATTTATGTAATGTATGTTTATGTAATCGCTGCAATCTGCCACAATTTTTTGTAGATGATTAACTATAAAAGCAATCTTCTTGTTTTACAGTATATCTAGTCACTTTTATACTACATAATGGTTGTTCGATATAACGATTGTCAGATAACAGTGCATTGTCAAATTAAGTGCTCCCTCTAGATTGTAATCTATAAAATTCTAGGTTTTAAAAAAAAAAAAAAAGTGAACAAAAATAAAAGGTAGAGTAAGCATATCAAATGTTAGTCATGAAAAAAACACTAAGATAAATACTGCAACAATATTACTGCTCAATAGAACACACTATATTTTGTTTTGAAGTGCCAGGATTTGGGTGTGGGAGATTGTTAGTTTAAAGCGGAGTTCCGGGCACAAAAACAATATTTTTTTTTTGTGCCCCTCCGCTAGTTCGACATTACCTGTAAAAGGAATTGGATAGTTATTTTTTTTTTTGTTTACTCACCTTTTAATTGAAGATCGTAAATACTCACCTCAGAGTACTTCCTCCCTCGGCGCCAGGGCTCACCCCGTCACTTCCTGTCTCGCTATGATTCCTGGGAGCTGAACGTATCGCTCCCATGAATCAATGCGACGGCACCGGCCCTGCTCGTCACTTCCGGGCGACGCCGCATTCCCCTGCTAAACAGCTTCTGGGCATGCCCAGAAGAGAAGCTGTGGAGGAATGCGGCGCCGCACCGGAAGTGACGAGAGGGGCCGGTGCAGGCGCATTCTGGGACAAGAAGACGCGGAAGAAGACACGGAAGAGGACCGCGCCGGCTTCAGCTGCCCACAAGAGAGATGGAAACGCTGTGGAAGAAATTTTATAAGTATTTCTTCTAAAAGGTAAGTGCGAACCGGGACAGATCAGAGGCTAGCCATTGTGGAATGTGCTAGCCCTGACTGTCCCGGGGGTATGTTTATTAAAAAATGACTTCTGTGCCCCGAACTCCGCTTTAAGGTTAGGTGGTAGGGTAAATGTCAGACATTTTTGAATACTTTGCCCGTTGAGCAGAAAAATCTTTGCGCCAAGAACAGTGCCCGACTTTCAGCCCGAGAAATGAATGTGCCACCCTACCCATATAGACTAATTTTCTTGATTCCAGACCTGTAGTTATAGGTGGCTAAAATATAAAAAAATTAGTCCAAAAGGCGAGGTTCTTCCGAAGAGAACTGGATCAGTATTGTTATGATGCAGGCACCCCTGCCAGCACAGCAAATCCAGCTATTGGACCTCTCAGTAGGTTATACTAAAGTTGTACGCAAGTACAGTTCTTTAACAGCTTCAATACTGGGAACTTTTACCCCTTCCAGGCCAATTTTTATCTTTCAGCATGCTCACGTTTTGAATGACAATGGTGTGGTCATGCAACGCTGTACCCAAAATTGAATTTATGATTTTTTCACACAGAGCTTAATCACCGCTGTTTTTTTTTATTTATTTAAGGGCCGGTTCACATTAGTGCAATCACAGAGATCGGAGCGCACTGCTCCTAAATTACATGCGATCGCTGTGCGGTGCAAATTTCAGCCACACAGTTTGTATGGCTGAATTTGCACCGCAATCGCACTAAACACGCACATGACCCTTTTTTTATCCGCAGCAGAATCGGATCGCATGGTGGTTCACACTAGTGCGATCCGATTCTGTGCGAAGTTGCAGATCGCACTGCAAGATGCGATCTCAACTGAGGGTGTCGTTAACTTTTAATTGACACCCCCTGCGTATCGCATATGGTAGTGTGAACTGCCAGGGGTGCGGATGCGATGTGGGAACACGCTGCATATTCGCAGCATTCCCGCATCACAGAAGTGTGAATCGGGACTAACTATATGTAAAAAAAATTTGAATAAATAATATAAAAAGTTTTAGTTTCTGTCAGAAAATTTTGTAAATAACTGGATTTTTGTAAGAACTTATCGCAAAATCCTTTTTTCTGAAGTTCGACAGACGCAGCTCCATTTAGACCAATAGGTTATGCTCCACCAATCAGGAATAGGTACTGGGCAGGAAAAAAGTTTAACCAAGCCTATGGGACTGTCCCTGCGGGCATTACCCCACACACTATCAGCAAACAGTTTAGTTGTAAGCAGTGTTTAGAATACAAAAAAAAAAAAAACATTCAGAAGTAGAGGGGCGGGTGCTGCGTCTGTTGATGAACTTCAGAGAAAGGGATTTTACGGTAAGTTCTTAAAAAAAATAGAATTTTTGTAAGAACTTACCGTAAAATTATTTTCTCTGAGTTCTCTGACAGTCGCCGCCTGATGGTATTAGCCTTCACTAATGGGACGTCCCAAAGCAGTGCAGGTATGAGGGGTGGGAAGCAATGCAACCAACTCAGAAGGTAACGCAAACAGCCGGGCCAGGAACAACCTGAGCCCACAGGAAAAAACTGGAAACAAACCCAGAATAACAAAAAAAACACCCCAAGAAGGAGGGACAGTAAAAATAATGTCCCCTGAAAACAACCACCGCACTCAAAACTGTGCGGCCAAAAGAAGCATCCGAAGATGCCAAAAACATCAAGTTTGCAAAAACTTTGTGAAAGCATGCACGGACGACCAAGTCGCCGTCTTGCACACCTGAGACACAGAAGCCTGATGGCGAAAAGCCCAAGAGGCACCAACGGCTCGAGTATAAGAGGCCTTTTTACCGGAAAAGGAGAAATCCTACCCTAATGATAGGCCTGAACAATCGTCTGTCTGATCCACTTACAAAAGGTTGCCGCGGAGGCAGCCGATCCCTTCCGAGGTCCCTCAGGTAGAACAAATAGAGAATCAGACTGTCGAACAGACTCCGTGGCAGACAGGTAAATCTTGACCGCCCGGGCCACATCCAGGGAATGCAAGGCAAATTCCTTAGGATGCTTGGGCCACGCACACAGCGAAGACAACACGATAGCTTCAGTGAGGTGGAACGAAGAAACCATCTTGGGAAGAAAAGACTGGTTCGGTCGCAGAACCACCTTATCTCTATGAAATACCAGAGAAGGAGAGCGGCAGGACAAGGCCGCCAACTCATACACTCTGCGAGCCGACGTGATGGCCACCAAAAAGGCAACATTTTGGGACAACACAGACAGAGGAATCTCTCTGATGTTCTCGAAGGGAGGTTGTTGTAGCAAAGATAAAACCAAATTCAGATCCTAGAGAGGTAAGGGAGCTCTCCTCGGGAGAGCCAAATGCCGCACCCCTTGAATGAAGGTGCGGACCAAGGAATGCAACGCCAAAGGTCGTCGAAAAATAGACGGCCAAAGCCGACAACGGACCCTTGACCGTAGTCAGCGCCAGACGCTGATCCACACCCTTCTGCAGGAAGGCCAAAACCTTTGCCACCGAGAAGGAGCGAGGATGAAAACCCATGCGCTTCGAACCAAGCAATATACGCTTTCCAGGTGCAGTGATAAAACTTCCTAGAAGTCGCTTTTCGAGCCTCTAACAAGGTAGGGATAACCGCCTGTGGAAGACCTCTATCCTTCAAGACCTGGCTTTTAACAGCCATGCCGTTAAAGCCAGAGACTGTAAAGCAGGATGGAAGATCAGTCCTCGAGACAGAAGACGAGGCCAGTCAAGGGCCATGAGAATGACTAACATCCATTCCGACACCAACCTGCGAAGGAACCTGGACAACAAATGAATCGGAGGAAAGGCATACAGCCGCCGAGAGCGATGCCAAAGCACCACCAACGCGTCCGCCAGATGATCGCAAGTTCTGGTCACGAGCTATCCACCTCACTGTTGAGACGCAAACAGATCCACGTCTGGGGTCCCCCACCGGGCACACAGGAGGCGAAATACCACCGAAAACAGGGACCATTCCCTTGGTCCAAGGTCTGGTGACTCAGATAGGCCGCCTGCCAGTTGTTCACACCCGGAATGTGAACAGCCAAGATCGCCGAACATGCGATGCGGCCCATGATAGAATCTAGGCCACTTCCTTGGCTGCCCGGGCACTCCTGGTGCCCCCTTTGTAATTGATATAAGCCACAGCCGTGGCATTGTCCATCTGTACCCAGACCGGACACCCCTGAAGTAGAGCTGACCACCAGAACAGACAAAGTATGATCGCTCGGAGCTCCAAGACGTTCATCGGCAGCGAATTCTCCCCCGCCGACCACGTCCCCTGGGCACAAGGTGCGCCCAGAACTCCGCCCCAGCCTGACAGGCTGGCAACTGTGGTGAGAATTGACCGCAACAGAGGCCAGAAGGTCTGGCCCTGCACCGAAGCCACCACAAGAGAGCCCACCGCACCGGGCTACTCAATGACATCCGCCTCTCCAAGGACTGAGGCGTCCTGTTCCACCTGTCCAGGATCTCAGCTTGCAGAGTCCTGGGGTGAAATTGAACAAACTGAACTGTTTTGAAGGCCGAAACCATCAGGCCCAGAACCCGCATGCAGGTCCGCAAGGAGGAGAGATCGTTGTCCCTGAGAGACCTGATCTCATCCCACAGAGTCCCGAGTTTGTCCTCCGGAAGCAAGACGCGAGCTTGAGCAGAGTCCAGGACCACCCCTAGGTACCGATGAGGGAGTCAGAGCTGACTTCTGATAATTGATGGTCCACCCGAACTCCTGGAGTGTCTGAACTGACACGGCCAGAGCGCTCGCCAAGGTCACACATGAGCTCAACCTTACAAAAGGTCGTCCAGGCAACGGAGGATCGCAATCCCCGTAAACGCAGCAAGGCTAGAACCGGAGCAATACCTTGGTAAAAAACCTGGGAACCAAAGCGAGACCGAAAGGTAACGCCACAAACTGGAAGTGCTCCCCAGCCCCCGTGAAGTGGAGATATCACTGATGACCCCCAAAAATAGGGATGTGTAGATACGCATCCTGCAAGGCGATGGAAGCCAGGAAGACCCTAGGCCTCAACGATGCCACCACCGACCGGATGGAGTCCATCCTGAACTTCTGTACCCGCACAAAGCAGTTCAGAGACATCAAATCCAGAAACGGATGCACCGGCCTTCTTTTCTGGGCACCGTGAACAGGTTGGAGTAAAAACCGCAAAACTTATCCCGTGAAGGAATGGGTACAAAGACTCCTTAGGCAAGCATATCTTGCACTGCCCCCATTAGATCTGCCGAGACAATTCGGGGAACAGCTGGAGATTGGACGTAAAAAATCTGTCTGCGGATTAAGATCCAACTGGATCTTGTACCCCGAACGCATCCGCTCGTGAACCCACCTGTCTTGAATACCGGACAACCAGGGCTCCCGAAAGCAACGCAGACGTCCCCCTACCCTGACAACGGGTGAGGTTGTCCCTTCAGGAAAAGGTAGACTAGGCCGCCGAGCCAGACTGACCGGCTTTTGGCTTACCCGTCCACGGCTTCTTGTGGCCACCGGGAGGTTGGAAGGGTGTACCCTTCTCCTGCGTCCCAAGGCATGAAAGGAATTACGTTGAGTCTTGAAGAAGGGCCCCCCGCCGTGTGCGGGGGGCATACCCTTGAGACGTCTATTCTTCAAATACCTGCCTTTCAACAGTCATGCCGTTAAAGCCAGCGACTGTAAAGCAGGATGGAAGATCGGTCCTTGAGACAGCAGATCTTCCCTGAGAGGAAGTCTCCAGGGAGCATCGGCGACCAACCTTATCAGGTCTGCATACCAAGACCGGCAAGGACAGTCTGGGGCCACCAGAATGACCAGAACCCCTTCCACTTCTATCCTGGGAAGAAGCCTCGGCAGAAGTTTTAGCGGAGGGAAAGCATAAATCAGCCATACTGACTCCAAGGAGCCACCAGTGTGTCTGTGGCATCAGCCAGAGGATCCTGAGACCTGGCTACGAACCTCTAAACCTTCTTGTTGAGTTGAGAAGCAAACAGGTTGACGTCAGGTGCCATTCACCTCCCGATGTAGGGACCACTCCTCCTGATCCAACATCTGACAACTCAGGTAATCCGCCTGCCAGTTCTCCACACCTGGGAAGCGCACAGCAGAGAGGGCTGGAACAAACTTTTCCGCCCAATCCAGGATCTCAGCCACCTCCTGGGCCGCCAAGACACTCTTGGTGCCCCCATGATGATTGACGTAAGCCACGGCCACGGCATTGACCGATTAAATCTGGACCGGACAATCTCCATGATACCAGGTGGGTGCCACACCGAAGCAGAACCCCCCCCCCACCCGGGATGGCTGTCAAGCAAGGGGGAAGCTGCGACTCGGCATTCCAGGTCGTTGCGTCCCAGCGAGATGGTCCACTCGCAGGTTCGTCCCATCTGTAGGGGCACAGTCGTGGCGAGGCCTAGTTCTAGACTATAACCTGCTCACGCTCGCTGACCAGGCTAGGTGACCTTAAGGATCTAGATTATCCAGTGCAAAACCACAGCCGGCTGATGCTTGTAGTTCCTCTGGATCTTGGTCCATCGGGGACTAACTTGTGTAAAAAATAAAAAATACCAACACAAAATTTCCCTGTTAAAAGCGAAGACCGAAGTCCCAGCAGGGAGCTAGGTCCCATTCCTAAAACTAGGCAGAAACAAACGGTTTGCTGATAGCAGAGTGTGTGGGGTTATGCCTGCAGGGCCAGCCCCATAGGCGTGGTTAAACTTTTTTCCTGCCTAGTGCCTATTCCTGATTGGAGGAGCATAACCCATTGGTCTAAAGAAGATGGAGCTGCGTCTGTCGATGAACGATAGAGAAAAGTAATTTTTTCCCCTTCACTGATGAGGCGGCACTAATATATAGCACTGACTGGCATCACTGATGGGCAAAGACTGACATCACTGATAATCGGGGAATTGATTATTAGAGTCCTGATTATCTGTAAAGGTCTCCCCTGTGGGGAGATTTCACTGATCGTCTCTCCTCTGCTCACACGGTCAGTGTGAGGTGAGGAGAGACAATAACCGGCATTTTCTTGTTTACACGTGATCGGCTGTGACTGGACACAGTTAATCACATGGGTAAAGAGTGGTGTCATCAGCTTTTTACAAAGATTGAGGTTGCGCCGTGTCCCAGGGACACAGCAAGCCCACTATCACCACAGGTGAGCAAGCGCGTTGAGACTGGGCCAACATCATATGAAGTTGTCCCAGAACGAGAGCGGATCCCGCCAGCCATAATTTTTCTATACAGCAGGAGGTAGTTAAAAGAAAAGACACAAATACCAACGTCCATGTTTCTGTCCAGATCACCTGAAGGTGGAAATATGGCACATTAGAAAACTTTAAAAAAATTGTGTTTACTTCTACATGTTCACTGTGAATGTGCTGCTGGTTCCACATACTTTCTCACTTTTCCCCTTGCCTCTTTGAAGCCACTACCATGTTTCAGTCAGGGCTTCCTCTTTGGGCACCATTTGCATAAGTTGCAAAGTCTAGCAGCAAGAATCGACAGATTTCTGCCGCTGGGATTGACAGTGTGCTGATAGTAGCCAGTACGCTGCACTGACAGGCCAGCAGCAGCGGCAGCCACATCTATTAGTGCCTGTTTGCACAGCCGACAATTACCTGCATTGATTGTGGCTGGATGCACTTTGCAGATTCTTGCCACTGCAATTCGCAGAGTGGCAAAACTCTCGTGTGACTGGTGCCCCAAGTAGCATAAGCCTTGCCCACAGGTAAAATAAAGTGTGATGAAAACAAAATTATTGCTATTGCATTTTTTTTGCAAAAAGATTTTGGATTAAACTCCTAAAGCATGGGCAGTACAGACAGCATTCCTGAAATCTAGAAAACCACAGCTCAAGTGCTTGTTTTTATCATCTCTTGGTCACCCATGTAAACAAGGTCTAAAACTCCCTCAACTTCAAAAGCTACAGGGGCTGCTAAGAAAAGGTATCATCGTTCAGATTAAACTAAGCTGTGTATGATCACCTTATGAGAAAGCAAGTCAGTCACCCCTGACTCATAGCATTTAGGCTGGCCATACACCATACAATTTTCTGATCAATTTTCTGATCAATTTTCTGATCAATTTTCTTGAAATTTACCTTCAACTATGTAGTACAAAGGCCTGCCTAATTAGATACAAGTGAAAGTGTTGTTTAGCTTTGACATCATATTATGTGTTTTGTGGTAAATCTAACAGAAAGTGTACAACAAAAGTTGAACATGTATGGCCAGCCTTAAGGGCCATACACACTATACAATTTTCTTTAGATTTTTTCCTTCAGACTTACCAAAACCATATAATATGAGGTCAAACCTAAACACTTTCAATTTGTATGCAATCAGACAGGCCCTTGCACTACATAGAAAAGGTAAATCTAAAGGAAATCTGACAACAAAAGTTGTATAGTGTGTATCAAGCTTAAGGAACACTCTGATCACAATATTACCTAATGCCACATCAATTTCCAACATGTTTTTTTTGGGGTTTTTTTCCAGCATTTTCCATGTATGCATTTCATATTTGGGTAACAATGTGTCCACGTGTTTGTTGTACCATGTACAGATGTTAAAAAGTATTCTGTTCTCTTTGTATCAATTCCGTTGTGTGAAATACCTGATGATGATGCCAACCCCCTTGCTTTCCCATTTTAAACTGAAAATGCTAGGCATGACAGTACATCCATCAGAATGGTCAGTTTTCTGGCTGTGCTGGGCGCAAAGCCTGCCTGTCCTCCAAGAGTCAGACTTGTGCTAACACCCCCTCCCTTCTGCCACGCCCCCCCCTGCAGTCTCCACTCCCACCTCTCCAAACCCCTTAGGGAGGTGAGAAAAGCTGTATTCACTTATTAACCACTTGCCGACCGCTCCAGGCAGATTTACTGCGGGAGGGCGGTTCGGCTGTGCATATTCTCGTAGATCTACGTGAGTTATGTGCATGCAGTCTCGGCAGCTCGCGGGAGGAGCGGGGGTGATCGCCGCCAGCCTTCCGCAATCTTCAGAGAAATTGACAGGAGAGTCGCCTGCCTATGTAAACAAGGCAGGCGGCTCTCCTGTCAGACAAGCACAATGAGATTGTGTTTCTCAGCTAAGCTGAAACCCCCAATGTTTGTGTGCATGACACAGATCCTTTCCCCCCTCAGTTACCAAGCACAATTTAGGCTTACACTTAACCCCTTGGTCACCCCCAGTATTAACCCCTTCCCTGCCAGTGTCATTTATATAGTAACAGTGCATATTATTTAGCACTGATCACTGTACTGATGTCACTGGTCCCCAAAAAGTGTCACTTAGTGTCAGATTTGTCTGCCGCAATGTCGCAGTCCTACCAAAAATTGCCGATTGCCACCATTACTTAAAAAAATAAATAAATAAATAAATAAATAAAAAGTCCAAAAATCTATCCCATAGTTTGTAATCTTCTGCGCAAACCAATTAATATATGCTTTCTGGGATTTTTTGTTTTTTTTTTTACCAAAAAAAATATATGTAGCAGAATACAAACGATGTCTCCGGTGATTATGCCAGTGTAACGTTAAAAAACCATACCCCGTGAAGAAACCATACCCTCGTCACTTCCTGTGTGAAAGAACTGAGCAGCGCAGCAGTGCGCATGCTCAGAGCTCCGGAGACTTAACTGAACAGCAAAGAAGTTCACAAGTGCGCATGCTCAGAGGGTATGAAATAATCACGGCACTGTGTGAAAGGTTATACTTGCGGCGGTATCATTAAAACAGTTCGGCTGCAACATCAAACATCTGCTCTCCTATCGCTGTCACTTCCCTGATCTCCCCTAATATAAAAGCGGCGGCGGGTGTATGAGATGTAAATGACGCCGATCTCGGCTCCGTGATCCGCTTTTATATTTATTAGGCGAGATGAGGGAAGTGACAGGGGAAGGAGCGGAGATGACTGATGTTGCAGTGGAGCTGTTTTAATGTAACGGCCGCAAGTGTAAGTACCGTGAGAAATCCATACCCTCCGTAGCTGCACCGGAAGTGACGAGGGTATGGTTTTCTCACGGGTATGGTTTTTTCACGGAACACCGGTCTCTGCAGCTGAATATATAGCCATTAGGGGCGTGGCCTCTCGATGATGTCACCGGGAGGCCCCGCCCCCTTATGGCACAGACTACGTCATCTGTGACATAAGGGGGCGGGGGTCTCCCGATGACATCATCGGGCGGCCACGCCCCTAATGGCTATATAATAAGCTGCAGAGACCGGAGACCGGCATGATCACCGGAGACATCGTCTGAGAAGGACCGGAGGAAGAATAAGAGCCAAGGGCAGAAGAGCGGACAGCAAAAGAGCAGGAGAGCGGACAGCAAAAGAGCAGAAGAGCGGACAGCAAAAGAGCAGAAGAGCGGAGGGGAGAAGAGCAGAGTGGAGGGGAGAAGAGCAGAGTGGAGAAGACCGGATGAAGATTTTAAATAAACTTTCCAAAACGTCTCCTGTCGTTATTCACATACACTGCCTTTTATGGGTTGAATGGGTAGGGGTACAATGTACCCCATACCTATTCACATAGGGAGGGGGTCCGGGATCTGGGGGGCCCCCTTGTTCAAGGGGGCTTCCAGATACCGATAAGCCCCCTGCCCGCAGACCCCCACAACCACCGGCCAGGGTTGTGGGGATGAGGCCCTTGTCCTCATCAACATGGGGGCAAGGTGCTTTGGGGTGGGGGGGTGCAGAGCCCCCCCTGCCCCAAAGCACCAACACCCCCCCGTGTTGAGGGCATGTGGCCTGGTGTGGTCCAGGGGGGGTGGGGCCGCTCGCTCGTTCCCTCCCCTTTCCTGGCCTGCATGCTCGGATAAGGGTCTGGTATGGATTTTGGGGGGGACCCCACGCCGTTTTTTCCATACCAGACCCGAAGGGCCTGGTTTGGAACCTGGGGGGACCCCCACGCAGTTTTTTCCCATTTTGGCGTGGAGTTCCCCCTCAAGATTCTCACAGCGCAAGTCGCGCCGCAAGTCGGATCAGGTGCGACTTCCATTCAAATCAATAGGCTCCCATAGGGAAACATTGATTTTGAATGGAGGCAGAAAAAAACGCTGCTAAAAGCGAGGTGGCAAAAAGTGCAATAACGCAAATGAAAAAAGCTACTGAAAGCACGTTTTTACAGCTGCTTTTTCCGGCGTCAGAACTAGCTTTGCAGCATATTTTTTTTAGCGCCCCATGTGCTTGTGGCCTTAAAAAGCAGCCTGCAAAACCTTGCGGCCAAAGGAAGCATCCGCAGATGCAAACACATCCACTTTATAAAACTTTGTAAAAGTGCGCACCAACGACGAGGTGGCCACCTTGCAAACCTGCGTCACTGACGCCTGATGACGGAAGGCCCAGGAGGCACTAAGCACCCTAGTAGAGTGCGCCTTGACAGGGAAAGTAGGAACCTGACCCCTGATGAAATAGGACTGAAACATCTAGAAATGGTCGAAGAGGAAGCAGACAACCCTTTTCGAGGTCCATCCGTGAGCACAAATAGAGAGAGTCTGACTTCCTGAAAGACTCCGTAGCTTGCAGGTACACCCCAATTGCCCAGACCACATCCAAGGCATGCAAGGCAATTTCCTTCGGATGTTTAGGCCTGGGACACAGGGAAGGCAACACAATGTCTTCATTCAAATGAAAGTCAGAGACAACCTTTGGAAGGAATGACGGACAGGGGCGAAGAACCACCTTATCCCTGTGAAACACCAGGTAAGGTAAACGACAGGATAACACCGCCAGTTCCGACACACTGCGCGCAGAAGCAATAGCCACTAAAAAAGGCCACCTTCTGGGACAATGAAAGCAGGGGATTCTCCCAAATATTTTAAAAAGGAGGCTTCTGCAGGACTGAAAGCGCCAATTTATGATCCCAAGGCGGCAACAGAGCCCACACTGGAGGAACCATTTCCCTCCCCCCCCCCCTCTTCTTATGACATTTTACCTTTTAGTCACGTACAGTGGGGATCGAAAGTTTGGGCACCCCAGGTAAAAATTTGTATTAATGTGCATAAAGAAGCCAAGGAAAGATGGAAAAATCTCCAAAAGGCATCAAATTGCAGATTAGACATTCTTATATGTCAACAAAAGTTAGATTTTATTTCCATCATTGACACTTTCAAATAACAGAAAACAAAAAAATGGAGTCTGCAAAAGTTTGGGCACCCTGCAGAATTTATAGCATGCACTGCCCCCCCCCCTTTGCAAGGCTGAGACCTGCCAGCGTCATGGATCGTTCTCAATCATCATCTGGGAAGACCAGGTGATGTCAATCTCAAAGGTTATAAATATAAATGCCCAGACTCATCTGACCTTGCCCCAACAATCAGCACCATGGGATCTTCCAAGCAGTTGTCTAGAAAACTGAAACTGAAAATAGTTTGACGCTCACAAAGCTGGAGAAAGCTATAAGAAGATAGCAAAGCTTTTTCAGATGTCAATATCCTCTGTTCGGAATGTAATTAAGAAAAGGCTGTCATCAGGAACAGTGGAAGTTAAAGCAAGATCTGGAAGACGAAGAAAAATATCAGACAGAACAGCTCGCAGGATTGTGAGAAAAACAATTCAAAACCCACGTTTGACTGCACGATCCCTCCAGAAAGATCTGGCAGACACTGGAGTTGTGGTACACTATTACACTATAAAGAGATACTTGTACAAATATGATCTTCATGGAAGAGTCATCAGAAGAAAACCTCTTCTACGTCCTCACCACAAAAATCAGCGTTTGAACTTTGCAAATTAATATATAGACAAGCCTGATGCATTTTGGAAACAAGTTCTGTGGACCGATGAGGTTAAAATTGAACTTTTTGGCCGGAATGAGCAAAGGTACGTTTGGAGAAGGGGCACAGAATTTAATGAAAACAACCTCTGTCCCAACTGTTAAGCATGGGGGTGGATCAATCATGCTTTGGGGTTTTATTGCAGCCAGTGGCACAGGGAACATCTCACGATGGATTCAATAAAATTTCAGCAAATTTTGGATGGTAACTTGATGCCATCTGTGAAAACGCTGAAGTTAAAGAGAGGATGGCTTCTACAAATGGATAATGATCCTAAACACACCTCGAAATCCACGGGGGATTACATCAAGCGGCGTAAACTGAAGGTTTTGCCATGGCCTTCACAATCTCCTGACCTCAACATAATTGAAAATCTATGGATAGACCTTAAAAGAGCAGTGCGTGACAGACAGCCCAGAAATCTCAAAGAACTGGAAGACTTTTGTAAGGAAGAATGGGCAAAGATACCTCCAAACAAGAATTGAAAGACTCTTGGCTGGCTACAAAAAGCGTTTACAAGCTGTGATACTTTTCAAAGGGGGCAGTACAAGATATTAACTCTGCAGAGTGCCCAAACTTTTGCAGACGCCATTTTTTTGTTTTCTGTTATTTTAAAAGTGTAAATGATGGAAATAAAATCTAACTTTTGTTGACATATAAGAATGTCTAATCCGTAATTTGATGCCTTTTGGAGGTTTTTCCCTCTTTCCTTGGCTTCTTTATGCACATTAATACAAATTTTTACCTGGGGTGCCCAAACTCTCGATCCCCACTTTGTGTATACACAATGGTTTTGTCCATTTGTTATTTAACTTTTCCATCTTGTTTATTATTATCTATTCCACCGTGTTTATTATTTCTTCCCATCTCATATTTATTATCAGTATTAGATTTAACTTTGCATAGTCTGTTCACTATCTTGGATCGTCCCAACATTATTGCTGTTATTGTTGCCCCTTTTAAACTTTGTTTTTACCCATTGCTGTTTTAACTGCTACCTACACGCCCATTTCTTGCGGTATATATATTCTCCGTCTTTCCCCATTTCCTTCACACTTGAAAAAGGAGTGCGCATGCCCAGTGGGGCCGTCGCGCATGCTCTGAAACGCGTTGTGTTCCCCCTTGCCTATTGGTGATGTCACGCACTGCTATACTGCACTGCTATACTGTGGTCAAGGCTGGTCACGGTCAGCTGACCCGGAAGACAAGAGTACAGGCACTCTCTTCATCACTCACCACCATCCCGGCTCCAGCGTTGGACCTGTAAACACGCAGCATCACGGAACCACCTTACACCGCATGGACAAGTCGTTCATCTATTACCCTATGTGAGTGTACAATTGTGCTGTTATTGTTTAATAAAATTACTGCCCTTAGAGGCGCTCTTGTCCTTTCTGGCTTTGATCTACCGAGTTCACTTCACTCTGAAGAGCCTGCCCTTGCTGCATGTAACTGTACACATCCATCTGGACCCCTATTCATCTCCTTTTATGGACTTACCTACCCATTGACTTGTGGACTATTATACATATATATATATATATATATATATATATATATACACATACATACATACATACATACATACACATACACACACTTCTATAGATTTCACACTATTTATGCTTTTATTGCTCCTTTATGTATAAATTACCATGAGCACCACATATTTCTATATTTTTGCTGAAGAAAGATATGCACCAGGGAGTGTGTGGCCAAAGGTTGTTGGAAGAAGACTGCCAAAGCCGACACCTGGCCTTTGATAGTACTCGAGGCAAATTTCTGTTTAACCCCCCATTGAAGGAAAGTTAAGATCTGAGCCACTGAGAAGGAGTGAGGAGGAACCCCAAGAGGCTCACACCATGCAATGTAGGTCTTCCACGTACGATGGTAGATCTTCCTAGAAGTAGTAGTAGATCTTCCTAGATTTTAACAGGGTAAGAATCACCAACAGAGATAAACCCCTATCCTTCAGCACCTGGTGTTCAACAGCCAAGCCATCAAAGCCAGCGACTAAAGCAGGACGGAAAAATTGGCCCTTGGGACAGCAGATCCTCCCTGAGAGGAAGCTTCCAAGGAACGTCGGAGCCACAAACCTCTGCACCTTTCTGTTGAGCAGAGATGCCAACAGATCCAACTTGGGGGTGCCCCACTGGAGACATAGCTGATGAAACACCTCCGGATGAAGTGACCACTCTCTGTGGTCCAAAGCCTGCTGACAGATAATCCGCCTGCCAATTTTCCACCCCCGGAATGTGTATGGCGGAGAGGGCTGAAATGAACCGTTCTGCCCACCTTAGAATGCCGGCTACCTCCAGAGCCACCAGGACACTTCTTGTACCCCCTTGATGATTAACATAAGCCACAGCTGTGGCATTGTCCGATTGAATGCACACTGGACAACCCTGAAGACGATCTGTCCAATGATCCAGACACAGTCTAATCGCTCGGAGTTCCAAGACATTGATCGGTAGTCTGGATTCTTTCAGTGTCCAGATCCCCTGAGCAGAATGCTTGCTGAGGACGCCTCCCCAGCCGGACAGGCTGGCATCTGTGGTGCCATCAATACAGAGGAGGAAGGATTTTCCCAGTTGAAGCGCCAGGGAAAGCAGCCACCATATCAAGGACTCCCTCGTTCCCCCACTCAGCCGGATCGGCTTTTTCAGGGACTGGGGAGTATGGTCCCATTTGGTCAGAATCTCCCTTTGCAGGGACCTCAAATTGAACTGTGCAAACGGAACTGCCTCAAAAATGTAGACACCATCAGGCCCAGCACCCGCATGAAAGTCCGGAGGGATGACCATTTGCTGGACAGCAGGAGGTGAATTAAAGCCTGAAATTTCTGGAGTTTGTCCAGAGGAAGGAGCACTCTGGTCAGAGTTCGGCCCAGATAGTCCAGCTTCGTGGACAGAACTAGAGCAGACTTCTGAAAGTTCAGAATCCAGCCGAACTCCAGCAGAGTTCGTATTGTGATCTCCAGGTTGACCACCAGAGCAGAGGGAGACTCCGCTCGCAGGAGGAGATCGTCCCAGTAGCCCAGTACCGCGATCCGCCATTAGCATAGCAAGGCTAGCACTGGGGCTTACACTTTTGTGAAGACTCGAGCAGCAGAGGCGAGACTAAAGTAATGCCACAAACTGATAATGCCCCTCTCCCACAGCAAAGTGGAGAAAACACTGGTGACTGGCACATATTAGAATGTGAAGGAAGGCATCCTTGATATCGATAGAGGCAAAGAAATCCACCTGATGCAGGGATGCCACCATCGTTCGAATGGACTCCCATTCTGAACAAAGCAGTTTAGTGCCTTGAGGTCCAGGATTGGGGGCACTTTGCCTTCCTTCCTGGGGACTGAACAGGTTTGAGTGAAAACCCTGAAAACGTTCCGAAGTCGTAACCGGGACAATCACCCCTTGAAGAACAGGTCTTGTAACGCCCCAAATAGGCCCTGTAAGCGATCTGGGGACAGGCACAAGTTGGAAGGAAAAAACCTTGCCGGGGGACAAGTGTGAAACTATCTTGTAGCCGGACCGAATGACTTAGTGGACCCACTTGTCTTGTACCAGGGAAGTCCTCTGGTACGGAAACCAGCGAAGACTTCCCCCCCCCACCCCCGATATGGCTGAGGGTGCACTTTCATGCTGGGAGCCTTGTCCACAGGTCTGCAGGTCCAGACCAGGTTAAGAAGGAGCCCTGAAAGGCTTCGAGCCCTTGCCAGTCAACCCTGTAGACCACGTCTACAATGAGGTTCCTTGCCCTTAGTAGCCTGCAGAAGAAAAGTACAGTACTCTTCCCCCCCCCCCCCCCCCCCGTGTGACCTTTAATGATGTCATCCAAGGTAACTCCAAACAGGCGCCTTCCTTGGAAAGGAAGATCAGTCAAAGTCTTTTTTGAAGTCTGATCCGCAGACCAGCACTTGAACCAAAAGACACGCCCAAGGACCGCCGCCAAAACAGAGAGGCCAGCGCATCCAAAGAGGCATCACAGATAAACTGCAGCCCCTGGACCAGCTGGTCCACCAACCCGGCTTTGACTGTTCACCCTCCAGGTCACAGTGTAAGAGCTTAGCCCACTCAGTCAGAGTTTGCGACACTAGGGCAATGGTGAATACCGGCCTCATTGCCAGAGTATTTATATGGTGGGCCACAGCCTCCGCCTTCTTGTCAGCCGGATCCTTAAAGGCCTGCGACTCTTCAACCGCAATCATGGTTGCCCAATTTAATCCGGAAACCAGAGGGTCCACCACCGGCGGCATAGTCCACTTCTTAAGAAGGAAATCCTCATGGAGGTATTGCCTAGTAAAGCGATTAGGAACCCCACGGGCACGCTTTGGTTGTCCCCACTCTTTAGCGACAATTCTGTCAAAATAGGCAGGGAAAGGAAACACCTTTGCTGCTCTGGATTGCTTGTGAGTGCCAGAGGGTACCTGCGCCTCTGTCCCAGCTTCAGCTGTGTCCTCCATCTTCAGGGTCTCACGCACAGCTACAATTAGTGCATCCACCAGCGCCTTTTTGTGCGCGGTCGCAGATATGAGGAATCATCCTCACTTTCAGAGGATTTCAGGCACGTGGTTACAGACCCAGCAGGGTGACCCACGTCCGCAGGGGCCGAATCAGATTCAGGGTCTGATGAGACAGATGAGGCAGGGGAAGGTGGGCGTTTTTTTGCTAGCCCTTCGCCCGCAAGCCACCTCCACCCCGGACAAGAGCCTCTAGGACTGCCATCAGTGCATGGATGGATGATTGGGACCTGGAGGGCCTCGCAGCCTCAGAGAGGGGATCAGGTGGGGAAAAGTGTTCCAAGGACTCCATGAGTCACAAGGGGGACTCCACAAAAAAGTGTAACACACTGCTAAGGAACAATCCCCACCGCACTGGCAGCACCACCCGGTCGCCGGGCACAAAGCACAAAGCAAGCGATCCTCAGCAGAGAGGGAGAGGACCCCACCAGAGACAAGCACCTGCAGCCACCAAGATAATCTGCACTACACGTGTGGCGATCAGGAAGTAAAATGATCCAGGAGTCAAAACCAGGGGGTGAGGAGGGGCTCCCACTGCCGAGATTGACACCAAAAGGGCTCCACTGTCATGGCCGCCTCTATTTTACAATGGCAAACCACAGCAAAATGGCCGCCGGACTACACAAACATGGCTGCCATGTATAGAACACAAGCTACAACAAAATGGCGGCACCACGACACATACAGGGGCCCAGGATTGGGAGACCAGGCCTCAAGAACATATCAAGACAGGCCGGATGGGCCCTGTCAGGAGCCCCAGCAAGCTACAACCCCCCCCCTCCCCCGCACAGCCAATCGGCAGGTTGCCTGGCGGCGCACCCCCCCCCCCCCCATCGCCAGTCCGTGCCCTGCCCCCACCCCTGGAAAGTAGCCAGAGCACCCAAGTATAGCCCCAGCGTATGTGGAAAGGGGGGCAGGATGAGAGACTCGGTAAGAGGGGGTGCCTGCGGGAAGGAGGGGGTCCGACCTATCCTAGGAGGGGCCCATGTCCACCCCAAAACCCTCAAGGGAAGAAGGGGGACAGCTACTCACCATACCAGAAACCAGACAGGCACTGCTCCAGACAGAACCTCTCTCCATCGAAATGGGGGGGGCTGTCGGCCAGGAGGAACGCTGCGATTTGGGCAGAGACCCGGTCATACGAGACCTTGCGAGTCATTTAACTCACAGGTCAGCCCCTGTCCAGTGGGGCTATGTATGCTTGCGCGGAGCTGAGGTCTGCACGCGCTCGCTGGCCAGACTGGGGTGACCACAAAGATTCCAGAAAGGAACTAGGTCCTTACTCCTGACTAGGCAGAAAAAAACTGAGTGGCTATTGCAGAGAGAGGGAGTATACCCCCTGGGACTGCCCATGGGTGTAGCCAGAATTTTTTCTGTCTAGTGTCCTACTCCAGTAGGGGGCAGTATAACCCAATGGTTATGAATATCAGGAGCGTTTTCCGTCAATGAACGAAAGTTAGGAGTTTCTCTAAAACCCAATTCTGGGTTTTCTTTCCAGCCAGAAACCTCCCCTGCAAAAAACTTGCTAATACCAGCCTGTGTGCACATAGACACATAGGATAACATGCTGGGGAGTTTACTGGCTGCAGGAAAAAAAAAAAAAATTGAAGCCAAAAACAGCATCTGTAAAAACATTCAGTGTGTATGAGGCCTTACAGCTTACAGAAGGTATTGAAAGTGCATTGTTTGATTAATGTGACCCTGTCAGCACAGGGTCACCTTGACTGTAAAAAAAAAAATATATATATATATATATATATATATATATATATATATATATATACTGCACATGCAAAAGGAAGACTGCATATACTTAACAGCGGGTCCACCAAAAATGGACAGTATATGTATTGCAGGTACAGT
The DNA here is from genome assembly GCF_965119305.1 of Pelophylax lessonae. Taxonomy (NCBI): domain Eukaryota; kingdom Metazoa; phylum Chordata; class Amphibia; order Anura; family Ranidae; genus Pelophylax; species Pelophylax lessonae. The sequence goes on along the minus strand of NC_138773.1, from coordinate 175,966,821 downwards.
TTTTAATTTTTTTTTTTTTTTTCGATCAAGGGACCCGGTGCTGACAAAGTCACTTTAATATCAAACTGAATTCCAAGATTTCAAAACATAATGAAACTAACATTATGACATGATGATTGCACAATTTAGTTGCTTTAAAAAAATGCACAAAAAAGAGAGTTGTAGGTTTCAAAATGAGTAATTTCCTGGTGGCATATTTCCTGCTTTACATCTATGCTAAAAACTGTGAACAATTTGTCTATTAACAAATAGTGAGAACAAATACCATCTTGTTTTTACACCAAAACCCCTTTGCTCACCTTTGAGCAGTAGTTGTGATTGCATCAATTACTTCTATAATTCTGTGCAATGCCGAATCTGTGCCAATTGTCATATCTGTACCACAGAAGTCATTGTCAATTGACCCAACAAGACCAACAATATTCAAATGAGTGTATTTAGCAGCAACATCTTCAGTTATTTTTTCTGAAAGAAAAATGAACACATATTTAAATATTAGTCAGTCACAGTTTATACAATGTCAAAACTGCAGTAAAATCTAGCACGACCTTTGTTGAAAAATTGTAAGGGGGGCAGAAATGTCCAGGACCATGTCACGGCCGACCCAGCGCGGAGCTAATGCCTGCACGCGCTCAATGGCCAGACTGGGGTGACCACTGGATATGGGGGGTCCAGTCTGTCGCCCAGCCCGGCATAATTGCTAGAAGATCCCACAGGAAAAACGATCCAGAGAAAAAAAAGACTAGCTAAAAAAAAAAAAAAAAAAAAAAAATCTACCTAAAATATTACTTCTATGCCAAGACCAAAAATCCCAGCAAGGAACTAGGTCCTTACTCCTGACTAGGCAGATTAAAAACTGGCATCCTATGCAGGAAGAGAGAGGGTGTACCCTCCGGGACTGCCCATAGGCGTAGCCAGAACTTTTTTCTGCCTAGTGTCCTACTCCTGTAGGGGGCAGTATAACCCTACTTATATGAATCAGAGAGAACTGCGTCCGTCAATGAACGATTGAGAAATATTATTTAACCATTTAACAAAGCACACGTTATGCAGGATTTGGGCCAAGGAGTTACAAAGCACTTTTCTCTTTCAGTCTGGGTTCACACTACTGTGAACACAGACATTGCATGTGATTCGCACCGTTGTGCAGATGCAATGTCTGTGCAATGCAAATTCAGCCATACAGGTGCAGTAACCTTTTTTAATTTTCTGCACTGGAATCGGATCACATGGTTGTTCACACCCATGCGATCTGATTCCTGTCTGAATTCACAGTACTGCGATCTGCACACTGAATTGGGGTTTCATTAACTTTGTATTGACCCCAGCAGTGGTTCGAAGAGGGCAGTGTGAACTCCCTGCAGGGGAGACGTGATGAAGGAACCCACACTAGAATCGTGATGGCCCCTACATGGCACTAGTGTGAAACCAGGCTCAGGAGTATATGCAGTTGGCAAAGACTCAGGAAATTAGTTAGGAAATATCTGTCTAGTTAGACCAATCATTCTTTTTCAATGGAAAAAGGGAAGAAGTATATTTTACATGTGCCCCCAAAACTCCTCAGTGGAACTGGACAGATGATTGCACCAAGTTTGGAAACAACTTTCATGATGGACAGATTTCATTCTCAGCAAGACATATTTTTGTCTAAGACTAGCTTTACACTGCATATACTCAATAACAGAGTCATGAAAACAGGAGGGATTTACTTCAACAAAATTAATATTGTAGACTTAAAGTAAGTATTACTAAATGGCAGACCGCAGTCCAAATTTGGAGCAAGCCACTATCCTATCTGGACCCGCGGTTGCGCCATTTAGGAGCTGCTTCCTTCCCCCTGGCCTCCACCACCATCATTCTTAAGGCAGAGCAGACAGTGAGAGACACAGGCTCACTGGATGAAGGGCGGGAGCTGCATGAGTTAACTTTCCAGATTAACTAGCAGGGGATAAGTTGATAGGTCACCGGGCAGTCCTAGCAACCAATCACCAGTTTGTTAATATGATAAGCTAAGGGAGCAGTGCTGGGGGGGTGAATGTGAAGGGGGGGGGGGGGGGTCAGTGCTGGGTTGGTTGATGTGAAGGAGGGGTGATGTGAAGTGAGGGAGAGATGGAGGGCAGTGCTGTGGGTAGTGGTTAAATGTGAAGGACGCAGTGGACACTTACGTGAGGGCAAAACTGATGTGATGTGAAGCAGGGGACAGAGGACGCTGATGTACGAACAGGATTGCGATATAAAATGAAGGGTGAGGGGGCGTTTATGTGAGGGATCTAAGACTTAAAGAATAAGTTTGTTTAAAAAAAAAAAATAAATACAACAACACTGTGCCAGAAATACAGTATACTTTGAAGAAAACACTATGGTATCGCCACAATTGTACTTCCTGTTTAACCACTTGCCAACCGCCCAATGTACATATACTACGGGGCGGCGGCTCTCCTGCACAAATAAAAAAAAAAAAATCACTTTTCTGGACTTATTTTATTAATAGCTCAAAAAATAAAAACCGAAGTGATCAAATACCACAAAAGAAAGCTCTATTCAATACTCAATTGTATTTTGGTACAGCATCGCACGATCACACAATTAAAGTAACGCAGTGGGTATCACAATAAATGGCATGGTCATTAAGGTAAACCTTCCAGAGCTAAAGTGGTTAAATCACGTCAATTTAAAAATACAGTATAATATATATACACACTAGCTAACATGTTGCATGAATGAACATGCTATACCTTCTTTAACAAGCTCCTCAAGCAGACTGCTCCACTCCTTTCGAAAAATATTTGCCCCTGTTAGACTGCCATCCCCACCAATGACACACAAGTTTGTTATGCCATGTTGCACAAGGTTATGGGCTGCAGCCAGACGGCCTTCGTGAGTGGTAAATGCCTTGCATCTGGCACTTCCAATGATAGTTCCTCCCTGTAAAAAAATAAATAAATAATATATCATCACTATTTCAGTTTTGTGAATCGTTATGATCAAACCACAATTTAACCTAAAATGAAACATCTAGCTGCTTTCTTCTTTAAGCCAAACTCTAGGCACACTGCTACATACACAGATGTAATACAAACAGGGGAGCAGTTTTATCTGGCACTTCTATGGAAGGAAGGTACAGCTCTCAGACTGTGTGTTTATAATCATTATGATGATCACAGCACAGCATGTACTTTATGGCTCTGGCTCTGTGTCATATGGCTGTTGGGTGCTGACTTTGTTAACTTATGGCCATACTGATTGCAACACAGTACAGCCTTAACAAAGTCAACACCCAACAGCCATGTGACAGAGCCATAAAGTACATGCTGTGCTGTGATCATCATAATGATTATAAGCATGAGTTGCTAGTTCACACTTGTGTTTGGAAGGGGAAAGTGGGGGGGGGGGGGGGGAAGAGTAAGAACGTGCAGCTGAGCCATGTTTTTACTCCCCACTACCACCGCTCACCTTAAATAGCCTTTCAACCAAGCTTTTCAATTAGGTCCGCCTGTCAGCTTTAGGGCTCTTTCACACGGGCGTTCCGTATGTCCGTTTTTCATCCCATCTGTTTGCGGATGAAAAACGGACATAATGTATCTCTATGCAAATACGGATGTCATCGGATGATCATCCTCTGACATCCGTTTTTTGTCAGTTCAGTTTTTTTGAACGGAGGAGAACCCTATTTTTTCTTCCTTTCAAAAAACGAAACTGAAGCAAAAACGGATGTCAGTGGTGTCATCCGCAGACATACGTATTTACATAGACATGCATTATGTCAGTTTTTCATCCGCAAACGGATGGGATGAAAAACGGACATACGGACCGGATGACACAAGTGTCATCCGTGTCCGTTACAAAAAAAAAAAAAAAAAGGACCTGATCGGGCAAAAAAAAAAGGAACGCCCGTGTGAAAGAGCCCTTACATGTGGACCTGATTGAATGTTCCATGTAGGTCTACGGGGGTTTGGATATAAATGGACTTGTGTCCATTTACACCCTCCTTCCTCCGGGTCTGCGCAGGTCTAGAAAAAAAATGTTTTATATTTTTCCAGACCTAAATGTGATCGATCAAAGGTAGCATGATGTAAATGGATATGAGTGCATTTACATCTGGCCACCCATAGAGACATTACAAGTCATTCATAGATAGGGCTATTGGTTGGCATGATTTTGGGGCCTGACCCCATTGTGGATAAGTTCAGGCTAGGCACTTCAAGGTTCTATGGGTCCCAGGTTCTGACTTGCAGAGGTTCAGGACTTCCTGACGCTATGGTCCTCAACAGACATTACCCCTTTAGAAAAACACTTGAGGGTTCTAGGTGCAGGGCCACTGATAAGCCAGTGTATCAGCTTAGCAGGGAGGGCCCGGGCAGCCTCGCAGACAGTGCAGAAAAGAAAAGGGGGCTTTCAAAAAACACCCCCCACTCATTCCACTCCTTCTAGCTTAGGGGGTGTTCTATACTACATGCAATTCCAGGGCCCCTTTCTGATTATGGGATGGTGGAGGCGGAGCAGTTGAGGGACTTTTTTTTCCCAATTTCGTTCCCGCACCCGCACTGCGGCATGGAGAAGGGGCCCTAAGTAAATAAGCATACTTTGCTTTGCTTTGTAATATAAAAGACCCACTTAAATTAGTTTAGCTAATTTTAGCTAAAATTGCAGAATGTACTGAAGCCACTGCATCATGTGCCAGTAAAGCAACTAGCATTTTCAAAAGCAATGGTCAGCAACGGCTGATTACAAATTTCTGTAATCACTGTATTTCTTTAAGAGACCCTGTCATGTAACAAAATACTTGTGTGATAAGGTTTTGATGGCAGTAACAATTTTCCAAACGTACAAGAGCAATGCATGTTGTGAGCCTATAGATCTCCATCTTCTGCTAGTTATACTGACTTTGCTGTATGCTTTGTACACAGATCAGCGATCTGGCTATTTCGTCTCACTGCAAAGCAAGGAGAAAAACCAGACTGTTCTGTTAGTAAAAGCAGCACATATAACATATAAGGCAGGGTCTGGGGCGGGACCCGGGGCGGAGTTGAGGGTGGGGCTAAAGGGGGCCCCATCAGGTAGGCTGTACAGGGCCCCATGATTTCTATCAGCGGCCCTGCACACTCATGCCCATGTTTATACTAATGCATGAGAGATTTGGCGTATAGCCAAATACGGCCACTTACAGCTATTTGCTCCTGTGGTCAGCTGAACCCGCCACCTATGGCTGGCTTTCCAGTGAGGGGAAGAGAAAAAAAAAAGGGGGGGGGGGGTTGGCATTTTAAACAGCAGGGGAGAAAAAAAAAAAAAGTTTTCAACCATCCATGTGCCTTATAGAGAAAGTACATCTAGTGTTAACATTTTTTAAATTTAGGATAGAGTGGGGAGGGATTATAAGCCCCCCATTGTATTTAATATTGTCTGCATCCACATAAGGGAAAATACACTCTGACTATTTGTCCTGTAAAGTAAAAGTGGGAATGGCATAATTACTGCGCTGCACATTGCCTGTGCAGGAAGCAAAGATGTTCAAGAGACCCGACAGGTCCACCTACTCCAGGCTTCCTGCAGAAAACTACAGGAGGAAGGATACAAGATCAGTCCTCCTACATAGGGGGGGGGGGGGAGAAAGAGAGAGTGTAGAAGTGACAGTTCTTTACTACAGGAAACTCCTTCCTAGAATCAAAGCTTCATACTACAATAATTCAAAGACCTAGAAGAGATACACAAGCACACCAAGATTTAAAGTAGGAATACACATGCCTCTTGTATTTTAGGCAATATTTGTTTATCCCAGATCCAAGCTTTAAATGATTAGTTAACCTTTTGGAGCATGTAACAGGTTACACCCATATTTAGGATGTTACATGCTCCTAAGCACCACCCACCTCCTGCTACCAGAGCTCCTCTTATTGACAGTGGATGGGGGTCCTCTCCCCAAACCCCTTTTGACAACAGCACAGTTGTGCACACAGGGCCGCTGATAAGCTAGTACAACTGGCCCTGTTGTACCGGGCCCTGCGTCCTCAGCTCAGCAGGGGGGCCCGGGCAGCTTAAGAGACAGTCTGATAGTCTTTGGGTACAGTGGGGTTTGAAAGTTTGGGCACCCCAGGTAAAAAATTGTATTAATGTGCATAAAGAAGGAAAGATTGTTATAATCTCCAAAAGGCATCAAATTACAGATTAGACATTCTTATATGTCAACAAAAGTTAGATTTTATTTCCATCATTTACACTTTCAAAATAACAGAAAACAAAAAAATTGAATCTGCAAAAGTTTGGGCACCCTGCAGAGTTAATATCTTGTACTGCCCCCTTTGGCAAGTATCACAGCTTGTAAACGCTTTTTGTAGCCAGCCAAGAGTCTTTCAATTCTTGTTTGGGAGGTATCTTTGCCCATTCTTCCTTACAAAAGTCTTCCAGTTCTTTGAGATTTCTGGGCTGTCTGTCACGCACTGCTCTTTTAAGGTCTATCCATGGATTTTCAATTATGTTGAGGTCAGGAGATTGTGAAGGCCATGGAAAAACCTTCAGTTTACGCCTCTTGATGTAATCCCCTGTGGATTTCGAGGTGTGTTTAGGATCATTATCCATTTGTAGAAGCCATCCTCTCTTTAACTTCAGCTTTTTCACAGATGGCATCAAGTTACCATTCAAAATTTGCTGAAATTTTATTGAATCCATTTTTCCTTCTACTCGTGAGACGTTCCCTGTGCCACTGGCTGCAATACAACCCCAAAGCATGATTGATCCACCCCCATGCTTAACAGTTGGGACAGAGGTTCTTTTCATTCAATTCTGAGCCCCTTCTCCAAACGTACCTTTGCTCATTCCGGCCATAAAAGTTCAATTTTAACCTCATCGGTCCACAGAACTTGTTTCCAAAATGCATCAGGCTTGTCTATATGTTCATTTGCAAAGTTCAAACACTGATTTTTGTGGTGAGGACGTAGAAGGTTTTCTTCTGATGACTCTTCCATGAAGACCATATTTGTACAAGTATCTCTTCATAGTGGAATAGTGTACCACAACTCCAGTGTCTGCCAGATCTTTCTGGAGGTATCGTGCAGTCAAACGTGGGTTTTGAATTGTTTTTCTCACAATCCTGCGAGCTGTTCTGTCTGATAATTTTCTTGGTCTTTCAGATCTTGCTTTATCTTCCACCGTTCCTGATGACTGTCATTTCTTAATTACATTCCGAACAGAGGATATTGACATCTGAAAACGCTTTGCTATCTTCTTATAGCCTTCTCCAGCTTTGTGAGCGTCAACTATTTTCAGTTTCAGTTTTCTAGACAACTGCTTAGAAGATCCCATGGTGCCGATTGTTGGGGCAAGGTCAGATGAGTCTGTGCATTTAAAACCTTTGAGATTGACATTACCTGGTCTTCCCAGACGATGATTGAGAACAATCCATGACACTGGCAGGTCTCAGCCTTGCAAAGGGGGGGCAGTGCATGCTATAAATTCTGCAGGGTGCCCAAACTTTTGCAGACACCATTTTTTTGTTTTCTGTAATTTTGAAAGTGTCAATGATGGAAATAAAATCTAACTTTTGTTGACATATTATAAGAATGTCTACTCTGTAATTTGATGCCTTTTGGAGATTTTTCCATCTTTCCTTGGCTTCTTTATGCACATTAATACAAATTTTTACCTGGGTTGCCCAAACTTTCGATCCCCACTGTAAATGCCTGCACCAGTGGCAGAGCTCCCAGAACGTCCAAGTCCCTCCTGTCAAAGTGATTCGTTGCTGGGCCTGTCTAGCATTCCAGCAACCAATCAGGTGCATGGAGACCCCGGCATGAGGAAGATGTAACTTTCTCGTCTTGAGCTGCTCCACCTCCACCTTTGCTGTACTTCCCACTGACAACGGAAGGGCTGGGAGTTTGAGGAGACCGCCATCTGGACTGGGACAACTAATGTAAGTGAGAAGAGCTCCTGCCATAGCTGCACACAGAGGAGGGGGGAAGGGGGGGGGTCACACAGGTCTATTTTAGAAGGAGAGGAAGGACAGGATTCCCCAGAGCTATTTACACTGACTGCAACCACACCACCCACAGTATTTGTACTATGCCTGCACTCTCTGGCTGTCTCCTGTATGACGCCTGCACTCTCTGCCTGTCTCCTGTAGGACGCCTGCACTCTCTGGCTGTCTCCTGTATGTCGCCTGCACTCTCTGGCTGTCTCCTGTATGATGCCATCAGTCTCTGTCTCCTGTAGCATGTTTGCAGTCTCTGTTGCAGGAGAGAGATCGGGGGTGACACCATGGTTTACCGCACCAGGTGACACCAACCCTAGTGATGCTATTGTCCCCGCTCTGCTACTCTTACTAGCAGGGGTGTAATTGCCATTTTTGGGCCCCCTCTCTGACCTCTGTGCTGAAACAGAGAGCGAGTGGCTGTGCGGTGGGCAGAAGCAGCTGATTGTCCATTGCGAGTTTTATACTGCATTGCACTGCACACTTACTGCACATATTTACTATGGAAGCCAATATGGCATGGTGTGGCAATTGTACTGCGCTCTGCACATATTTACTATGAATGGCATGGCGTGGCATGATAAAATTATCACTTGAAGAAAAACCTGCACTTTGTTTCAAGGCGGGATCTGGGGAGGGGCCAGGGGTGGGGCTGAAGGGGGCCCCGTCAGGTAGGCCGTACGGGGCCCCATGATTTCTATCAGCGGCCCTGGGTGCACATACTGATCAGCATGCTCATAGTTCATTCACACTGCATACAGCTCATGAATTGTCTGCCCATACAGATGTACAGTCAGAGAGCTTAGGCAGTGCATGCTGCCATGGCATTAATCCATTAAAAAAAAAAAAAAATGAAATGGTAATTCATGACCCATGGAACATTTTGGGAAAAGTGTCTCACACTTTTCCGAGATGGGAAAAGCTCTTGGACAATAGATAATTAAGCAAAGATACTTAAAATTAGCTGAATAAGGAAAAATTTCTTCAAATACACAGAATAGACTTTGAACACCAATATCTGCGTTGAGCCAGTTTAGAATTGCAAATAAGGTCTCAAACTTGTATAACCATGAAACAAATTAAGACAAATGTTGATAGACTTTCACCTCCATATCAGCAAATAAAAGTATTTAATCAAGAAAGACCCAAGGCTGAGGATAGTTACAACTTTGTATGAGAAACTAAAGTGTTGATAACCCCACCAAGACAACTGACTACCCTTGTTGTTTTAAGGCTGAAATGACCCTCCCCGAAGACAGCCAGTATTTACTCAGCTTTAAATATAGACAATAGTGGGACCCTATCATTAATTACCTACCTAAATGAACTCGGTTACAGACCCAGACAACCTCCCAGTATATATAATTATTATCCAACAATCTCATCAAGCAAGTTGTAATAAACTAAGGATGGAAGTTATCAATGGGAAATTCAGATTATCTTCAAGGAGAGATTCATAAAAAGAAATGGGTCGTCTGCCAGGTCACAAGTGCCGTTTCATGAGATACCATAATAAAGGACATGATGCATTCCTATCAACAGATTACAATAGAGCTTTTGCATAAAGATCATCGAAATAACAGAGGAAGGCGTATTATTGATGAATTAATTCGATTTACATCATGACTGATAACCACAAAGATCCCATTTTCCTATGGCCAGCAGGTTGAAAAAACAATGCACCAGATAAGTTATAAAAGAAAAGCAGCCACCATATTACCTTCAATATGGCTCATATTAACTCTAAAAAAAAACAAATTAAAAGTTCCATATTCAATTTTACCAGGCAGTCTAAATCTAAATCCTGTGATTAAGGCGATACCTGGTGGACAGGTAAGAAATAACCAATTACCACCCACATTTAAACTAGTCAATCAAAAAACAGTCAATATTGGAGTAGGTGTTGACAATACAGACAATGGTTTCAAATTGTATAAAATTCAATAAAAATAACACTTAGAAAAGACACTTTCTTGATCACACTGATGTAAACACTGATCGCTGACCACTGCTGAGAGAGGGGGACAATCGTATTGCCGAATTCTTGCCCGAGACAAACCACCATCTAAGGCTGGCCATACACTATACAATTTTCTTGTTCAACTTTCCTTTAGATTTACCAAAACCATGTAATATAGGGTCAAACCTAAACACTTTCAATTCGTATGCAATCAGGCAGGCCCTTGCACTACATAATTAAAAGGTAAATCTAAAAGGAAATTGAATAAGAAAATTGTATAGTGTATGGCCAGCCTTATCCCATTATACCACAAACATTTTTCCTCTGGAAGACGTAGTGAGAAATAGGCAAAAAGTATCGCTACAAACGTTCCTCTTTCTTTCTAAAATCTTGCCAACAGTTTGTCACCAGTTTTTATTATAATTATTATTTAAATTGTGCAGGATGATTTATTCTGCTAACCTTTTTCTACGTATTTATCTATTTTGTATTCTGACATTGTATGGTGGAATTGTGTGCAGATGTAAAATCGCACCATTCACACCCCCCTCACGATCTTAAAACAGCATGTCCTCAATTTTTACAGAGCCGTTTTCTGCTCACTCACAGCTGTTAGCAAATATTTGTCAACGTTGTTAAGGCTGCTATACAACTATAAACACAATGTTTTACAATGTATCATTTCGTTTTTAGATCAAAAGGAATGAACTTCTGTCTGTAAGTGAGGGCAGTTTAACCTCTAATCGGTTGTATACTGCCAAAAAAAAAAAAAACCCTGCAAGACAAAAAAGGCATAATAAGCTAGTATGCATCGCATACTAGCTCATTATGAAATACTTACCTTAAAACGAAGCCCCGACACAGACCACCGGACACCGCTGTGGGAGCTGACATGCTCCCTCTGCGTCTCTTCCGGTTTAGGCGGCTCCGGCGCTGTGAGTGGCTGGAGCCGCACGGGAGTCACTTTCCAGGCAAGTGTCCAGCAAGGAACCGGACCTTCAGAGCGCATGCACCACTAGCGTCAGCGACTGCATGCAGGGTAAATATCTCCTAAACCGTGCAGGTTTAGGAGATAGTCATTGTACCTGCAAGTAAGCCTTATGCTTACCTGTAGGTAAAAGTAAAAAAAATGACTATACTACCGCTTTAAAGACTAAGCCTTTTTCTGACACTTGTGTCTTACAAGTTAAAATCAGTTATTTTTGCTAGAAAATTACTTAGAACCCCCAAACACACATAATAATATTAAATCTAAATATATACATACACAGTGCCTTGCAAAAGTATTTGGCCCCCTTGAACTTTGCGACCTTTTGCCACATTTCAGGCTTCAAACAAAGATATAAAACTGTAATTTTTTGTGAAGAATCAACAAGTGGGACACAATCATGAAGTGGAATGAAATTTATTGGATATATTTCAAACTTTAACAAATAAAAAACTGAAAAATTGTGCGTGCAAAATTATTCAGCCCCCTTAAATTAATACTTTGTAGCGCCACCTTTTGCTGCGATTACAGCTGTAAGTCGCTTGGGGTATGTCTCTATCAATTTTGTTCATCGAGAGACTGAAATTTTTGCCCATTCCTCCTTGCAAAACAGCTCGAGCTCAGTGAGGTTGGATGGAGAACGTTTGTGAACAGAAGTTTTCCGTTCTATCCACAGATTCTCAATTGGATTCATGTCTGGACTTTGACTTGGCCATTCTAACACCTGGATATGTTTATTTGTGAACCATTCCATTGTAGATTTTGCTTTATGTTTTGGATCATTGTCTTGTTGGAAGACAAATCTCCGTCCCAGTCTCAGGTCTTTTGCAGACTCCATCAGGTTTTCTTCCAGAATGATCCTGTATTTGGCTCCATCAATCTACCCATCAATTTTAACCATCTTCCCTGTCCCTGCTGAAGAAAAGCAGGCCCAAACCATGATTCTGCCACCACCATGTTTGACAGTAGGGATGGTGTGTTCAGGGTGATGAGCTGTGTTGCTTTTACGCCAAACAATGTTTTGCATTGTTGCCAAAAAGTTCAATTTTGGTTTAATCTGACCAGAGCACCTTCTTCCACATGTTTAGTGTGTCTCCCAGGTGGCTTGTGGCAAACTTTAAACAACACTTTTTATGGATATCTTTAAGAAATGGCTTTCTTCTTGCCACTCTTCCATAAAGGCCAGATTTGTGCAGTATACAACTGATTGTTGTCCTATGGACAGAGTCTCCCACCTCAGCTGTAGATCTCTGCAGTTCATGCAGAGTGATCATGGGCCTCTTGGCTGAATCTCTGATCAGTCTTCTCCTTGTATCAGCTGAAAGTTTAGAGGGACGGCCAGATCTTCATAGATTTGCAGTGGTCTGATACTCCTTCCATTTCAATATTAATCGCTTGCACAGTGCTCCTTGGGATGTTTAAGACCCGGTTCACACTTCTGCGTGTGCCGGGTTCGCATGTCATGTCGGAGCGCACTGCTCCGACATGACATGCGATCAGCTGTGCGGTGCGAGTTTAGCCATACAGTTTGTATGGCTAAATTCGCACCGCACCCGCAGCAAAGACGCACAGGAGGCATTTTTGCTGCCGCATCAGGATCGGATCGCACAGCGGTTCACACTTGTGCGATCCGATCCTGTGCGAACTGCACGATCGCACTGCGATATGCGATCAAACTGGGGGTGTCGTTAAGATTACATTGACACCCCCAGCGGATCGCATATGGCAGTGTGAACTGCCGGGGGTGCGTGTGCGATGCGGGTACAGGCTGCGAATTCGCAGCCTTCCCGCATCGCAATAGTGTGAACCGAGCCTTAAGCTTGGGAAATCTTTTTGTATCCAAATCCGGCTTGAAACTTCTCCACAACAGTATCTCGGACCTGCCTGGTGTGTTCCTTGTTCTTTATGATGCTCTCTGCGCTTTAAACGGACCTCTGAGACTATCACAGTGCAGGTGCATTTATATGGAGACTTGATTACACACAGGTGGATTCTATTTATCATCATTAGTCATTTAGGTCAACATTGGATCATTCAGGGATCCTCAATGAACTTCTGGAGAGAGTTTGCTGCACTGAAAGTAAAGGGTCTAAATAATTTTGCACGCCCAATTTTTCAGTTTTTTATTTGTTAAAGTTGGAAATATCCAATAAATTTCGTTCCACTTCATGATTGTGTCCCACTTGTTGATTCTTCACAAAAAATTACAGTTTTATATCTTTATGTTTGAAGCCTGAAATGTGGCAAAAGGTCGCAAAGTTCAAAGGGGGCCGAATACTTTTGCAAGGCACTGTGATATATATTACACACACACACACACACACACACACACACAACTAATATATATATATATATATATATATATATATATATATATATATATATATATATATATATATATATATATATATATATATATATATGCAGAGACCCTAGAGAATAAAATGGCGATCATTGCAATCTTGTATGGCACACTGTATTTGCGCAGAAGTCTTTCAAACGCAGTGTTTTTTGGGAGAAATTACACTTTAATGAATTTACAAAAAAATGTAAACAGCAAAGTTAGTCCAATTTTTTTGTAGACTGTGAAAGATGTTACGCTGAGAATCATGATCTTTATTCTAAGCAAAAAAATTGTTATTCTTATTTTATCCAGAATCGTGCAGCTCTACTGCTAATTCAACAAACCTAGTGTCTCGAGAACTAATTTTAAGTGTATTATGACTTTCTGCTCTTTTTTGATCGGTTCTAATAGTAACTCCCTGAATGTAGTGTCCATACTGATATAAATATCTTTTTGTTTCCTTTTTCCTATACTGAAGGAGCAGGTGTGTCTCTGCCTCTGTTATATATACTATTTTTTGGGATTCTTAGCCAGAAATCCTTTCCAGTATTTTGGATACTAACTCTTCAAAATATTCTTGCTGGGTAAATATGTTAAGGTAATTTCTCTTTCTCTCCCTAGATCGATCAAAAAGGTATAGACTCTGCTTTCTTTGATAGTCTATGGAGCACTTTTGATTATATGATAGGTTTTATATATCTTTTTATATTAGGACCACTGTCCATCTTTGCCTCTAGACCCTTGTGTGCTCCAACTGGGACTTTGGCGCCTGGTTGTCTCCCCATAGATAGTTAAGTATCAAACACAACAGATTTTAAAGAGATTTTTTTTTTTTTTCTCTTTCTGCACTTCTTGATGATGTAAGTCTTTGAATTTACTTAGGAAAAAAAACTCTCTTTCTCAATTTCAATTTTATATGTGGACTTATGATTTTTTTTATTGCCTATATGATTTGCATCACTTTTTTGCTCTGTCATGTTGATGATGTAAGTCTTTGAATTTACTTAAAGACTTACATCATCAACATGACAGAGGAGTTTAATTGTCCCACCTATGACACACCCTAATTTTTAGCTCCTAATTTTTTCCCTGCAAAAATATGTGCATTATTTTTTTCACAAAAAGGTGGCCTTTAAGATTGTTACTACTTTTACCAATTACATTTGATATTCAGAAACACTTCAGGAGAAAAAAAAAAAAACCCCACACATTTACTTGAACAAAAAAAGCTAAACAATTTGTAAGAGGAACAAAGTGCTAAATGCTTTAATATGTAAAAGATACATGCAGTGTTGAACTGAACTATTGTCAGCAACTCATGCTTCACAAGTATACAATATTTTCATTACTATACCTTATTTGCTTATTATACTTACCAACTGGATTATATTGGATACACTTAGCCAGTTTGCCTGCTTGATACAATCACCTCCTTCAACCAATCCTTCATAGCCCTGCAAAAAAAAAAAAATTATATATTTTGGCAAAAAATTCTCTATTTACATTTCTTTGAAACCGCATGGTAACGCAGGTTATTGGACTCAAGCCCTTTCACACTGCAAGCATTTCTGAAGCATTTTTTTTTAATGCCAACTGCCTCCGAGTGAGACCCTTTTGATCTGAAGTCACCAATGTAATTACTGACCTCCTTTATCAAATATTTGTAACCCAGCTAGGTGTTTTTCGAAACATTTTGAAGACTTTTAAATGTACAATCATACGATGTCAAGTCTACTTTTAATTCAAAGCAAAATCAAGACAGTCCTAATCTGGGAAAAAAATTATATCCCCAACTCTAAGAAAATTATTAAGCAAACGCTTTCTCTTTATAAAATGAACTTCTGTAGCTCAAGGGTGCCAACAAAACGTGACCCAAATCTTTGGTATCCTTAGCTAAATACAGAAAACTCCAACCCTAGACTCATTTATACTAGTAACAGTTTCAGTTAGAACCACACATACTTACTATATGTAGGATGATATACGTTTACAGAAAATCAACAATGAAAAAAAAAAAAAAAAATATTCATTGGATTGGTTTAGAGCTGGTTCACACTACCACTACCAGAAAGTTGCCCCGTGACTTGAAGAGACTTGTTTAGAGACTTGTGCACTACTTTGAAGAGACAGGCGACTTTGTCTGTGGGGAATGCCTGGCTAATCTCTTTCTTCTTCCTGGAAAGTCTGATAACAAGTCGTGTCAATTAAGATAAGGAGGCAACTCCCATTGAAGTATATGGGACAGTCGGATCACAGGTCGCTTCAAAGTAGTACAGGACCCTTTTCTGAAGTCGGAGCAACTTCAGTAGTGCCAATTAAGACGGCACTGATTGATTAACATTGCTTTTGTTATGTCAAGCTACCTGGGGCAACACAAGTTGCCTCACAAGTCGCGCTAGTGTGAATGGGCTCTTATTCTCCCAATATGTTACATGGTAATGAGGATGCCAAAAAAAAAAAAAAAAACCCACACAAGTGATGTGCGGAATATCCAAGTATTTGCTGTATGCCTGTTTTCTTACTTTTTTTTTTCCTGGATTGTAAAAGATGCAATATTTTCTCTATTTCTACACTCTATTCGTCAGTTTAAAAAAGAATTGCATAGTCATAGGTCTGGTGAACTGAGCAAAAACACATGTTCTATTTCTCTCCTGATTGTTCTTTTATGATGGTGTGTAGAAAAATAGCATATTATTGCCACCAGATGGAGATGAAAAAAACACACATACACACACACACACACACACACACACACACACACACACTTTTGTAGCCAGATATACAATGTAACACTTCTAGAGAATTAGAGAGAACAGGTAAACAGCCCTTTTCACACAGAATTTCCCATCAGATCCGTTTGTAGTTTTTTCTCAGGCAGATGTGAATAAAAGTTTGATGTTACTCTAGCTGCAGGTGGATTACCTCAGTCCATTTGGTCTGGAAAAAAAAAAAAAAGGATTCCTTTTTTTCTCCAGAGCTAAAACATGACAGACCGGAAGTGAAAGTATGTAAACGGATCCATGTCCTGCCTATAGACCCAACATGGGTTTGTGGTAGAAAAATACTAAAAACGGACATAGATGTCACAAAAGTAATTGTCACACCGTTCCATCTCCAACTCATCAGAGGATCTGTTCACTAATCTGCTGCAGATATTATGGAGGGCGACCAGGTGAGCAATTGGCTCATTTACTTGTGTACGGCATGCCCAGGCGCAGCGTTTCGTCGTGCTGACTTCTTTAGGGGCGTGACAGAATGATGAAACGTTGTGCTGGGGTGGGTCAACAGGAAGTGATATCATCCAGCTGTCATGGTTTTTTGTTTGAGTTGTTTGTGTTAAAGGTGCTGGCACAAGGACAACTTTTACCGTCACTGAAGAACTGTTTGATTTACCGATACAACACTGAAGAGCACAGAGCACTGCATGGACAGTTTGATGGACATTTGATTTCAGGTTTGGATTTATTACTTTTCACCTTATCAATTATATGGTTTGTGATTGTAATGGAAACATATTTAATAGTTACCTAGTGCAGCTATACTGGAATGGGAGCTTTTTGCCCCCTTTTTCCTTATGGGATGGTGGTAGGGAAAAGATTAATTAGGCTTGATTATTTAGGTTTATGATAGGTTTTAAATAAGGCTCTGTTACTTTGGAGGTAAAGGTTAGGTTGACCTTTTTACTGTAAGGGTCAAGATAGCCCCCTTCCCGCTCAAATTTCCCGCTCTTTATGCTGGTATCTGGGGAGACTAGTTAGTGTATCTGGGGAGTTTTAGGCCTAACCCTATTTTTAGTTCAGAATGAGCCCCTTCTCGCTCCCACCTGACTGCCCACAAGTTTATTCCAGAACCGATTCTGGGGGTATTTATTGAGGTGCCTATGCCATCAGAGCTCAATCGTTTTCAGAAATCAGAAACTGTGGTGTTCCCCTCCCTCCCTCCCCTTTGGCTTTTCGCGGCCAAATTATTATGTGGTAGGGCCACCTCTGCTGAGGCAGAGAGGGACGAAGTATTATGTATAATGTTATTGGTTTATATGCGATTTTGGAAAATTATTTTAAATAAAAATCTGGTGTTTAAACAACCTGAGTTTTTAGTGACTAGGTTGTTAAAGTTTTGTTACGATGTTGATGTGTTTATTTATAAAATCATTTTTAAACCAGTAGTAAACGGCCGCGGCCTTATTTATCCAACGTCAATGTCTGGTGTTATTTATGGTTATAGGGTTTACATTATGGATGTGTTAATTACAAACAAAACTCCGGCCTGCCATCCCATACACACTATGGTACTTACACATTCTTTGCATGGTGATAGCAGCGGCTTTGTTTAAAATTTTTTTTACCAAAAAATGTTTTTGGAGCTTGTGATAAATATTGGCACTTTTTAGTCATGGGCACAGGTTATTTGACCGATTCATTTATATGTTATTTTTTGATTTTTTAAATGGCCTCTTAGTCAGTGTTGGGGGTAACTAGTTATAAAGTAACTAATTACAGTAACTAAATTACTTTTTTTGGTAACTAAGTAAAGTAACTAGTTACAATACTAATATTGGTAACTACACTGCTTTACTAGGCTATAGGAAGTAACTACACTACTTTACTAGACTATAGGAACGCGCTTTCCTGCGTTACCCAAGCCGTGCGATACAATCGTTATTTCGAAGAATAGAGAGGGATGAAGTT
This sequence comes from Pelophylax lessonae, assembly GCF_965119305.1. Lineage (NCBI taxonomy): Eukaryota > Metazoa > Chordata > Amphibia > Anura > Ranidae > Pelophylax > Pelophylax lessonae. The sequence continues at coordinate 175,948,881 of NC_138773.1, read as the reverse complement.
TATGACTTTTTGTTGCACTTTATGTTTTATTCTGTTTTTTTCAGGTTTTGTTCTCATGTTTCCCAAAGCCTGTGTTTATACAATAAACTCTATGCAGAAAGAGTGTCATATATCTTCTTCTACATGGTCAATTAAGAAAGAGGACAGTAAAGTAATAAGTAGTGAAGTTACTTTTCAAATGCAGTAACTAGTAAAGTAATCTCATTACAATTTACAGAAGTAACTAGTAACTAATTACATTTTTTGAGTAACTACCCCAACACTGCTCTTAGTATACTCTAACACCATAATAATCCATAAAAGAAGCCACATATAAGCAGGTGCAAATTAAGTTTTAAACTATTACAGGTGCATGCATAGTGATAGGTCTTCCCTGTTTGTTTTTTTTGTGTCAATAACTACATTTTCAGATTCAATGAAATGTTCAGATAAGTTTACCAAAACAAAAGAATGAACTTTGCCTGCCTAATAGGATAGCCTGAACTGTGTTTGCACTTCCCATATCCTATCAAATTACTCTTTGCTATGAAATGCATTTCTTTATTTTGCACACATCTTTAGACAGAGTGGGTTTAAAAGCAAAAGACCTAAAAGGCAGGTATAGGTAAATACAAATAAAAAAGGGTAAAGCGTTAACTTGGAGATGAACTACCATCATAAAGTGCCTGGGTTTAGCCGCTTTCCAAGTTCATATTAGCCATTTTTTTTCAGCACTCCGTATTTTCATTGGAATGTTTACGAACAAGGCTTTTTTTTTTTTCTCTTACAAGACAAAGTACCATCAGGATCCTCATAGGAAGAAAACCTCATTATAATGCTCTCCTGTATGAAATTATGAAATTGTAATAATTGCATTAAACAAAACTGTTGTAACCCAAAAGACCAGCAGAATTTTTACACATCAATTTACTATGAATGCAGGGATTTGTGATACTACTTTTAGGAATTACATTATAAGGGTCAGCTAGCCAAATAATTACCCTGCATTAGGGCCGATTGGCCTCTTTCACACGGCCGGTCCGTATGTCCGTATATCACCCCATCAGTTTGCGGGTGATATACGGACATAATGCATGTCAATGGGATTGCGGATGTCAGCGGAGGACAATCCGATTTGTGTCCTTTCAGTTCTGTTCTGTTTTTTGGAACGGGACAGAACCCTATTTTTCTTCCGTTAAAAAACAGAACGGCTGCAAAATCGGATGTCAGCGGTGTCATCCGCAATCCCCATAGACATACATTATGTCCGTATATCATCCGCAAATGGATGGGATGCTATGCGGACATACGGAAAGGATGACACAAGTGTCATTCGTGTTTAAAAAAAAAAAGTGCCGGAGCGGAGGAAAAAAAAAAAAAAAAAATTGGAGCGGCCGTGTGAAAGAGGCCATTAGCTTTTTACACTGTATAATTGCTGTTTAAATGATTCCTGAAAAGACATCACGGAACAAAAGCTTTGTCCCAAAAAAATACATAGGCCTCATTTCAGTATTATAAGTATTAAAGTAATTTCTGAAATAGTAGGCCTGCTGCTAAAATATAGCTCTGAAGCTTAACTGGTTAAACACAAATTCACATTATGATGCATGACATCGGGCATTCTTTTCAATGGGCTGCCCCAAGCATGATAAAAAGCATCAAAAGTAGATTTTTGAGTTTCGGCCATTTTTGCCACAGGCATTATGTGAAAAAATATGCACCTGCTTGCAGCCTTTGGGGTAGCATTTCACAATGACAGCACAAGCATGACACGTGTTTCAAACCACTTCCACCCCAAACCTGCTCATCCATCCCTTATGGACCTTGCTTGTGTGCAGTTATGTTAGAACAGGAAGGGGCCATCCCCAAACTGTTCCCACAAAGTTAGGAGCATGAAATTGTCCAAAATGTCTTGGTATGCTGATGCCTTAATAGTTCCCTTCACTGGAACCAGGGGGCCAAGTCCAACCCCTGAAAATCAACCCCACACCATAATCCCCACTCCACCAAATGATTTGGACCAGTGCACGATGAGCAAGTTTGGGGTAGAGGAATGTGATTGGCCTGCACAGAGTCATGACCCCCAACCTGATGGAGCACCTTTGGGATCCATTAGAGCGGACCAGGCCTTTTTGTCCGACATCAGTGCCAGACCTCACAAATGCTCTTCTGGAAGAATAGTCAAACATTTCCATAGACACGCTCCTAAACCATGTGAACAAACTTCCCAGAAGAGATGAAGCGGTTATATCTGCTAAGGATGGGCCAACTCAATATTGAACCCTACGGACTAAGACTGGGATGCCATTAAAGTTCATGAGCATGTAAAGGGAGGCATCACACTATATTACCAAAAGTATTGGGTCTTATGTGCAGCATATGTCATCTTATGTGCAGCACACAGTGTGTGAGCTCAGGCCGGCCTGGAGTCCACTCTTCCTGTACGAGGATGAGCACTCAGGGCTGTGTACTACATGCGAGTGCTTCCCCTAGGCCTGGGCATGCCTAGAGCTACAACCTTTCTCCACCCCTCCTCAGCAACGAAGACAGATTAGATACACACACTTACTTAGGCATGTATTACACAGACACACTAACCTTGTCTTGCATCACAGTGACCTTTTCTAATCGCTCATCTTTTTTTGCGCAGCTATATTGTGTAATCTGGCCATTACAACTTTGCACATGCGGATCCAGTGCTCTAGGTGGATCATTTGGTTTAAAGGTTGCCACAGTTGCAACATAAACCCCCAGCAATCCCACGGTGCTTTCCTTGCAGGGTCTTTGAAAACATGTAAATGAAATAAAACTCTCTAAAGTGCTGGGTGCTCATGCATGCGATTGGCGTCATTTACATTGCTTTCACTATGGCACCAGGTAAACAAAATGATTCCTCGCTAGAGCAATATGGGCGCATGCATGGGTTTGGGAATCATTTTGTTTTCTGGGTAGATTTCCCTCGTAATAGTTGTCACCAATGATATAAAAATTGAGGAGTTCACTACAATAGGGATAGGACACACAAAATCCTGCATGCACAGTAAGATACTCTGTGGCTTCCTGGGATGTGTAATATAGGTGCCCCAGGATGCTGGGTGAAGTGCGATAACATTCTCGCCTAGTTGAGAACCTAGGAAGTAGGAGGGAGAATTCCCCAAAAATTAAAAGCCATTTCTTATTTTGAGAGAGGGGGTGTAGGGACGAGATGGTGGAAAGTGACCAGGCAGGTTGAAGGTCCACTTTAAATGTAATCTGCTATAATGCATTGGTTTAAATGATTTGATATATCCCAAGCTGTAAATAAGTCTGGGAAAATGTGTGTGTGAGAATGTGAGTGTATATTTAAATCAGCCATAACTTTATGACCACTAACAGGTAAAGTGAATAACCCTGATTATCTATTTACAATGGCACCTAAAAGTGTGTAGAATATTATAGGCAGCAAGTGAATAGGTCGTCCCTGAAGTGGATATGTTGAAACCAGAAAAGAAAAAAAAAATGCAAAAAAGGGCAAAAGGTCTAAAAAAACTTTGACAAAGACCAAAAATTGGTTTTATTAAAATGTTTTCAAGCAAGAATGAAACAGAACAGCAAAACAATCGTACTGCACATGCAGTGTAATAGGTACATAGATGAACCCAAATGTCAGAACTTGACTGTTCAGTGAACCCAGTCCAAGTTCAGAAGAGAGTAAAGTACACAAAAATGAAGGAATCGATGAAGGCGAGTCCATTGTCATGGTGACCAGGACCAAATTGTAAAGGGTGGACAACTGCTTCACATCAACTCTAAACTGCAGCTCTTGTAGGATGTTCCTGATCTGCAGTGGTCAGAAACTACCAAAAGTGGTCCGGAGAAGAAAAATCAGCACAAGGATCATGGGCTGCCAAGGCTCATTGATGCACATGAGGAACAAAGGCTACCCCGTGTAGACGGATCTAATAGAAGAGCTACTGTAGGTCATATTTTGGAAAAAGTTAATGTTGGCTAAAACAGAAAGGTGTCAGAACACACAATGCATCGCAGTTTGTGGTGTATGGGACTGCAGGGCCACAGACCAGTCAGGGTGCCCATGCCAACCACAGCCAAAAGCGCCTTCAATATAGAAATTGCCCAGTAAAGTTTGATAAAATTTGGTCAGGTTGGATAGATGCATAGGGTTCTAGGGGTGATGCCGTCTCTCCTCCTGGACTGAATGAGTTCTAATCTAGGGAAGAAGGTTTGCCTGAAGAGTAACCCAAAGGTACCACATCCCAAAACTAAAGAGCAAGAGGAATCAACCCCCAAAATGGGGAAGATTGGGGATTTTTTAGGTGCCAGTAATTTCAATATTAACACATCATTTAAAATATATAAAATGTATTAGTGCCAATTTTTTTTAAAATCCAAACAAAAACTGGGAGTAGACAAACATACACCATAGTTAAAATCAATTTGTTGGTTGTGTACATATTGAGTTCATATACATATATTTGCAGTTGTGTCATGGAGTAGCAATCCCGACATGTTTCACCAAAATGGTTTCCTCAGGGGATAGATTTTAAGCTACTTCCAAGGTGATGCAAGTAGAAATTGAAATGCAATATATACAGAGTATAGGATTGGTTCTGGTCAAATCAAGATATGCATCAGAGGATAAATTGGTCAACTGAGTGTTTTGGGTATATACACAAATTTCCTAGGGAACACAAGGGTATCTTCCAATCCAAAGTGTAAATTTAAATGCAATTACCCGGTAGGATACAAGTATAAAAACTCCAAACTGGGCACAACTTGAGTTGTCTCACAGCAGAATTGTCACTGCCAGAACAACCAGGTGTGGGGATGCACTTGCCGCACCTGGTTGTTCTGCCTGTGACACAATTACGCTGTGAGACAACTCAAGTTTGTGTGTATACCCAAAACACTCAGTTGACCAATTTATCCTCTGATGCAGATCTTGATTTGACCAGAACCAACCAATCCTATACTCTGTATATATTGCATTTAAAATTTCTACTTGCATCACCTTGGAAGTAGCTTAAAATGTATCCCCTGAGGAAACCGTTTTGGTGAAACATGTCGGGATTGCTACTCCATGACACTACTGCAAATATATGTCTATGAACTCAATATGTACACAGCCAACAAATTTATTTCAACTATGGTGTATGTGTTTGTCTACCCCCAATTTTTGTTTGGATTTTTTAAAAATATCGACAATAATACAAATTTTGTATATTTTAAAAGATGTATTAATGTTGAGAGTCCTAATCTAGCGCTATGCTATGCCCCACTCCTTTTATATTCTTGTGTATGATTTTGTTGGTTCCCCCTCCCCTGCTTTTTTTTTTTTTCTATAAACCCTCCCTTTACTGTTTTTTTCTTTTTCCCTTCTATCTCTTCCCACATTTTTTTTTTATATATAAACACTGTCCTCCCCTTCTGCTGGGGCTGAATTTACAGTTTATGTAGCCGATTTGTTCATATTCTGTATTGACTGGTTAACATTGTGTTTTCCTGGGAGCATTAAAACAATGTTCACTTCTTGTATCTTCCATCATCCAGTTGATTTACAATGACCTTTTTTTTTTTAAAACATGCCTTGTTAAAAAAAAAAAAAAAAAAAGCGCCTTTAATGTGTACGTGAGCATCAGACATCTGGACCACAGGGCAATGGAAGAAGGTGGCCTGATTTGATGAATTCAAGAATAGTTTGAGGAACACAACAATGAGTTTGAGGTGTTGACTTGGCCTCCAAATTCTCCAGATCTTAATCCAATCAAGCGACTGTTTGATGTCCTGGAAAAATAACTACAATCCACGGAGACCCCACATCACAACTTACAGAAAAAGATCTGCTACAGACAGCTTGGTGCCAGATACCACAGCATACCTTCAGAGGTCTAGTGGCTTCCATGCCTCGACGGGTTATGGTGGGTGGGTGGGTGGATAATGTTATGGCTGATCAGTGTATATTGTCACCTGTAAACCATGCAGGAGATAGCGATATTCAGGAACAGCCCAAGCTAGTTTTTTCAGTTCTTTTATTTAGCAAGGCAGCAAACAAACACTGTTTTCAATGCAAGAGGGCTTTGCATAGCATTAAATAAAACATTGCTCATCCAAAACAAACAGGCAGCTCTGGTACCTTTTAGTGTTCCATCAACCTTTTCACAAAGCAGCGGGTTTCCAAAGCAGAAAGAGAAAGAGAGCCCATAATCAGTTAGTTCTCAGATATTTGGGTCTGTACGCAGCTGAGACTAATAAGAAGGCCAGGCTATCAGGCAAGATGTGGAACTAAGCCCCGTACACACGCACTGATTGTCGGCAGAACGATCGGCCGTCTTTTGTCTGGTGCTGTCCTGTCGGTTGAAAAGTGCTAAAGACTGCACACGAATTTTGTTGGCCAACAACAGCCGACTGCAGAAGCGATTTCATGTGATGGTTAACTTTCCGTGTGTTTTTTCTTCTCTGAGCATACCCAGTCTTGCTAATCTGCTGTTTGTCGGCCGAATTCTGTACTGACTGGCGAACAATCGGCCGTTCTGGTGACGGCCAACAAAAATTTTAAAGGCTGCACACCAGATTCTGTTCGGCCGAAAAGTCGCAGTCGTTTGTCGGAAGCATCATACTAACAAGCCGACAATCGGCCGATCGGACGGTGGCCGAATATTTACGGCCGACAATCGCTACGTGTGTACGGGCCAATAGGTATCAAGGCTTTAGTGCCGGTTCACATATATGCGATGCGGGAACCCTGCGAATTCACTGCAGGTTCCCGCATCGCATTCAAATCGCAAGCAGTTCACACTGCCATATGTGAATCGCTGGGGGTGTCAATACAAAGTTAACGCCACCCCCAGATCAGTTCGCATATCACAGTGCGAACTGACAGTTCAGACATGAATCGGATTGCATTGGTGTGAACCACCATGCAATCAGATTCTGCTGTGGACCCAAAAAAAAGGGTCATGTGCGTGTTCGGTCCGAATCCGATGCAAATTCAGCCAGACAATCTGTATGGCTGAATTTGCATCACACAGATGCAGTGCGCTCCGAATCACATGCACTGTCATCGCTATAGTGTGAACCGGGACTTACCCCCAAACAAAGTTCTCAAAATTTCCATAATTCTCCAGGACCCTGAACAGAACTTATTAGGATTCCACATCAATCATGAACCCTGGAGCCCCTTCCATGTGTGTGAAAAACATAGGTGACACAAACACCGTCCACAACCCTGCTGGCCAGTGCCTCAATACTGCATGTCTTACATCTGTGACAAGTCATAAGCAGCTTATATTTATTGACGCTTTAAATTAATGCTCCGCACCGAACATTAAAAAAAGCAAAATGAAAACATACCTCATATACATGAAAAACTTTAGCACCAACATAAATACCCATGCGAGTAACAGCACGAACTGCAGCATTCATTCCTGAAAAATAAAATACAATGACAAATTAGTTAGTTCAAGTCTTTATGATTGTCTTTTCTGATTTATGAGATTTACAGCACAATTATAGTACAGGACTAAAAATTTTGTTGTAACAAAAATTCAGAGCTCTGTATGGTCTAGGATACAAAAAAGTGTACATCACAAAAATGTACATCACAAAAGTAGTCTGACAAAAAGGACAGAGTTTAGTTGCTTTGAACTAGGCCACTCTTCTGGTGAGAACTTATAGAGTGTACAACAGGAGAGCCTCATGTATACAGTAAGGGCTCTTTCACACGGTCCGCTCCGTAGGCGGATCCGTGTTGCTCAGCGGGGATCGCGGATCGACGGCGGGTGACAGCTCCGTCTCCGCTTGCAGAGCGGAGAGGGAGGTGTCTCAGCACCCGCTGCCCTCTATGGGGAATCGGATGAGAGCGGACCGCTTGTCCTCTCTCATCAGATCCGCTCCGCTCCGATTACTGAACGGATGGAAAAATAGGGTTTCCATCCGTCCAGATTTTACGCACAGGATCGGATGCGGATGGCAGCGGGTGTCAGCGGAGGTGTCTCCGCTGACATCCGCTGCCCCATAGAGCTGCATGGAGGATCCGATCAGATCCGCCTAAAAAACTGACAGGCGGATCTGATTGGATCGCCCGTGTGAAAGAGCCCTAAGTGTGGCATGAGGTGGTCAAGCAGCAGATCTGGGAAAACTTCAGTTTCCCATAATTCTACAGTACACTTCAGAGCATTCTCTTACTGTTTAAGGAGGCATGAATTGGAAAAAAAAAAAAAAAAAAAAAAGGATCATCTGCCATTCATTTTTACTGCCTGCCAAGGTGGACATTAATTGCATGGGTTCAGAACAGACTTCCAGGTGTAATACAATAGGTTTTGCACAATCGTTTACATATACATGGCTGCTCTATGCATGTGCTTGGGGTTTTTCCATTTAACCACTTGCCGACCGCCGCAAGTACATATACTGCGGCGGTCAGCCCCTCACAGGCAAAATGACGTACCGTTACGTCACTAGCCTGTGAGGCTCTGGGCAGCGGGCGCGCTCTCGCGTGGTCACGGACCCCCCCCCCCCCGCGTGTGAGCGGCGGACCCGATGTCCGCCGCTCACCCACAATCGTCCATGACAGCGGGAGAAAGGCAGGCGGCTGATGTAAACAAGCCGCCTGTCATTCTCTCCTGTGTAGGAACAATGATCATACGGTTCTACTATGTAGGACCGTTGATCATTGTTCCTACACCTCAAGCCACAGCCAATCACAGAATCACGCCCCTAGGGACACACACAGCCCCTCCCTCTCAAAAAAAATGTTAACCCCTTCACTACCAGTGTCATTTTACAGTAACAGTGCATATGTATAGCACTGATTACTGCAGTAATGTCACTGGTATTACCAAAAGTGTCAAAAATGTCAGTCAAGGGTCCGATCTGTCCGCCCCAATGTCGCAGTCCTGAAAAAAAAAAAAAAAAAAAAAAAAAATCGCAGATCGCCGCCATTACGCGTTTAAAAAAAACAACAAAAATTACAAAAATCTTTCCCTTTGTTAGTAAACGCGATAACTTTTGCGCAAACCAATCAAAATACGCTTTTTGCAATTTTTTTTACCAAACATATGTAGCATAAAACAAATTGGCCGAAAATGTTAAAAAATATCGATTTTTACATTTTTTTGGGGGGGAATTTCATATAAAAAAAAAATGTGAAAAATATTGTTATTTTTGCAAAATTTACGCTCTTTTTTGTTTATAGCGCATGATCAAAAAAAAAAAAAAAAAAAAAAAATCGCACAGGTGATCAAATACCCCCAAAAGAAAGCTCTGTTTGTGGGAAAAAAAGGACGTCAAATGTGTTTAGGTACAGCGTCGCACGACCGCGCAATTGTCCGTTAAAGTCACGCAGTGCCAAATCGCAAAATACCCCCTGGTCAGGAAGGGGGTAAAATCTACCGGGGCTTAAGTGGTTAAATTTTATAATCCCAAGGGGGCTAAAAAGCCTATGTGCTAGAACTGGGCAGGTGACAGGTACTCTTTATTAAGACATAAGTGAGGCCTAATGTCTCCTCTGCCCTATGATCCAGTCGATCAAACACAGGCTGTGCTTGACTGTATACAGTTGTACTTGGACATTCCAACATGACAATGATCCTAAACTCAAGTGCAAGTCAACTTGTCATTGGCTACAGCAGAATAGAGTAAACGTTCTGGAGTGGCATTCTAAGACTCCTGACCTTCATGACATTGAGCCACTCTGGGAAGATCTCAAATGTGCAGTTCATGCAAGACAGCCCAATAATTTACAGGAACTGGAGGCTTTTTGCCAGGAAGAATGGGCAGCTTTAACATCTAAGATAAAGAGCCTCATCCACAAATACCACAAAAGACTTCAAGCGGTCATTGATGTTAAAGGGGGCAATACACGGTATTAAGAACTGGGGTATGTAAACTTTTGATCAGGGTCATTTGGTAGTTTTCTTTGACATTATGATTTAAAAAAAGAGTAAAACACAGTTGATTGATAATAAATGGCTTCGGTCAAAGACTAACCATGAGTGAGAAAAAAGGTATTGGGTTATTCATATTATCTGAAAAATGGCCAAGAAATAAAAAATTCTGCCAGGGTATGTAAACTTATGAGCACAACTGTAAGTGATCAGGAGGTTCTAAATCCATATCAATTTTTGTTTAAAATTGATATGGATTTAGAAAACAAAGGCACCCGAGCATGCTGATCAAAACTGCAACAAATGCACAGCTGCTGACACAACTTTGGCTGGTTTACTTCTTCAGACTTTGGACGTACAAGACACATACAAAAAGGGCAGAAGAAGTTATTAAAGCGGTAGCGTACTCTGCTTTTTAACTTTTACCTACAGGTAAGCCTATAATAAGGCTTACTTGTAGGTAAAATTAATATCTCCTAAACCTGGACGGTTTAGGAGATATTCACCCTGCATGCAGCCGCTGATACCAGCAGCGCATGTGCTCTGAACGTCCGGTGTATCTTGCCGGACCTTCAGAGCTCCTTGCCAGAAAGTAAACTCCCGCTCGCATGCACGGGAGTGACGTTATCGCGGCTCCAGCCACTCACAGCGCAGGAGCAGCCAAACCCGTAAGAGACGCCGAGGGAACATGTCAGCTGCCTCAGCGATGTCCGGGCGACCGTGTCGGGGCTTCGTTCTAAGGTATTGCATAATGAGCTAGTATGTGATGCATACTAGCACATTATGCCATTGTCCTGCAGGGTTATTTATTTATTTTTTGAAGGGGGAGATACAACCACTTTAAGCAGATGAAATACACATGAGAGTTGTTTTCTCCTGCCAAAAGGATGTGTATTGCTATATATTCTATCCCAAGATTTACACAGGACAGTCCTGCCTGGCAGGCTAGGGGACTGGATGTTGCTCTGCTCAGTTTCACTTTTCATTTACAGGTCTTCTTCTAACCCCCACCCTGGAAATGGAAGGTGAAAAGATGAGCAACAGAATAATGAGCGGATTACTGTTCTCTCCTCCCATCGGCATGCTTCTTCTGCTGCAACAGACCTAACTAGTTCCTTGAGCTTGGCTGTACAGGGACTACAAGAGGCTGGTACCAAGTCAAGTTAACCACTTAAGCCCCGGAAGATTTTACCCCCATTCCGACCAGGGGGTATTTTGCGATTCGGCACTGCGTGACTTTAACGGACAATTGCGCGGTCGTGCGACGCTGTACCTAAACGAATTTGGCGTCCTTTTTTTCCCACAAACAGAGCTTTCTTTTGGTGGTATTTGATCACCTGTGCGATTTTTAGATCACGCGCTATAAACAAAAAAAAGAGCGTCAATTTTGCAAAAATAGCAATATTTTTCACATTTTTTTATATGAAATTCCCCAAAAAAAAAATTTAAAAATCAAAATTTTTTTACTTTTTCGGCCAATTTGTTTTATGCTACCTATGTTTGGTAAAAAAAAAAAAAAAAAAAAAAAAAAATCGCAAAAAGCTTATTTTGATTGGTTTGCGCAAAAGTTATCGCGTTTACTAACAAAGGGAAAGATTTCTGTCATTTTTGTTGTTTTTTTTTTTTAACGTGTAATGGCGGCGATCTGCGATTTTTTTTGCGGTACTGCGACATTGGGGCAGACAGATCGGACCCTTGACTGACATTTTTGGGGTTACCAGTGACATTTCTACAGTAATCAGTGCTATATATATGCACTGTTACTGTAAAAATACACTGGTAGTGAAGGGGTTAACTTTATTTGGGAGGGAGGGGCTGTGTGTATCCCTAGGGGCGTGCTTTCTACTGTGATTGGCTGGGGCTTGAGCTGTATGGACACTGATCAACGGATCTACATACTAGATCCGAGTGATCAGTATCCTAACAGCAAGGAGAATGACAGGTGGCTTGTTTACACAAGCTGCCTGACATTCTCCCTCTCCCCCGCCGATCGCCGAGTGACCGGCGGACATCGGGTCCGCCGGTCACACGCGCGGGGGGGGTCCGTGACCACGCAGGAGCGCGCCTCCGGGGGCGCGCGCGCGCTTCCTAGACCCTCACAAGCTAGTGACGTAGCCCTACGTCACTTTGCCTGTGAGGGGCTGACTGCCGACGTAGATCGGCGTTAGGCAGTCGGCAAGTGGTTAAAGCAGAGCTTGCAGTAAAATATAAATCTCACCTATGGGTATGGGTCTGATGAGGGCTATTCTTTTCACATTATTATTTTTTTTTTTAACATACTGTCACTAGTGCAGTACAGCATCATATAACTGGTGACAGTATTAAGAAAAAATAAAACCCCACCTAATAATTTTTTTTTTTTACATACTGTGACCAGAGCAATACAGTGTTACCATAGTAACATTGTACTACTCTAGGAAGGTGATTAGGATTTTTTTTGCACATTATGATTGCTTATACCAGTGACGATAACTGTTATGAACAAATTTACTGAATTAAATAGATCCATTCAGTGTGTATTGTTGTCCGGGCCGGGACAAGGGTTTGGCAGCAGCTGCCCTGGGCACTATGGAGTCATGTGAGGTGGGGGGGGGGGCACCACAAGGTAAGAATGGTTTAAGGGGGGGACATTTGGGAAGGTGTGTTAGGAGTGGTGATTTGGGAAGATTTTTGTTGGGGGGGGGGGGGGGGAAGAGAAGGGATATGTGCAAGGAGGGGAAACTTTTTTTTTTTTTTTTTGGGGGGGGGGGGGGGGGGGAGTGCTATTAGGGGTGATTGGCGGGTATTTGTGCTAGAAGGGGAATTTTGGGTTAGGATAGGGAATTGGGGGAGGGACAAATTGTTCTTGAAGAGAACATTTGAGGGGTAGAAGATCTTTCCCACTTGGGGAATTTTTTTGTGGGGGGGGGGGGGGGTTTGTGCAGGGGGCATATATTGCTGACACATAATGCTCATACATTTTGGTGGGGGCACAATTTGGCATGTTCGCCCTGGGCTCTAGAAGAGATTGTTCCGGCACTGATTGTTAGGATAAGCCACAGCTCATCACATGGTACAGTTGGGCTGGAATTTGCCCTGTCTGTACTATGTGATCACTGTGACCAATCACAGAGATCAACACAATAGTACACAATGAATGGCATGAAAGAAAGCCATCCACAGAGTGCAATTGTCATGTGATCTGCTGTGATTGGCTACAGCAATTACATGGTGCTGGCTGCAGGCTGGTACACTGATCTGTTATCCGCTGTTTCCGGTGGACACAGCAGGTGACAGATTGTGCTGCAGCTTCCGCCTGACCGTCATTTGACTGTAGGCCAGGTGGGAAGAGGTTAAGCTACTTACACTGCTTGTTAAAAAAAAAAATAAATAAATGGAAAACATATATTTAGGAATGTATTGTTCCAGAGCTAGAGGCTAGTGTAGTGCTGGCTGTGTCAGGGATTGGTGTGATGGAGGTTTTAGCACATTGCACTGCTTGTTTTTCTTTCCAAGTTTATTGAGGTTACCGCACTGCAGCGCGGAGTGCTGCACGCTGACATGCGGTACTATCCAGTGCTGCATTACACACCGCACATTACACCACCTCTGGAGTTGTGAACAATTGTATTCTGTGTGCCCTAGCAACGAGCTGCACTTTTTCAGTGTGGAAAAAAAAAATGCAGATCGTTGCACACAGTGCGAACAATGCTATGACAGGCTGTTTATTAAACTGAAATCATTGCAGGTAATCGCTGTCTGTGCCGACAGTCTATCATTGCAATGTACAGGCTCTATGGCGACTGCTATTCGCACACAGCTGTCAATCCCAGCCATAGCAATCCGATTCTTGCTGCTTAGATCCGCAGTGTGGCTAAAGGGTCTGAGGGCTCATTCAAAATGTGCCTATTATATTTGGTCAAACATTTAACTCACCCCTAATGGGATGGCTGCAACTGCTTCTCTTTGGTGAGGTGTGTGTTGTTAGCTGGTATTGATGATGTTGCTACTGGCAACTGGTTTTCCAGGTTTGCGTCAGTCAGTCTGGAGCGCAGTCGACTCTTTGTGGTGGTAAGTTTTGAAAAGAACTGCTGGCGGGTACAACTGGCTGGTACTGGTGGTGGGTACAGCTGGCTGGTATGCTGTGGGTACTGCTGACTCAGGCTGGTACTGTGCTGTGGGTCCTGCTGGCTCAGGCTGGTACTGCTGTGGGTACTGCTGGCTCAGGCTGGTACTGTGCTGTAGGTAATGCTGTGGGTACTGCTGGCTCAGGCTGGTACTGCTGGTGGGTACTGTGCTGTATGTACTGCTGGCTGGTACTGTTGTGGGTGCTGCTAACTCTGGCTGGTACTGCTTTGGATACTGCTGGTTCTATTGTGGGTACTGCTGGCTCTGGCTGGTACTGCTGTGGGTATTGCTGGATCTTAGTGCCCCCCATCAATGCAGAGTGATTAGTGCCCCCCATCAATGCAGAGTGATTAGTGCCCCCCATCAATGCAGAGTGATTAGTGCCCCCCATCAATGCAGAGTGATTAGTGCCCCCCATCAATGCAGAGTGATTAGTGCCCCCATCAATGCAGAGTGATTAGTGCCCCCCATCAATGCAGAGTGATTAGTGCCCCCCATCAATGCAGAGTGATTAGTGCCCCCCATCAATGCAGAGTGATTAGTGCCCCCCATCAATGCAGAGTGATTAGTGCCCCCCATCAATGCAGAGTGATTAGTGCCCCCATCAATGCAGAGGGATTAGTGCCCCCCATCAATGCAGAGGGATTAGTGCCCCCCATCAATGCAGAGGGATTAGTGCCCCCCATCAATGCAGAGGGATTAGTGCCCCCCATCAATGCAGAGGGATTAGTGCCCCCCATCAATGCAGAGGGATTAGTGCCCCCCATCAATGCAGAGGGATTAGTGCCCCCCATCAATGCAGAGTGATTAGTGCCCCCATTAATGTAGAGTGATTAGTGCCCGGGAATTAGAGCACCTCGCCCTCCCCTTCCCCTCCGGAGGCAGCCCAATGGTAGGGCCGGCCCTGGGCCCCCCAGGATCGGCCATGCAAAGCGGGGACAGTGTCCTCAGTCCAGGGACATCTGGTCCCCCTAGCACAGGGGGCCGGATCAGATGACTTCGGGGGCCGCAGGTTCCCCACCCCTGATCTAAACGCACATCGTCTGTGCACCTGCTCCTGAGGGATGTCACATTGTTGACATATGACTGGGTCTGTATTTACTTATATGGGCTGCCTGAGCACAGCTCCAAGGAGGATCACACGCTGCAAAAAGCAGCTAATATATATATATATACTCATTACTGAAGAGGAGTAGAGAAAGGGTGCAGCTCTAGGCATGCCCTGAGAAGCCTCCACATAGAGGAAGCATTGTAGTGGCAGGAGAAGAGTAGAGAAGAGTAGAGCTCCTCCTGCACTCACATATAGTGCTCATCCTCCTCATACAGGAAGAGCGGAGTGTAGGCCAGCCTGAGCTCACACACTGTGTGCTGCACATAAGACGATAATGTGATTTCCACTGACCTTGTGCATCTCCCCCGCTGGTTAGGACGGCCAGAGCCTTCCCCGCTCCGGACATACGGAGACTCTCTAGGTCCGGTGCAGCCATGGTGATGTGTGTGTCTCTCTCCCCTCAGTACGGTGATACAGATGATGCGAGCGACCCCCGGACCTGGATGCAGAGCACTATACAGGAATGTGCGTGCCCTACGTGCTGCTTCCTATTGGAGCGACCTTCGCCCCTCCTCACAGAACCAACCGCCAGCTGTGGGAGTGTGCTGAGTGCACGAGGCATTCCCTGCTATGTGGGCTCACTGACCTTTACTACCGCTGGAGGAGGATGTTTGTGTGATAATACGTAGCATAAAGGAGGGGGGGGGGGGTAGAGAATAGCACATGGCATGGTGGAGGAGGGGATGGACAATAATACATGCCATGGGGTTGGGGGTTGATGAATAATAATACATAACTTAACATGGTGGAGAAGAGATGGATAATAATACATGGCATGGTGAAGGAGTGATGTATAATAATACATGGCATGGGGTTGGTGGTGGATGGATAATAATACATGGTGGAGAATAATGCATGGCGGGGAGGGGGGCATGGCATGGTGGAGTGGTGATGGATAATAATACCTGTCATGGTGAAAGAGGGATGGTGAATAATACATGGCATGGTTACATAGTAGGTGAGGTTGAATAAAGACAATAGTCCATCCAGTTCAACCTGTATAGGTGTGTGTGTGGCTGTAATCATCTCACATAGCCCTGAATGTTCTGATCCTTGAGATGTACGTCTAAGAGTCTTTTGAAAGCCACCATACTACCCGCAGAAACCACCTCTTGTGGTAGGGAATTCCACAATCTTGTAGCCCTAACAGTAAAGAACCCCCCACGTTGCCTGAGGTTAAAACGCTTCTCCTTTAATCGCATTGTATGCCCTCTTGTCCTCATGCAATCCCTTCGACTGAACAGCTTTTTTTCTAAGCTGAGATCCCCATTGAGATATTTATAAATTGCTATCATGTCCCCCCTCAGGCGTCTCTTCTCCAGGGAGAATAAATCGAGCGATTGCAGACGCTCTTCATAAATAATGTCCTCCAATCCCCTAATTAGTTTAGTTGCCCTTCTCTGGACTCTCTCCAGCTCCAACACATCCCTCCTGAGGACTGGCGACCAGAACTGGACAGAATACTCCAGATGTGGTCGGACCAGAGTTTTATAAAGTGGAAGGATTATAGTCTTATCTCTGGAATACATCCCTTTCTTTATGCATGCTAATATTCTGCCGGCTTTGGCAGCTGCCGCTTGACATTGCATGCTATTGCCTAGTTTATCATCAACCAAGACTCCCAGATCCTTCTCCATTTTTGATTCCCCCAAGGGTTCCCCTCCTAATGTGTATTGTGCTTTTATGTTTCCAGTCCCCAAGTGCAAAACCTTACATTTCTCCACGTTAAACCTCATTTGCCAAGTCGTTGCCCATTCCGTTATTTTGTCCAGGACATCCTGTAGGATATCTGCTTCATGCTGTGCAGTTATTGCCCTGCCCAATTTTGTGTCATGTGCAAAAACTGATATCAAACTACTGATCCCGTCCTCAATGCTGTTTATGAATAAATTGAACAAGGTTGGTCCCAGGACTGAGCCCTGGGGCACCCCGCTTACAACCTCAGACCAGTCTGAGTATGCGCTGTTTATTACCACCCTTTGGACACGCCCTTTTAGCCAGTTCCGTATCCAAGAGCAAACCCTGCTGTCGATACCTGCAGACCTTATTTTATAAATTAAGCGCTTATGGGGAACTGTATCAAACGCCTTAGCGAAATCTAAGTACACCACATCCACTGGTCTGCCCCTATCTAGCTCACAGCTCACCTCCTCGTAGAATGTTAGGAGATTGGTTTGACAAGAACGCCCATTTGTAAACCCGTGCTGGTTACTGCTGATGATGTTATTGTCTTTAGCAAACTCTACGATATAGTCCCTTATCATCCCCTCCAGAAATTTACATACTATCGATGTCAAACTGACAGGCCTATAATTTCCCGATATATGCCTCTGACCCTTTTTGAATATCGGAATCACGTTTGCTTTCCTCCACTCCCCTGGTACATCTCCTGTCCTAATACTGTCAGCAAAGATCAGGAACAGTGGTCTAGATATAACCTTACTGAGTTCCTTGAGTACTCTCGGATGTACGCCATCCGGGCCTGGTGATTTGTTTGTGTTAAGTTTATCCAGCCTTTCCCTGATTTCACCCTCTGTGAGCCATAGTGGCAAGTCCTGTGTATTACTACTAACCATACAGTCATGGTCAGTGTACCCCTCCTTTTCCTGTGTAAATACTGACGAGAAAAAAGCATTCAGCACGGTTGCTTTTTCAGTGTCCTCTGTAACCATCCCCCCATCATCGTTGATTATGTGTGCAATATGCTCTGCCCTAGTTTTTTTGCTGTTGATATATTTAAAGAATTTCTTTGGGTTTTTTTTACTATCCTCAGCTATTTGTCTTTCAAAGTTTATTTTAGCCATCTTGATTTCGTGTTTACTTTTCTTATTTGCCTCCTTGTATTGGTCGAAAGCCGATACTGTGCCCTCTGATTTATATATCCTGAAGGCCAATTTTTTTCCCCTAATACGTTTTTTAACGCTACGGTTTAGCCAGCCAGGTTTGGCTTTATCTCTTCTAAATTTATTTCCCATAGGAATGCACTGCAAGATGCATTTGCTTAATATGTTCCTAAAGCATTCCCATTTTTCCTCTGTGGTCAGGGATCCCAGGGTTTGGTCCCAGTTTACCCTTTCCATCAAGGAGTATAATGTTGCAAAGTTTGCCCTTCTGAAGTATAGGGTTCTTATGTTCCCCACTTGCCATGTTATATTGTTATTTACACTAAATGTGATCATCCTGTGATCGCTAGAGCCCAGGTTGTCCTGGACTTCTACCTCCAAGATTAGGTCTGGGTCATTAGTGATCAATAGATCCAGGACTGCATTTTCTCTAGTCGGAGAATCCACCAACTGTGACATGTAATTATCCTGTAAGGTTTCCATGAATAGACGGGCCTTCTGTGAGTGTGTAGTCCCCTCTACCCAGTCAATCTCGGGATAATTGAAGTCCCCCAATATGATGACTGATCCTAGTTTTGCCACTTTACCCAACAGTGCTAAAAGTTCCAACTCTACCTCCTCCTCCCCTTGTTTCGGTGGTCTATAGCAAACCCCCACAATTACTTTTCCCTTTTCTCCTTCCCTATGGAGTTCTACCCACACGGATTCTAACTCCATACTCAACCCTTCCGTAATGTCACTCCTCTCTATCACCCTTACATTGTTCTTGACGTAGAGACATACCCATCCCCCTCTTTTTCCTACCCTGTCCTTCCGGTACACCGAATACCCTTGGATATTGGCCAGCCAGTCATGTGAGGGGTCGAACCAAGTCACCGTTATTCCCACAAGGTCTATGTCCTCCTCATGTACTAACCTTTCCAACTCATCCATTTTATTAGCTAGGCTCCTGGCATTAGCATATACCCCTCTTAGTTTTACGGAAGTTAAACGTGATTGGTGGTTATGTTTATTCCTGTTTGGTCTGAGGTTTTCCCGCACAGACCTACCAATTGATGTTATGGCCCTACTGTCGCTGCTGACTCTAATACTACCTTCTGTCCTTTGCTCCCTCCTGACTGACTCTACTTCTGAGCCCTCCCCCCCCCGTCTCCTAGTTTAAAAGCCCCTCCAACTTGGTGGCCATCTTTCTCCGCAAAAGAGCTGTACCGTCCCCATTAAGGTGCAGCCCATCCTTACTAAAGAGCCGGTACCCGACTGAGAAGTCAGCCCAGTTCTCCAGGAACCCAAACCCCTCCTTCCTACACCAATTCCTCAGCCACTTGTTAAGTTCCCTAATCTCCTTCTGCCTCTCTTGTGTGGCTCGAGGTACAGGCAGTATTTCAGAGAAAACCACCTTGGAGGTCCTATTCCTCAATCTATTACCTAAGTCCCTGAAATCGTTCTTTAGGAGCCTACACCTTCCTTTTACTTTGTCATTAGTGCCCACATGCACCATGACCGCTGGGTCATCCCCAGCCCCGCACAATAATCTGTCTGCCAGATCTGCGATGTGCCGAACTCGGGCGTCCGGTAAACAACATACTGTTTGGCTACCGAGATCTTTTTTACAGATTGCCCTCTCTGTCCTCTTGATAATTGAGTCCCCAACTACCACAACCTGTCTAACCTTTCCTGAGTTATGGCCCCCCTTCTTCCTGGAGCTGCCCCTCCTCTGGTAGCCAGAGGAGGGCGCCTGCTCCAGCACTGCCACCCCTGAGCTGATAATCCCCCTCAACCTGCAACTCGGCAAATTTGTTAGGGTGTACCAACTCAGGGCTGGCCTCCCTGACGCTCTTCCCACTACCCTTCCTAACGGTCACCCAGCTGCGTACCTCTGCTGCTTGCGTCTCCTCTACTCCATCCTCCTCTATGCTGGCCCCTACCAGCGCCTGATGGGTAATGTCAAAGCTCCTTTCCAGGTTGTTGATGCAACGCAGTCTTGCCACTGTGTTCTCTAGATCCAGGATCTGGTCTTCCAGAGCAACAAGTCGCTCACATCTTGCACAGCAGTATTCGCCCTCGATTTGTTCATCAAGGAACGCATACATGCAGCAAGAAGTGCACTGAGTGGCATCCGCAATCCTGTCGGACATTATTACCCACTACTCTATGGGGATAATGTTAACTACCTGCTCTTCCTTACCTACACTACCTCTAACTCCCCTGGTACTAAACCTCGGGTACTCACCAGTCGCTAATATACTAACCAGTCGCTAAGATACTTACCAGTCGCATGGTGGAGGAGTGATGGATAGTAACACATGCATGATGAAAGGGGAATGGAGAATAATACATGGCATGGTGGAGGGGTGATGGATAATAATACATGGCATGGTTGAGGAGGGATGACTAATAATACATGACATGGAGGAAGAGAGACGGTTAATAATACATGGCATGGTGGAGGGGGATTTAACAGAACACTCTACCCCTTTGGTCTCTTTGACTGTGCTCTTCATTGGTTCTCATCCTACCTATCCAACCGTACCTTCAGTGTCACTTACAATTCTATCTCCTCCTCTCCTCTTCCTTTTTCCATTAAGGTGCCCCAAGGTTCTGTTCTTGATCTATACCCCCTCCCTGGCTCAGCTGAAAGGCACCCAAATCTATCTCTTTACCTCTCAGCCCACTTATTCAGTCTCCTCACGTATCACTATATATTAGTCTTGATGTCATACCACTTCCTCAAACTCAATTTATCCAAAACCAAGCTCATAATATTTCCTCCCCCACATGCCCTTTCCTCTAAATTCTCTGTCAAGATCAATGGCATGACTAATAACCCGTTCCCGCATGCCAGGGTTTTAGGAGTAATCCTGGACTCCTAACTCTCCTTTCAGCCCCACATCCGCTCAATGTCCAAAGTTTTCCACCTCAACAACATTTCCAAAATGCACCCCTTCCTAACCAATTCCTAACCGGACTGTGACCTGCGACTGACTGTGACCTGCGATTGACTGTGACCTGCGACTGACTGTGAACTACGACTGACTGTGATCTGCAACTGACTGTGAACTGCGACTGACTGTGACCTGTGACTGACTGTGACCTGCAACTGACTGTGACCTGCGACTGACTGTGGTCTGCGACTGACTGTGAACTGCGACTGACTGTGACCTGTCACTGACTGTGACCTGTCACTGACTGCGGTCTGTGACTGTGGTCTGCGACTGACTGTGAACGGCGACTAACCGTGCTCTGCGACTGACTGTGATCTGTGACTAACTGTTATATGCGACTGAGTAATGTGTGACTTTCTTGAGACCGAGTAGCGTGTGACTTTCTTGCAACCGAGTAGCGTGCGCCTGGGAGTAACCATCTGTCAAGGAATACCTTGCGACTGGTGAGTACCTGGGAGGACTGGTGAGTATCTTAGCGACTGGTAAGTATCTTAGTGACCAGTGAGTACCTCAGGGTTAATACCAGGGGAGATAGAGGTAGTGTAGGTAAGGAATAGCAGGTCATTATACTAATTATACCTATAGAGTAGAGGGTAATAATGTCTGACAGGATTGGGGAAAATCGGCAGATCTGTCGTCGGACGAAATTTTCCGGCCAAATTTCTACTCGTGTGTACGGGGCTTAAGTATCCACCGGTTTTCGCCAGAGCCTCTAGTGGTGAGGATGGACTTTGCTGCGTGTGAATACCAGGTCGCGGTCCTCAGGGTCGCCCCACCAAGGGAGAAACCGGTCAAGATCCGAAGGTAGATAAGCAGACAATGGAGATCCAAGAGAATGGTCAAACAAGCCGGGAGTCAGGACGGGCAACAGGTCAACAAGGTCAGGAACAAGCCAAAGGTCAAAACGGGTATCTAACAGGAAGCAGTTATCAGGAACACCGGAGGAGCTGCAGACATGACAGCAAAGACACAGTGCTGCTGAGGTGTTTAAATAAGGCAGCCTGTTTGCCAATTACTGCAATTAGTCTGCACTAGGTTAACCCTTTAGATTCCAGACACATGACAGCACATCAGTGTGCTCAGGACACTTTCCTAACAGTGGGCAAAGACATGGCAAATGAGGTTTAATGTGGAGAAGTGTAAGGTTTTGCACTTGGGGACTAAAAACATAAAAGCACAATACACTTTAGGGGGGGGGAACCTTTGGGGTAATCAAAAATGGAGAAAGATCTGGGAGTCTTGGTAGAGGATAGACTAGGCAATAGCATGCAATGTCAAGCGGCAGCTGCCAAAGCCGGCAGAATAGTAGCATGCATAAAGAAGGGGATGTATTTCAGAGATAAAACTATAATCCTACCAATTTATAAAACTCTGGTCCGACCGCATCTGGAGTATTCTGTCCAGTTCTGGTCGCCAGTCCTCAGGAGGGATGTGTTGGAGCTGGAGAGAGTCCAGAGAAGGGCAACTAAACTAATTAGGGGATTGGAGGACCTTAATTATGAAGAGCGTCTACAATCGCCCCTGACCACTTGGACAGGGGTAGCCTTAAGTACACCAGCAATTTAAAGGCCTTTGAATTGCTGGTGTACTTAAGGCTACCCCTGTCCTAGTGGTCAGGGGTTAATAATATCTATGATCCTTGAATACAGTTGAATTGCTTGGAATGTATCTGGGGATTGCCTGCCTCATACTGACAGTGGGTTAGACTAAGTCGTTGTCGTCACCACTGGTGCAGAGTGTAAGAGGGATTTTCCTAATATAAGCGTATTAAGCTGCAGGTGTACTGTGACACCCTGAAGATGAATGGAATATAGTCTTGATCCACACGCATATGGTCATTTCAGCGTGAGCCTCGTATCCTGGTCACCTTGGCTGGTCTGCCCGTCAGCGTATCTGTCCGTCATGGTCTCTGTCGCAGTGGGAAATATCGGTCTGTCTTGGTCTCTTTGGCCCTGAGGAAGCCTTGCTGCGAAACGCGTCCGCTTGCTGGGGACCCTTAGACCGCGCTACATAGAGTCCACACCATCTTTTGATACAAAGTATCGGCATTCCCATATGGGAATATATTTCTACACATGCGTCTTTTTATATGTCGTAATGGGATATATGTCTTCATGATATATATTTTTTATTATATGTTTTTTTGTTCAATAAAGATATATTTTTTTACCATTGTGTGATACCTGTGATCCTCCTCTTTCCGTTGGCCTTTACAAAAGCCCCACCTTTTTCTCTGGTTGTGTCTCTTGTTTTTAAATATATTGGGAACAATAAGAGCAAGTAGGACTTTAACTATTCCTCCAAAGTACACACAAGTACAAAAGTATATAAAAAATACAAAATATTTTATTGTTTTTTTGACAATAAAAATGTGTTAAAAATACAAAATATAACAAATGGGCTAATTTTTTTCATATGTTGTATGTTTTAACAAATTTTTTTTTGTCAAAAAAAAGGATATTTTGTATTTTTATATATACTCTTGTATTCATGTGTACTTTGGAGGTGTATTTAAAGTGCTACTTGCTCTTTCTGTTCCCAATGACTTTGACAGCAGTGGGAACCAATGGCACCGCACTGCTGTCTCAGCCAATGAGGGGAGTCCCGGGCAGCCAAGACACTCCTGCAACATCGCTGGATCTAGATGGACCCCAGGTAAGTATTAGGGGGGCTGAGGGGGGCTGCTGCACACAGAAGACTTTTTTAGCTAAATGCATAGAATGCATAAAGATAAAAAAAAAACTGCCTTTACAACCACTTTAAGAACTAGAGGACTCTAGTCTGCAGAACAGTTAAAGTTTCATAGCTGGGGACTATAAGGTAGCACTATAATAGTTAAAATCTCACAGATAGGGATTATGAGATACATTGCTTAGCAGTTAAATGATAAGTTTACTTAAAACAAAAAAAAAAAATTATAAATGAACATTTTTTCGCAAGTAAAAAAAAATTCATTTATTTATTTATTTTGGAGCCATACAGGTCTCCTGCAGACCTCTCAGTGTATCTATGTGCGCTTACATTGGAGCCCTGCATGGCCGCGCTGATTTAAAAAACCAACAGCTAGTACGGGGAAATTCTCCCCGTACTGCTGTCACAGGAAGGGAGGAGACCAGGCAGTGGCTGCAGCATTGAGAACATGTTACATGTTCCACCCTAAAAACAGGCGGAACATGTAACATGATCCCAAAGGTGAACTTATCCTTTAAAGTCTCTGCTCACAAGTCTCAGAACAGACATCTCCTCAGGCTTGATCCATTAATAGTAAAGAACTCAGCAACTAGTCCAGAAACACCTCAGGGGCAAGCAGCCCCCTGAACCCTGAAGCTCACTGATACCAGTGTTGGGGTAGTTACTCAAAAAATGTAACTAGTCACTAGTTACTTCTGTAAATTGTAACGAGATTACTTTACTAGTTACTGCATTTGAAAAGTAACTTCACTACTTATTACTTTACTTTCCTCTTTCTTAATTGACCGTGTAGAAGAAGATACATGACACTCTTTCTGCATAGAGTTTATTGTATAAACACAGGCTTTGGGAAACATGAGAACAAAACCTGAAAAAAACAGAATAAAACATAAAGTGCAACAAAAAGTCATAAACTTCATCCCTCTCTATTCTTCGAAATAACGATTGTATCGCACGGCTTGGGTAACGCAGGAAAGCACGTTCCTATAGCCTAGTAAATTAGTGTAGTTACCTCCTATAGCCTAGTAAAGTAGTGTAGTTACCTCCTATAGCCTAGTAAAGTAGTGTAGTTACCAATATTAGTATTGTAACTAGTTACGTTACTTCGTTACCAAAAAAAGTAATGTAGTTACTGTAATCCGTTACTTTGTAACTCGTTACCCCCAACACTAACTGATACATCCCTCACAGGTAAGATAGAATCTCCTCCAGGCTTCAGGCTATTTGCCATTTTCAAGACCATCAGGGATTGGCAAGGGCATAGTAAATATTTAGGCCAGTCATTTGAATTTCCCACCCTATGCTCTGGAATCATCTTCTAGAGGTAGGGGGAAACAATCAAACTCCCTGCCTGTAAAACCCTGAGCAGACCAAAGAAAATGATCACTGCTCCTCTGATTACAGAGCAAGCCAAAAAACAGTTTACCAACACCATTACCCCATAAAGATGGACCACGGGGAAAGACTAAAACAAAGGAGCCGGTGGGAGGGGGGAGCATGTCAAAAGATCCAAATGTAAAGCTGAAGATAATCCAGAGGTGAGTCCTAATGAGGTAAATGCTGACTTCACCCAGTGACAGGAGAGGATATACAAGTAAAAAAAATTAAACACCTCTTGGCCAGATGTTTCCCACCAAAAGATCTGTCGCCAATTCAGCGCACAGCTGACTGAAGATCTGTCCAGCAGCTGAAGTCAATCTTCCTAGCAACAGCAGCAGCTTTTAATATAAGGCGCAAAACTTAAGCAGCAAAGCTGCCCCAGAGACACTCTATTATAAATAAAATTAATTTAAAAAACAAATGAGTAATGGGGTGACAATCCCATGACAGTTTTCTATTTTTTTTTCTTAACCCTAACTTTACCTCTACTCACCTCCAACACCCCCCCCCCCTCCCCCCACACACAAACGTTCTCTATTCCCCATATCAGTTGTATCAATTTAGTAGTTTCACAGGTTTTGATGAGGATGGGTGGGCAGGAAAATTTAATGTAATGCTTAAGATGGTTAATTAGGGGATAGTAAAACCATTGCTCAACCACCTATTTTTACCACCTCCTGGCTGCCCTTAATAAAGAGGACTAATTCCATTGTGATTCGCCAACATCCAAATGTATATACCAGCAAAACATGTCTATAGAGTCCAAAAACTCCATAAATCTTATATTCTGGTCATATAGTAGATCTATGGGTCAAGTAATCCAAAGTCCCAGATAGGGAAAATCAAGGTAATGACACTTTATTTGGGGGTCCCCTTAAAAAATAAAAACCACCATACATGCATAGTCAATGGCCCCCCAATGCAATAAACCAATGTACACTGTAAAAAGAATAAAAAGAGGGCGCACTAAACTTGTGCATTACCCAAGTGGTGTTTTATTGAAAAAAGAAGAAAAGAAATATACTTACAAACACAAAAATCTTAAAAGCATATCCATTCCACAATGGACACAAAGCAACCAGGTCACCGGGACAATCTCCAGCACGCCGGAGGACCTTCCAAATGGCTGACACGTTTCGAGGGGAGATCGCCTCTTCCTCAGAGGCTCAGGAAGAGGGGATCTCCCCTGGAAACGTGTCAGCCATTTGGAAGGTCCTCCGGCATGCTGGACATTGTCCCGGTAACCTGGTTGCTTTGTGTCCATTGTGAACTGGATACCCTTTAAAGGCTTTTGTGTTTGTGAGTGTATTTCCTTTCCTCTTTTTTCAATAAAACACCACTTGGGTAATGCAAAAGGTTGGTGTGCCCTCTTTTTATTATTTTTACAGTGTTTCCATTGGGTTCCCCCTGACCCTAGGAGGGCAGCAAAGTCTGTGCATTTACCCGAAGCCATAGAGATTCACCGCCCCCACATCTCTTTTGAGCGCAGGAGAATTTGTTTGTTTTAATAAACCAATGTACCTCTGATGTATATGCATTTCAGAGCACCACAACACACAGTAAAGCACCCCCACGAGTTAAAAATATGGCGCATGTCTGATTTTTCATCCATCCTGGTGATCATGCAGCACAATAGTTTAAATGCACTGCCTTAACAAAATACAAGTTAATGCACAAAAAACACAAGTTAACATGCAAAAAAAACTTGCGTTAACGCAATGCACCAGAACAGCCAGGTTTGAATGGGCCCTAAAGCAGAACTAAAGTATAAAAACAGATTTCTAGATTGTTAGGAGGTAAAGTTCCTGTGCCAAAAAATGTATTTTTCTATCTACGAGCAATTTTTTTTTTGTGTCTGCACATTGCCTGTAGAACATGTGCTGCAGTATGAACATTCAGACCACTCTTGGCATTTCTAAGATGCTGAGAAGGGCGTCGGGATAATGTAACTCCACCGCACATGTCACATGATAAGTATATATATACTGTATATATATATATATATCATATATAAAATTACACGTGACTTTGAGATGGTCTGCCCTCTAATTGTCTTTAACTATTCTAGTTTCAAGTTAATTTCTTTATGACACATTTATAATTTACTACTTTATTTTAACCACTTCTGGACCGGAAGATTTTCCCCCCTTCATGACCAGGCAAATTTTTGCGATTCGGCACTGCGTTACTTTAACAAAGAATTGCGTGGTCGTGCGACGCTGTACCATAGGTGTGCGCAGCCTATTGCATTAGGTTGTGCACCCCAAAGCTCAAACACATATCCGTGTGTATATACTTATGGTGTCAGTAGGTTAGAGATCGGTGTCTGTAATATTATTGTTATTTTTTATTATTTTTTACAATATTCTTTTTTTTGTTAGCCCAGTTAGGGAGCTTTGGTGAAATACCAGGGGTCTAAACAGGGGGAATCTGCACCACAAGGAGTGATTAGGGTGTGCCTAGGCACACCTGGCACACCCTGTGCGCACGCCTATGCACTGTACCCAAATAAAATTGATGTCCTTTTTTTCCCACAAATAGTGCTTTCTTTTGGTGGTATTTTATCACCTTTGCGATTTTTATTTTTTGTACTATAAACCAAAAAAGAGCTACAATTCTGAAAAAAACTATATTTTTTACTTTCTGCTATATAACATACCCATAAAATGAATTTTTTTCTACATTTTTAGGCCAATTTGTATTCTGCTACATATTATTGGTTAAAAAACATCCCACTAAGCGTATTTTGATTGGTTTGCGGAAAAGTTATCGCATCTACAAAATAGGGGAAGATTTATGTCATTTTTATTTATTTATTTTTTTACTAGTAATGGCGGCGATCAGCAATTTTTAGCAGGACTGCGACATTGCAGCGGACAGTTCGGACCCCTAACTGCCATTTTTGACACTTTTGGGGGGACCAGTGACATTACTACAGTAATCAGTGCTAAAAAATATGCACTTTACAATGTGAGGGAAGACAATACAGTTACAATACAATTGAAAACAGGAGGAACTAGAGGGCCCTACTCGTTAGAGCTTACAATCTAGAAGATGTGAAAAATAAGGCAGCCTCAGCAATTAAGCTGATTACTGATTAAAGCCCTGTTAACACTTGAAGGAGTTTCTAATTGCCTAAGATTGTACTTGTCCTTCAAGGTCATATGTTGACCACCACATCTGTACACACAGTCAGTTACTACTCTGTAATTAATCAATTGTCATTTCTTTGACCTCTTCATCTCATATGTACAGTATATAAATTAGAGATCGAGGGCCGATATGCACTTTCCCCGATATATTGGAATCGGCCTTTGAATTTACCGGTATTACCGATATTGTCGTGACGTCATTGCGTATGCTGCGATGCGCCTCCGGACACTGGGCAGCTTCTGCGGCCTTCTTAGGCTGCCTCCCTCAGCCTCGTTACAGTGTGGTTTACCCGCCGCTGCCACACTGGAGTCTGCTCTGCAATGCATGCTGTGCACACAGTTGGTCGGGACAGTGAGTGATCTTCTGGTTTTATCAAAGACCAGTCACAGACACAGTGGCTACCCACCACCCACAGCTGCCCGGTGTCAGCCAGCCACCCAGTCCCACACACCCACAGGCCTACCAGCCAGCCACAGGTCCTGCCTGATTATACCTGCCAGCCACCCACCGGCCCGGGGCCTGTACCTGCCAGCCACCCACCACACAGGGTGCCAGCCAGCAAGCCACCAATGGGTGCCAGTGTAATGTTCTGGTACCTCTGGTACCCTTTATTTCACTTTCCATTCAGTGTATGCGTCCCACCATTCTCTTCTGGTAGGTGCGCATACACCTTTAAGACTGATGCTGTCATCACTGAGCGCCGCAGAGCGACTATTTCAACCGCCGGCGTTCTCACTCACATGTTCGTTCAACCGTCATGGTTGGATCGTCCCTGTCTGAAGTCGGCATACCAGATGTTACTCGCTCCTGTATCTCGCTATCTGAACGTGTTCCATATCTGATCCTGTGTCTCGCCACCCGATCACTCCCGGCATGCTGCTTTCAACCTTCACTCTTCAACCTGCCTTGAAGCTCATATGCTTACAAGCGTACCTCGCTGTCGGAACCTCGCTACTGATCCCTTTATCCCGCTACCGGATCACTCGCTCATACCGAACCTCTCTACTACTGCTTGCTATTAGTGATAAGTACCCCACAGGGGAATCCTCCATAAACCTTCCTACTAAGCTTACACTATCTAGCTCTGCATATTAAGGACTGTTACTATCATCTGCACTATTGTTTAGATTGCTAGCTCTTGAGCCTACTAACATCTATCCTTGCACTGGGTTAGTCTCTCCTGTATGTCATCTGCTATCCTACCACCTACTACCATACATGATTGCTAACCTATCTGCATCCTACCTGTTACCATCTATACTCTCATGAACATTTCTCTCAAGTGCTGTTCACCTATTGTCACTGTTCATACCTGTCTCTTTAGCTCATCACCACTATACTGCTATATACATCTATCACTCCAGGAACATCTTATTGAGTGTGTATATTTGTATGCTGAATCAGACAGACCACAGTGATGAGTCTTGGGAGTTGGAATTGGTATTTCAACGTATCTCTACATGACTGCTGAGTGGAGTTTTTCTGCAGCTGCAAATCCATCTTGTTTCAGAAAACGCAGGAACGTTACAGATTGAACGAACATCAAATGGATTCAGCAGATTTACCCACTCAAGTGACACAATTAAAACAACAAGTGACTGCGTTAATACACGCTCTTACTGAATTAAAAGAAGACAATCAGACTCTGAAGCAGCAGGTAACCCGTCTATCACAACTTGCCGCTGCTCAGCCCCCTGAACCCAAAATAAATCCTCCTCTAGTGTTTACAGATGATAGCAAAAAATTTTGTGAATTCAAAAACGCCTGTCAGTTACTTTTCTTGCTAAAACCTCGTACCTACCTTACTGATCATATTAAAGTCTGTACTATTATTTCATACCTAACGGGTGATCCACGGGCCTGGGCAGACTCTCTCTTTGAGAAAAATGATCAGCTTCTCAACTCCTATGCTTTATTCTTAGCGGAACTCGCTAGTCTATATGATGACCCCAATAGGCAGAGTACTGCCGATATTCAATTGAGGTCCTTGAAACAAGGTAGGAGACCTGTAGAAGACTTTGTAGCAGAGTTCAAAAGATGGACCCTTGATTCAGGGTGGAATGATACATCTCTGAGAACTCAATTTAGACTCGGCCTATCAGAAGCCGTTAAAGACGAGCTCGCCCGAGCGGATTTACCGGACACCCTGGATGCTTTGATACAACTCAGTATCAACATAGACAGGAGGCTGCGAGAAAGAAAGGCTGAAAAAATGGGAATGGCATTGTCCAGTCCTTCTCGGATTTCGGCCGTTGACCCTACTCCTATGGAGGTAGGAACCATACACCCACCTTCAGGGCCGGATTAAGAGCATCATGGGCTTGGTGCTGAGGATTTTGAAGGGCCTTAAGGGCCGTGCCTTGGCATGCACCCAGAGGAGGAAGGGTGCAGCCATGCATGCCTAATTCAACATGGGATGCTGTCTCTGAAGCCCATAAACACATCCATGCATCGGCAACTGTCCCTCCTTGTCCGGCCTTCATGCTGTGTGGGGAGGTTCTGAGGGAGCTGCCTGGGGAAGCGAGCATAGAAGCCAGACTTCTGTGTTTACAAGTGACAGAAGAGCGGTAACAGTGAATATGGCCAACCCGGGGCCTATATTAAGGTAGGGGCCTGGAGCTGCAGCTCCAATAGCCCCTATGTTAATCTGGCCCTGCCCACCTTTATCAACTACTGAAAGAGCCAGGAGACGATCCAGTAATCTTTGCTTGTACTGCGCATCCCCGGATCACATGATAAGCGTCTGTCCCCTTGTCCGCAAAAAAGAGGGTGAGTGTTCACATGTCCTCCTAGGGGGATTGACAACTTAATTTATTAACCCTTATCTTTTTGTTCGTTTGACATTGCAGTGGGACCAGACTAGGATTACCACTAAGGCCATGATCGACATAGGATCTTGCGGAAATTATATCGATATACGTTTTGCTACTTTAAATAAAGTACCTATTATTTCAAAACCTAAGCCTGTCTCTGTGAGTCTTATTAACGGTATTCCGTTATCTTCTGGCCCAATCACTAATCAGACACAAGCACTCCTAGTCACCACTAACGAGTCTCATACGGAGACCACTACCTTCGACCTATTATCTTCGCCCCACTTTCCCATTGTTTTGGGACTTCCCTGGTTACACACACATCAACCAACCATAGATTGGAAGAAACGGACCCTAACCTTCCTCTCTTACTATTGCGAGAGTACGTGTAACCTCCCGTCTTATGGAAAGATCCTGTCTGTGGTGTCAGATGAGATTGCACCACTATGCTATCAGGATCTGTCCGAAGTTTTTCTTGAGAAAAATGCTCAAGTACTGCCTCCCCATAGGGATTATGATTGCACTATTGATCTACTCCCAAATAGTAAATTGCCTTTTGGTCATGTTTATCCTCTTTCGCAGGATGAACTTTCCCATCTCAAGGAATACTTGGATGAGAATTTGACAAAAGGTTTTATTAGACCTTCCACTTCTTCCACAGCTGCAGGACTTTTTTTTGTCCGCAATAAAGACTCAAGTCTCAGGCCTATTATCGACTATAGACAATTGAACGCCATTACAGTAAAAGATCGCTATCCTTTGCCACTTATCCCTGAACTCATTGAACAAGTGCGTGGAGCTACCTACTTTTCAAAATTGGACCTGAAAGGGGCATACAATCGAATCCGAATCCGTGATGGAGATGAGTGGAAGACAGCATTCAGAACCAGATACAGATTGTTCGAATATCTTGTAATGCCATTTGGGCTATGTAACGCTCCCGCAGCCTTCCAACGATTCATAAACGATATCTTTAGAGACTTACTTGATGTCTGTGTTGTGGTATATCTGGACGATATACTTATTTATTCACGATCCTTGTCTGAACATATAAAACATGTAAGACTTGTGTTATCCAGACTACTCACACACAATCTATACGTGAAACTAAAAAAATGCTTATTTCATAAAGAAGAAGTATTATTCCTAGGATACATCATATCCAAAACAGGAATCAAGATGGATATGAGTAAGATATCCTGTATTCAGGATTGGCCTATACCAACCACCCGCAAAGCACTACAGCGATTCCTTGGATTTTCAAACTTCTATAGGAAGTTCATCAAGAACTTCTCTGCCATTGTGAGACCTCTCACACAATTCACAAGTATTAAGAAACCATTTAAATGGTCAGATGAAGCAAATGAAGCTTTTCGCTTGTTAAAAACAAGCTTTACCTCTGCTCCCATACTACGCCATCCAGACCCATCCCTCCAATACATTCTGGAAGTAGATGCGTCAAATATGGCAGTAGGAGCAGTACTCTCCCAACGACCAACGAATACTTCACCACTCCATCCAGTCGCCTTCTTCTCTAAATCTCTAAGCAGCCCAGAGGTGAATTACCTAGTGGGTGAAAAGGAACTGCTTGCTATAAAACTGGCTCTGGAGAATTGGCGACATCTACTTGAAGGCACCCGATTACCAATACTCATATATACAGATCATAAAAATCTTCAATATCTTCAGACTAACAAAACCCTCTCCCACCGGCAGGTACGATGGTCACTATTCTTCCTAAGATTTAACTTCCTAGTGACCTACACACCTGCAGACAAGAATAAAAAAGCGGATGCGCTATCACGATTAACTGAAGATAATTGCTCCGAAATCCCTTCCGTTCCTATAATACCCTACAAGCGTATTATTGGGGTTGTCCGTTCCTTGAAGGAAGAGATTCTGCACAGTATAGGTTTGGATTCACCTCCACCACAACTAAGTGCTGATGCAGAAGGCTTCCTCTACTACAACGACAAACTCTACATACCCCCTAATATGCGCACCAAGATCTTGGAATTGTCACATGATGTGCCTATGGCAGGACATATGGGTATGACAAAGACCCTTAATTTGCTTACCAGGCAGTTTTGGTGGCCTGATATGAAGACATCTATACAAAGATTTGTCTCTTCATGCAACGTCTGTGCCAGGTCCAAAATTGACACTACAAAACCATCCGGTCTACTATGCAGTCTACCAATACCCCAGACTCCATGGGAAGTTGTGTCCTTGGACTTTATAGTAGAACTACCACCTTCCAAAGGATTTAATACCATTTTAGTGTCAGTGGACCATCTGACAAAGATGGCACATTTCGTTGCTATTCGCAGACTACCTTCGTCCAAACAAACAGCGGAACTACTGATGAAACATGTCTTTAAGTTACATGGAATTCCAAAAACTCTTTTGTCTGACCGTGGATCACAATTCATCTCCAAGTTTTGGCAAGAACTATGTCACATACTACGAATTGAGCGAAAGCTCACTTCTCCCTACCATCCTCAGACCAACGGACAGACTGAAAGAGTCAACCAGTGCATCGAGCAATATTTACGTTGCTACACATCATACCTACAGGATGATTGGGTGGATCTCCTCCCTCTGGCAGAATTTGCCTACAACAACGCAACCCACAGTACGACCAAACAGAGTCCGTTCTACTTGAACTATGGGTTTCATCCCACTATTCTTCCACCACGCATCCTTCCATCAAGTAACCCAGTAGCCTCAGACTATCTTACCCAAATAAAAGACTCTCTGGGTTTACTTAATACTACCATCTCACACGCTCATAGTCAACAAAAAAAGTACTATGACCTTCGTAGAAGACCTTCTCCTCAGTATGCTATTGGGGACCTCGTTTGGCTATCAACAAAAAACTTAAGATTAAAGATCCCTAGCAAAAAGCTTGGGCCTCTATTCTTGGGACCCTTCCCAATCAGGAAACTTATTGGAAAAGCTGCAGTACAGCTCACATTACCAGCAGACCTCAAGATACATCCCATCTTCCATGTGTCGCTACTGAAGCCCCATGTTCCTGACCAAGGAATAAGGCCTACCATCCCACCTCCACCTCCTGTACAAGTTGAAGGCGGAGAAGAATATGAGATAAAGGAGATTCTGGATTCTCGTATCCACAGAAGAAGACTCCAATATCTAGTACGATGGAAGAACTATGGACCTCAAGACGATACCTGGCTGGATACCTCTGATATACATGCCCCTAGACTGATTCGCAATTTTCATGCGAAATACCCGGAAAAACCAGCTCTAGAGGCCTTCAGGAGCCGGCCTTAAGGGGGGGGTACTGTAATGTTCTGGTACCTCTGGTACCCTTTATTTCACTTTCCATTCAGTGTATGCGTCCCACCATACTCTTCTGGTAGGTGCGCATACACCTTTAAGACCGATGCTGTCATCACTGAGCGCCGCAGAGCGGCTATTTCAACCGCCGGCGTTCTCACTCACATGTTCGTTCAACCGTCATGGTTGGATCGTCCCTGTCTGAAGTCGGCATACCAGATGTTACTCGCTCCTGTATCTCGCTACCTGAACGTGTTCCATATCTGATCCTGTGTCTCGCCACCCGATCACTCCCGGCATGCTGCTTTCAACCTTCACTCTTCAACCTGCCTTGAAGCTCATATGCTTACAAGCGTACCTCGCTGTCGGAACCTCGCTACTGATCCCTGTATCCCGCTACCGGATCACTCGCTCATACCGAACCTCTCTACTACTGCTTGCTATTAGTGATAAGTACCCCGCAGGGGAATCCTCCATAAACCTTCCTACTAAGCTTACACTATCTAGCTCTGCATATTAAGGACTGTTACTATCATCTGCACTATTGTTTAGATTGCTAGCTCTTGAGCCTACTAACATCTATCCTTGCACTGGGTTAGTCTCTCCTGTATGTCATCTGCTATCCTACCACCTACTACCATACATGATTTCTAACCAATCTGCATCCTACCTGTTACCATCTATACTCTCATGAACATTTCTCTCAAGTGCTGTTCACCTATTGTCACTGTTCATACCTGTCTCTTTAGCTCATCACCACTATACTGCTATATACATCTATCACTCCAGGAACATCTTATTGAGTGTGTATATTTGTATGCTGAATCAGACAGACCACAGTGATGAGTCTTGGGAGTTGGAATTGGTATTTCAACGTATCTCTACATGACTGCTGAGTGGAGTTTTTCTGCAGCTGCAAATCCATCTTGTTTCAGAAAACGCAGGAGCGTTACAGCCAGCCAGCCACCACAGGGTGCCAGCCAACCACCAAAGGGTGCCAGCCAGCCACCCACCAAAGGGGGCCAGCCAGCCACCCACCCACCACAGGGTACCAGCCATCCAGCCAGCCACCACGGGGTGCCAGCCAGCTACCCACCAAAGGGTGCCAGCCAGCCATCCACCACAGGGTGCCAGCCAGCCAGCCACCAACAACAGGGTGCCAGCCAGCCAGCCAGCCACCACCATGTAAGCCATGGATCGATAACTGCAAAAACCAAAAATAAGTCTAATCTTAGGGCCCATCATGTTGAATTGTATAATGCAGGACAGAAAAAACAAACTTAATCACAAGGTGAAACATCACTATCCCAGGCAACAATAACAGATATGTTTCAGAAAAAAAAAAACAGGCGGCTAAAATCTGAATGAAGATCCCAAATGCTTGACAGAGTAATCACATAGATCAGGGGTATTGAATTAAAATTTACAAAGGTCCAGTCAATAAAATATTCTTCCAGCAGAGGTCCGAATCACATGTTTGTGCGATGGCCACCCTGTATCCTCGCAACCAATCACTTGCTTGTTAACTTGGATAGCCCCCGTCCTCTGTCTATAGCTGTCCTGCCTCCAGCTGTTGGCTCTGTGAGACTGGCAGTGGTGATGGCTGTGGGCAGAACAACTCTAAAGGGTGGGACCGCAGGGGTCCGGATGAGACATTAACTGGGTCCGGATCCGGACCCCGGTCTGCCATTTAGTGATGCCTGACATAGATGATGGTCACTGATAACCAGCCATTTACAACAGTGTCTTACTCTGGATTTCAGCAGTTGGTGTCCATGCTTGAGCCAAGGTACACACTGAAGAGTGACAAATTTTATCGAACTGAAATGCTGCAAAAGATTCCCCAAAAGGTCGTTGAGAAATTAAAGGCTATGCTGAAACCAGAGAATGCTGGCAACTCACTCTCATTCACGACTGATTGCTGGTCAGGACAAACAGAATCACTAATGAGTCTTACATGCCACTTCAATGACAGCGGATGGACAAGAAGGCATTTGGTGTTGAATACAAAAGTGATGTAAGGATCCCACACTGGGGAGCACATTAGAGAAATGTTTCTAGGCATGCTAGAAGAATGGGGAATCACCAAAGACCGAGTGATGCTTGTGCTGCGAGACAGTGGACCGAACATGGTTAAAGGTATGAAACTTGCTGAAGTTTCAGACCTCAGTTGCATGGCACACACCCTCTAACTTGTGGTAAATGAGGGTCTGTCAAACCAGAAAGAATTGCTTGACATTATTAGCATGCTGAAGAAGCGCGCAGGCCATTTCCACCATTCTATTCTTGCCAAGCAGTAGCGACTGAAGTGCATTCAGGAAGACCTTGGCCTGCACAAAAACAACTTGATACAGGCTGTTCCAACACAATGGAACTCAACGCTACACATGTTACAAAGGTTGCTGGAGCAGAAGTGAGCTCTCACTATATATTCTGGTGAATATGGACTTGGAGGACATTCTTGTCCTATTGCTGATCAGTGGGACATAGTAGCCAACGTTATTGAGACGCTCCTACCCATTGAGGAAGTGACACTAGAGGTGAGTTATTACGACTCATCTGTGTCCTCTGTCATCCCATGTGTGAGAGTGCTAAAAATGCTTCTTCAACGGGAAGGACCATACACACGTGGCATTAAAGCATGTAGGCAGGCCATGAGGGACAGCCTCGCCAAACAGTTTGAGAAGCATGAGGAGAATAAAATCGTTATGCTTGAATGTCTTTTGGATCCTCGATACAAGAATCATCCTTTCTCTTCTGATGATGTATCGGTCAAGGCAAAACAATGGCTGACAGAAGAGATTCAAGTTCAACAGAGGGTACAGGAGGTTCCTCCTGATGGAAAGAAAAGTCAAGAAGACAAGGTTTCTGATGTGGAAGAGCAGGATGCAGGAGAAAAATGTCCAAAAGACAATGGACAGAAGAGAAAATTAACTGTGGTGAAATAGATGCCATGTTCAGTGTTTTATTGGGGCCTCATGCGGAGGATTCTTCTCAATCTGCAATAATGACCCTGGATGATGAACTTCATCTCTATTTGAAGGAACCAGTAATTGACAGAAAAAGTGATCCTCTTCAGTGGTGGAAAGAAAATGAGGTACGCTACAAAAGACTTGCTGCTCATGCTAGAAGATACCTTTCTGCTCCTCCTTCCTCGGTATCAAGTGAGCACGTTTTTAGTCAAGTGGCAGCAATTTATGAAAAGAAAAGAAACCGTTTAACTTATGAACATGCTGAAATGTTATGCTTTCTGCACTATAATATTGTTCTACTTAACTGGAAGTATTGATTTGAAAGTGTAGTAGTAGTGTGTCTGTCCACCAGTCCACTGAGTCCACTCCAATCCAATGTCTAGCTTTTGTCTAGCTATTTTTTCAAGCAGTTTTGCACTGACTGCGCTGCACTGCAGTCAGTGCAAAACTGCTAGACACAAATCTAGACAGTGGATTGGAGTCAGTGGACTACTGCTGCAGTAGTGCGCCACTCACTGCTGCAATAATTTTAAATCACTACTGCAGTAGAGCAGTAGTGATTTAAAATTATTGCAGTGAGTGAGTGCCCTACTGCAGCGATAGTCCACTGATTCCACTCCAGTCCAATCCACTGTGTAGCTGTTGTGTTGTCTAGATTTTTTTCTAGCAGTTTTGCACTGATGGCAGTAGTTGCAGTGAGTGTAATACTGCAGAGGTCGTCCACTGACTCCAGTCCAATCCACTGTGTAGCTGTTGTGTTGCCTAGCTTTTTTTCTAGCGGTTTTGCAGTGACTGCAGTAGTTGTAGTGAGTGCCATACTGCAGACTGCAGAGGTACTCCACTGACTCCAGTCCAATCCACTGTGTAGCTGTTGTGTTGCCTATCTTTTTTTCTAGCAGTTTTTGCAGTGAGTTGCAGTTTTGCAGTGACTGCAGTAGTTGCAGTGAGTTCCCTACTGCAGAGGTAGTCCACTGACTCCAATCCAATCCACTGTCTAGCTGTTGTCTAGCTTTTTTTCTAGCAGGTTTGCACTGACTGCACTGCAGTAGTGAATTAAAATTATTGCAGTGAGTGATTGCACTACTGCATCAGAATGATGTGAAACGAAATGTCCCTGCAATTGAAGATTTCCTATTAGTTCTCATGCAGTTACAGTGTGAAGAACGAACCCTTAATGTTAAAATTGTTAATAAATAAAGTTTCACATGTTCAGTAACAGATTTGTGTCGAAATTTGTGTTTATTTTGCAAAATTTTAAATGTGCAAAAATATCGGCTGATATCGATATCGGCAACGAAAAACCGATATTGGTCGATCACTAATATAAATCCTGTCTTTTTATGCTAGACCAGTTCAAATGTCACTCTAAGTACATGAATGACTTGTCTAAACAATCAATTCAGCCAAGCGCTCACTCCGAAGGGGAAGACCGGTGTGCTGCTCTCCTCCGGCGGGGAACTCCAACTGGGATACATAGAGGAAAGAGAAGGAGGCGCAACACCTAGTGCATTACCCGTGGTCACCGTATAAATTGTTTTATTAAAATGCCAAATGCATACTCACAGACAGGATGAAAGTAAAATCACATTAAAAGATTCCACCACATATGAAATTAAACACGTCCTGTAATGAGACCGCTAACACTCACGTTTGAGGAGTCAAGCACCCTTCATCAGAGCCACGGGTAATGCACTAGGTGTTGCGCCTCCTTCTCTTTCCTATATGAATGACTTGTCTGCCTGTTCTCCTACTACAGTAGCTAATCCTCTGACAATTGGGAATAAATGAATACCTTACATTGCTGAACCCTATAGAATAACTACGCTTTTGTTAAGAAAAAAAAAAAATAAAACCCTCTGGGTGATCTGTGTACATTGCAGGGATTGTAAAAAATGTTGATGCAGATTCCTACCTTTTGTTATTCTGATTGTCATTCAGCTGGTGCACCTGCAGGGCTCTAATGAGTATAATAGCAGGGTCTGCATCCCTTTAGATGTGATTTCCCTTTGGGAGTATCTCACTAAAAATGTCATTTTTGTTGCAGGGGATGCCCAAAATCTGATTTGCACCTTAGTGCAGACTTCTGGGAAGATCAGTAAGCCAATCACACAAGCAGGAAGTGATATTTCGGGGGTGTTCTCTACACCATCTGTTTACAGACTGCCTCCAGGTAGCCATATTGCTATGCATTTTAAAGTAAATTACAATGCTGCAGATTGAAAGGGAAAGGTCATTTTTAATAACATTGAATTACAATATGTATTGCGCCACAGTTGTATATGCTATATTAATTTTCTTTTATTTGCTATTTTTTTTTTTCCCCACAAAAGTGGAGTTACCCTTTAAAGGTCCATTCACATCAGCTAGTGTGTATTGCGGTGCCAACAGTGCTGATGCAGCGATCCTGGTGTAAATTCCCCCTAAATGCCGGTTCACACATATGTGATGTGGGAACCCTGCGAATCCAATGCGGGTTCCCGCATTGCGCTCGACTCGCAGGCAGTTCACACTGCCATATGCAAATTGCTGGGGGTGTTAATACAAAGTTAACGACACCCCCAGATCAGTTCGCACATCGCAGTGCGAACTGTCAATTCGGACATAATTGGATGGCATATGTGTGAACACCCATGTGATCCGATCCTGGTGCGGACCAAAAAAAGGGTCCTGTGCGACTTTGGCTTGAATGCGATGCAAAGTCAGCCATACAATCTGTATGGCTGAATTTGCAGCGCACAGACATCGCATGTGATTTGCATAGCAGTCCGGTGCGAATCACATACGATGTTGACATCGCATATGTGTGAACCGGCACTTAATGAACGTTATTGAGATGTCAAACAAGTAACATTTCATAAAGTTCTTGCTGCTGGCATGCAGTGACTGTGCTGTGCTGGAAAAAAGTACTGCACGCAATCCTTTTTTTGTTCAACACACACCGCCCCTACACCACTGCAACACAGTGGTGTGAACTGGCCACACCAGAGAGACAAGGCATTTTGCCTTGTCTTGCGGTGGGGGTGCAGAGGGATGGCGCTAGAATAGCTGCTCAAGGCAGTCCCAGTGAATCTACCTTAAATTTCCATGACGTTTAACCACTTCCTGCCCAGCTGTCATTTTGCTATAGTTGATTATAGGTATAATGGTTTAATGAACCCTTTCAGAACAAGCTGCTCGTGCGTGCCCCTGACACAGCT
Source organism: Pelophylax lessonae (assembly GCF_965119305.1). Lineage (NCBI taxonomy): Eukaryota > Metazoa > Chordata > Amphibia > Anura > Ranidae > Pelophylax > Pelophylax lessonae. Next base: position 175,908,509 of record NC_138773.1, on the reverse strand, counting down.
GATCAAAGTATAAATAGGAAGTGTTGGTTATCAGCAATCTTCTACTCACGCTAACAGCGCATGAGTAGAGGAAAGTCGATAAGCGGCATTCCTCACTGAGGGGATCAGCACTGATAATCAGTGCAATGATTATCAGTGCAGCCCAATCAGCGATGCCTGCCAGTGACCACCAGTGATGCCTTCCAGTTTTTACCAGTGATGCCCACCAGTGATGCCCATCAGTGCTACCTTTCAGTGCCCATCAGTGATGCCTGTCAGTGCCTCCTCATCAATGCCGTTTATCAGTGCCCATAAAGGCTGCCAATCAGTGCTGCATATCAGTGCCCATCAGTGCTGCATATTAGTGCATTCTCATCCATGCTCATCATTGCCCATCGGTTCAGCCCATCAGTGACCGTCAGTGCAGCATCTTCAGCGCACAACAGTGAATGAGAAAAATTACTTATTTACAAAACAGAAACAACATTTTCGGTCCTTTTTCATTTGTTTAGCAAAACAAAAAAACTCAGTGGTGATTAAATACCACCAAAAGAGAGCTTTATTTGTCTATAAAAAAAAAAAAAAATGTTGTTTGGGTACAGCATCGCATGATCGGGCAATTGTCATTTAAAGTGTGACAATGCTGAAAGCTGAAAATGGGCCTGGGCAGGAAGGGGGTGAAAGTGCCCAGTATTGAAGTGGTTAATGGGGCTAAGGAAGAAACCTGGGAGGGACAGTGAATCTCTGAACCCTGAAAACAACCAGGAGAGGCTGGAGGGACCTTGACCACTCTAAGCTGATAGGTAAACCCTTTTGTTTGCTTATTAAAAAAGCCATCCCCCGCAGCAGCCGGTGGGGGAGGAGGTAGGCTAGGGGGAGGGGGTCGGGGAGCACACAGGGGGGCCCATGAAGGAGGGGCAATCCGATGGGCAATCAGGGCTGATTGGTGCGGTGTGCAGTGAACACCTTTCACCCATGGATGATACGCCACTGGACCAAACCATCACTTCCAGGACTCCTGTTGTTCTTTTTTTTATAAACAGATAGACTCCTTGTTCTTCTTTACGCTGAAGATATTTCTTAATGACATTGGCTGTATGTTTGGGGTTGTTGTCCTGCTGCAGAATAAATCTGGGGCCAACCACACACCTTCCTGGTGGTATGGCATGATAGATAAGTATGTACCTGTATTTCTCAGCATCAAGGATGCCATAGATCATGACCTAATCTCCAACTCAATTTGCAGAAATGCAGCCCCAGACTTGCAAGGAACCTCCACCATGCTTCACTGTTGCCTGCAGACACTCGTTATTGTACCACTGTCCAGCCCTTCGCAAACAAACTGCTTCCTGCTACAGCCAAATATTTCAGATTTTGACTCATCAGTCCAAAGCACCTGCTGCCATTTTTCTGCATCCCCAGTTCCTATATTTTCATGCATAGTTGAGTCTCTTAGCCTTGTTACCACAACCTATGCATCTCTGTGTGGTCTCTTGTGGGTCTCATGATGGAAACCCCCGGCCTGACAGTAGTCCATAGATCCTGGAAAGCAACAACTGAGCATTAAGGGCTTTGGTTTTTGTACACTCTATTGTAAGGGATTTTCATATATTTCTAAAAAATCCAACTTGGATTATGCTGGAATGCATAGATTTCCTGGTTGCCTAACTCTAGGGTTTTTTTGGCAACCCTACTTTATCATGAAAAAGAAATACAAAACTCAAATCACCCTAAGAGGGTTCAAATACGCGTATTAGTAGTGCAGACCTTAATAATATAATTGAATCAAGGCATGAACTCCATCAATCAGTCCATATAAAGTGACATTTCCATATGAGGTATATAAAGGATATAAAGTCTCTTAAGAAGCCCAAACACGATCTGTGGATGCTGCAGATACCGCAGACGATTCCTCGGCTCCGGCCGTTGATGTGTCTCGACCAGCTACTTAGGTTTACTTGTATATATGCATTGCGCTGTGTGAATTTTTTGATTTACAGTATGTACTGGACCATGATTGGGAACACCAATGCTTAGTGGACTTGGTACTTACCTGTGATACTCTGGACTACCTTTGAGCTGCAGCCACTGTTGGGGGGTTAGTGGGGGGTTTTTCTTCCCCCTTTTTTTCTTTCTTTATGTTCTTTTTGTTTCTCTTTTTCGTTGTTGTGTTTTGTTGAGCCGGGGTATGCCCAAATAGCTCTGTTTTGTATGTTGTTATAAAACTCAATAAAAATAATTAAAAAAAAAAAGAAGCCCAAACACCAAGCAGGGGACACCACCGTGTAACCAGGAACACCAAACAGGAATCACCGCTGTGACATTAAGTGAGGGTGGTAACTCACCAGATATAATGGCCCCCCTACTCTCATAGGCAGGCTAATACACAGAAATATAATGAAATTCACAACGGTTCAGTTCCTGTTCTCCTTTTCCTCTCAGCGTGGATAAATAATCACCAGATGGCCCTTTTAGGATATGAATATTTCCTTTGTTCTGACAACCAGCACCACGTTTTCACATATGCCCAGCAACAAGGGAGAGATAAAAGGCTGCACTAGTGTGATATTGTCTTGAAATAATATAATTTATTTACACCACACCATATGAAAATGCACTCACAAGCAACATAAATAAACAGGCAGTATTGCAAAAAATGGTACTCAGGGTACACTCGGGCGATGACGGTTCCTCTCACCCACTCCGAGTCGGTATCAGGTCCCTTCCAAAGCTACGCTCGTGTCACCCGCGTACTTCAGATCACCGTAGGTTCACACTCTGACGCGTTTCGTCATTTCCGTCTTTGTCAAAGGACATGAACCCACGGCGCGGCGCTCCGGTATTTGTACTAATCATCCACACAGCTGATAGCTCAACAGTCTGTAAGTCCGCCCCACATGCTAATTCAATGGCATTCCTGGTCAGTAAAAGCCATCCCATCCGCCACAGCAGATATACTAGCGTGGATTGCATATAATAGAATCAGTAATTCTAATTCTAACCGCACAATCCCCAAAATCAAAGTTTCAAGGGATGTATATGCTGCTAATGATAGACAGCAAATAATCAAACCCTTATTTTTAGATTTGCATAAAACTGTGTGGATAACGAATGTAATAATATACATATACGTACTTTAATATACATCTAATATTTGTATGTTTCTCAGTCTTACATACCTCCTTTTCGCCCCCTGAAGAAGACTTTGTTTGAAGTAAGTGAAACACGTTGGGGAACTTTTCCATGGCAGGATTCACTATTAGAGAAATTCCATCATAGACTGGTAGCATATGCCTGCCTAGGTTTGGGGTACAAGTGTACAGATTGAGGTGTATACCAGGACTTGCATGTGTTTTTAAAGGGTGATGTTTTAATTTAGTATCAATATAGTTGTAATGTATTTTATTTAATAATGATGGAAGTATTTATTATCTGCTTTTAAATGTCTTAAGGGAAACAATAATATTCTGTATTAAGGCAGCCTGTCAGGGAATCAATACCCTGCGCAGGCGCACTGGCGCCGCCAACCGGCGAATGCCTATGCGCTTGCACGTACGAAGAGGCACCTTGAATAGCTAGAGGCTACCTTACAATAGCTCAAGGCTACCTTGCAGTAGTTCGAGGCTACCTTGCAGTAGTTCGAGGCTACTTTGGAATAGTCAGAGGCTACCTTGGAATAGTCAGAGGCTACCTTGGAATAGTTAGAGGCTACCTCAGTATAGCTCGAGGCTACCAAATTGGCCTATTTAAACACAGCTGTCACTACAGGAAGTTGCTGTGTTATCTTCAGCTCTCCTGTTTCCTGTGCCTGTTTGTATTCTGCTGTTCCTGTTTACCTGACCCGGCTTGTCTTTGGATTCTGATTACCTGCTGCCCGCCTTGACCTTGGCTTGTCCTGACTATTCTCCTGCCTGATCCTGATCTGTTTATCTGCTACCGGCTATTGGTCCTGGACCTGATCCTGGCTCCACCAGGGAATCCGGGGGACCGCAACCTGGTGTTAGCAAGCAGCCAAATCCATCCCCACCATCTGGGGCCCTGGTGAAAACCGGCTAACACTTAGACTCTGCGCCTCTGGTGAACCTGTGCCACGCCAGTTACCCGGTAAGCCACTCCTCTTACGTCAGGCTCTGCCACATTACCCCGTGAAACAGCCTCTGGTTACTGTTTATACGTTCTAATTGTCCAAGCTTATAACTGTCCTTCAAGGTTACACACTGACCACCAGACACCAGATCTGGGCATATAGTCAATTACTGCTCTGTAAATAATCAACTATCATTCCTTTGTACGCCTCATTTCATATGTATACCTAGCCATTTTGCTTAATAGGGTGTAACAGTTAATATGTCACTCTAAGCACCTGAGTGTTTGCCTGTTCTTCTGCTGCAGCAGCTACTGACAATTGGGAACAACTGATCATCTCTCATTGCTGAACCTTACATTTCCATGATATGAAGAAGAAGCACTGTGGGGGTCCCAAGCCTCCTCTTACTTTCTTGAACCTGCTTTTGACAGCACTGGCCTGGCTTCTTGTGCTCTACGCCAGCGGTGGCAGTATCCAGTGCTGGGTACATATGGGGCTGATGGGTGGATATGGGGAGAGTGCACTATTGCATTATTGTTTGTAGACAGCTGAGTCCCCCGCCAGACACCTAGCAGCGGTAATATTGCACAGCCTTCTCTGTTGACATGACGATCGGGATGTGATCCAGGTGATGCTCCCAGTCGAATCTACAAAACAGTATTTATTAAAATTAAGACTACAATCACATTTATATTAATCTTCTGTTAAGCAGCCATGTGGGCTCCATGCCAGTAAGGTGTGGGCTCTGTTCAGTGAAACCACTATCATATTTAATCTTAGATCCAACTGGGCGCATCACCTGGATCTCATCCCGATCAGAATGTCAGCAAAGACTATGTAGTGTAACCACTGCTAGGCAACCAGTGGGAGGGAACATTATTACAGTCCCGCAGCAGGCCACTTTCCTGATGTTTTGGGGTCCCCCCACGGTGGTGGAACGCCAGAGCCCAGTCACAAATGCAACCTTTGCGACCCTGGTAGTTTCTGTCACTGGTGCCAGTAATTTTTTTTTGTTTCAATTTCTAATAATTTTTACCATTTCATTTTTTTATTATTTTTACATATTCTTTAGGACCCCTGTTGGGAGGCTTTGGTAAAATATCAGAGGTCTAAACAGACCATTTTCAGGAGTTCAGCAGTGGCAGTTACTGTCTTCAGACTAAATGTACAAAAGGGCATTCTTGGGAAATTCCCACTGTTATTCTCCTATTACGTTTCTTCAATTCAAGCTAGCCTTACTTTAGTAGAATTTCATTCAAAAATTTTAGTTTTAAGAACTTTCATTTGATTTTCTAATTGTGGGATCATATCGTTATTTGTTTTCAAACACACTGAGGAGAAAATTTGAAAGAGTGGGTTGAAAAATTTTCCAAAAAAAGCAAGCGGCTTTTGAGGTACTTTCTAATAACATTTGTCAAGTCATTGAACGTACTGATGAGAATTTTTGTACAAATGTTAAAAATCTACTAGTGTATCGGCAGCTTTAGTGTATAGGAAATGACTGGCAGACTGTAGGGCTGGTTTACCAAAACTGGAGAGTGCAAAATCTGGTGCAGATGTGCATGATAGCCAGCTTCTAAATTCAGCTTGTTCAATTAACTGCTTCCGGACCTGCGGCAGGCAGCTCCTCCTGCGCGAACCAACATAGCTCTATTTCAGACTGTCAGTCTACGTCAGCGTGCGACTGCAGCTAGGGGACTCCGATGCACGGGGCAGGCGGCTCCGATTGCAGCTTGCCACCCCCTGAGAGAGAAGAGCGGTCAGCTGTTGTAAACACAGCTGTCCGTTTTTGTCTCTGGAATGATCACAGAGCTCCTGTGATACTTCTTTATAGGATCACAGGTCTCTGTGATAATTACACAAGCCCCACCCCCATACAGTTAGACACACCCCCCTAGAACAGATTTAACCCTTTGATCGCCCCTGGGTTAACCCCTTCCTCGCCAATGACATTATTACAGTAACAGTGCATATTTTTAGCACCGATTACTGTAGTAATGTCACTGGTACCCCTAAAAGTGTCAAGAATGTCAATTAGGGGTCCGATTTGCCCGCCGCAATGTCGCAGTAACGCTAAAAATCGTAGATCACTGTCATAACTAGTAAAAAAAAAAAAAAAAAACCAATAAGAATGACATAAATCTTTCCCGTAGTTAGTAGATGCGATAACTTTTGTGCAAACCAATCAAAATATGCTTATTGCGATTTTTTTTTTACCAAAATATATGTAGCAGACAACAAATTGGCCTAAAATGTTAAAAAAATTTGATTTCTAAATTTTTTTTGGGAATGTTATCTAGCAGAATGTGAAAAAGATTGTTTTTTTTTTTTTTTTTTTTTTAGAATCGTTGCTCTATTCTTGTTTATAGCGCAAAAAATAAAATAAAAATCGCAGAGGTGATCAAATACCACCAAAAGAAAGCTCTATTTGTGAGAAAAAAAGGACATCAATTTTATTTAGGTACAGCATTGCATGACTGCGCAACTGTCCATTAAAGTAACGCAGTGCCGAATTGCAAAAAATGGCCTGTTCATTAAGGGGGCAAATCCTTCTGGTCCAGAAGTGTTTAAGCTTTTACCCCAAAAAAAAACGGAAGTTGATTAGTTTCTATGCAGAATTTTACACTCTCTCGTTTTAGTAAATCAACCCCTATGTGTTTCAAGGACAATTGTGAAAATGTATGTAAAATACAGTAGCTAGGGCTTTTTAGAAACACTTGCAAAGGTGCTAGGAGCGTAAGTGCATCTTTCATTGCTTCAAAGAATATTGCCGATGCCCATCCTTTCACTTGTATAAAGATGTGAAAAGTTAAAAAAAAGTGTGCTATCTTGGAATTTTATACACACTTACATGTGATTCATATTATCCAAGGCTAAAATCTTTGAATAAAACCCTAAAAAAGTATTATTTAAAAAGTATATATAGATACAATGTGAATTAACATTTGTGAAAAAAACTGATATAAAACCATTGAAACAAATCCGATGTGTGTAACAACTATCATAGAGTTTGTCACTAGATATAAATGAAAACAAAATAACCTCTGTGACAAAAGAAAATAAACAGTGAAAAAAAGTCCAGTCCAATGAAGTGAGAGAAAATCCACAGCCGGTGACACAATGTTAACCGTGCTGAATTAGGTATTCCTCCAGGTGCTCTGTGTTCCACCCTCATGCTAATTAATAATAATTGGCCACTTACCAAACGGCTGCGGTCTTGCAGCATGATATAAAAATCCACCAAAAATGAACCAGCTCAGGATCAGGCTCCAGTGTACATCAAAGGTCCAGCCATACGATTACTATACAGGGGAACAAATTCACTCAATGTGAGGCAAAATCATGTGCAGAGAAGAAAGAGAACTGACTTTAACTTAAAAATAAGTTGGTTTATTAATGAACCATTGCACTTACATCAAAACACGAAGCTATGGGACATGTATGAAACAGATGTGCATGGCCGCCTACAGTGAGGACCGTGCAATAGTGACAAGCGTGGCTACTCCACCTGACGCGTTTCCCCCTCTTACAGGCGTCAACTGGGAATAGAGTATAGCGTGTGCCGTCACTGTGATTCGGGATAACCCAAAATGATAATAGCAGATTATTTAAAAGGCCAATCCTGCCAAACTTATTATTTTAAACAAAATACATTTAATTGATTATAAAAAATTCTAAAAATCAATTAAAGATACATACCAATAACATTATTATTTATTATTATTATTATTATTATATAGGATTTATATAGAGCCAACAGTTTGCGCAGCCCTTTACAATGTGAGGGAAGACAATACAGTTACAATACAATTCAATACAGGAGGAATTAGAGGGCCCTGCTCGTTAGAGCTTACAATCTAGAAGGGAGGGTCAAGTGAAACAAAAGGCAATAACCGTGGGGGATGGGCGGATGGGGGAATAACCATGGGGGAGGTATAGTTGTTAGGTGTGGGTAGGATAGGCTTCTCTGAAGAGGAGGGTTTTCAGAGATCACCTAAAAGCTAATAGAGTAGCAGATAATCGGACAGATAAGGGTAAGGAGTTCCATAGGATTGGCAAGGCTCTGGAAAAGTCCTGGAGGCGAGCATGGGAGGAGGTGACCAGGGAGCTAGAGAGCAGGAGGTTTTGAGAGGAATGAAGAGAGCGATTAGGTTGGTATTTTGAGACTAGGCTAGTGATGTAGCTGGGGGCTAAGCTGTGGATGGCTTTGTAAGATGTTGTTAGTATTTTGAATTTAATTTGTTGGGTGAGCGGAAGCCAGTGGAGGGCTTGACAGAGAGGAGCAGCGGACACTGAGCGATTGGTAAGGTGGATGAGTCTGGCGTCAGCATTCATGATGGATTGAAGGGGGGATAGCCTGTGTAGAGGTAAGCCAATGAGAAGGGAATTGCAGTAGTCGAGGCGCGAGATGATCAGGGAGTGAACTAGGAGCTTTGTTGAGTCTTTGGTTAGAAAGGGCGTATTTTGGAGATGTTGCGGAGGATGAGGCGGCAAGATTTGGACAGTGATTGGATGTGGGACTTGAAGGAGAGTTCAGAGTCCGGGACAACACCTAGGACCTTGGCATGCCGGGATGGGCTGATGGTAGTGCCATTGATATTGACAGAGAGATCAGGGGAAGGGTACGTGGTGGAGGAAAATTATAAGCTCGGTTTTGGATGGAATGGATTGAGTTTGAGGAAGTGGTGTGACATCCAGACTGATATATCTGATAGTAAATTAGTGATACGTGAGGAGACTGAGGGAGAGAGCTGAGGGGTGGATAAATAGATTTGGGTATCGTTAGCGTAGAGATGGTATTGGAAGCTGTGGGAGGCTGACCCAGAGAGGAGGTGTAGATTTAAAATAGGAGGGGTCCAAGAACAGAGCCTTGGGGGACCCCAATAGAGAAGGGAAGAGAAGAGGAGGAAGTAGAATTGTACATAACGCTAAAGGTGCGGTTGGATAAGTAGGAAGATAACCAGTGAAGAGTACACTCACAGAAACCAAAGGCATGGAGTTTTTTGAGGAGGAGGGGATGGTCAACCGTATCAAAGGCAGCAGAAAGGTCCAGGAGTAGGAGTACAGAATAGTGTCCATTGGTTTTGGCCGTTAGTAGGTTTGTCAGTTTTAGGAGAGCAGTTTCAGTGGAGTGTTGAGGCCGAAATCCAGACTGAAGGGGATCAAGGAGGCTATTCTCTGCAAGGTGGTCACGCAGTCGGTTGTAGACCAGACCTTCAAGGAGTTTGGATGAAAAGGGGAGCAAGGAAATAGTGCGTAGGTTGTTACGATCGGTTGGGTCCAGTGAGGGCTTTTTAAGTATGGGGCTGACTAGTGCATGTTTTAGAGAGTTGGGGAAGATGCCATTACTATTTCCATTAACCACTTCTGGACCGGAAGATTTTCCCCCTTAATGACCAGGCCATATTTTGCGATTCGGCACTGCGTTACGGACAATTGCGCGGTCGTTCAACTCTGTACCCAAATAAAATTAATGTCCTTTTTTCCCTCAAATAGAGATTTCTTTTGGTGGTATTTGATCACCTGTGCAATTTTTATTTTTTACGCTACAAACAAAAAAAGAGCAACAATTCTGAAAAAAAAAAAAAAAAAACAATATTTTTCACTTTCTGCTATATAACATTAAAAAAAAAAAAAAAAAGTAAAAATCAAAATTTTTTAACATTTTAGGCCAATTTGTTTTCTGCTACATATTTTTGGTATAAAAAAATCGCAATAAGCGTATTTTCTTTGGTTTGTGCATAGGTTATCGCGTCTACTAACTACGGGACTGATTTATGTCATTTTTATTGTTTTGGGGTTTTTTTTTACTAGTAATGGTGGCGATCTGCGATTTTTAGCGGGACTGCGACATTGCGGCGGACAGATCGGACCCCTAACTTAAATGTGAGCCTAGGGGAGTGATTCTCTCTGTGGGGGGGGGGGGGCTTGTGAAATGATCATAGAGACATGTGATCCAATATAGAAGGATCACAGGGGCTCTGTAATCATTCCAGGGAGAAGAACAGTCAGCTGTGTTTAAAACAGCTGACCGTTCTTCTCTCTCAGCGGGGAGCAATCGCTCCGATTGCCGCCTGCCCCGTGCATCGGCTTCCCTAGCTGCAGGTAAGTAAGCTAGTAAGCGGCCAATTTTTATTAATTTGCACGAGGGTGGAACACTGAGCACCTGGAGGAATAACTAAGTCCCCTTTCACACAGTTCAGATCTGCCTGTCCATTTTTCAGGCAGATCTGAACGGATGCCCCATGCATCTCTATGGGGCATCGGATGTCAGCAGAGACATGTCCGCTGACATCAGATCCGATCCATCAAATCCAGACGGATAGAAACCCTATTTTCCATCCGTCTGGCGGATCAGATGAAAACGGACAGACGGTCCGTTCTCATCCGATTCCCCCATAGAGAAGAATTGACGGAGACAGAGCTGCCATACGCCTGCTCAGCGGGGGATCGGTGGATCAATCCCCCGCTGAGAAAAACGGAGTCCGTCTGATGGACTCCATCTGTGAAAGGGGCCTAATTCAGCACGGTTAACATTGTGTCACCGGCTGTGGATTTTCTCTCACTTCTTTAGAGTGGTCTTTTTTTCACTGTTTATTTTCTTTTGTCACAGAGAATATTTTGTTTTGATTTATATCTAGTGACAAACTCTATGATAGTTGTTACACACATCGGATTTGTTTCAATGTTTTTATGTCTGTTTTTTTCACAAATGTTCATTCACATTGTATTTATATATATACTTTTTAAATTATACTATTTTTGTTTTTTTTTCCCCCAAAGATTTTAGCCTTGGATAATATATATCACATGTAAGTGTTTATAAGATCCCAAGATAGCGCACTTTTTTTTATCTTTTCGCATTTTTTCCACTATTCAGGAATGTTAAGTGCAGCAATCTACAGTCAGGTCCATAAATATTGGGACATCGACACAATTCTAAAAAAATTCTTTTTGGCTTTATACACCACCACAATAGATTTGAAATGAAAGAAACAAGATGTGCTTTAACTGCAGAGTTGCAGCTTTAATTTGACGGTATTTACATCCAAATCAGGTGAACGGTGTAGGAATTACAACAGTTTGTATATGTGCCTCCAACTTTTTAAGGAACAAAAAGTAATGGGACAGATTAACAATCATAAATCAAACTTTCCCTTTTTCATACTTGGTTGCAAATCCTTTGCAGTCAATTACAGCCTGAAGTCTGGAACGCATAGACATCACCAGATGCTGGGTTTTATCCCTGGTGATGCTCTGCCAGACCTCTACTGCAACTGTCTTCAGTTCCTGCTTGTTCTTGGGGTATTTTCCCTTCAGTTTTGTCTTCAGCAAGTGAAATGCATGCTCAATCAGATTCAGGTCAGGTGATTGACTTGGCCATTGCATAACATTCCACTTCTTTCCCTTAAAAAACTCTTTGGTTGCTTTCGCAGTATGCTTCGGGCCATTGTCCATCTGCACTGTGAAGCGCCGTCCAATGAGTTCTGAAGCATTTGGCTGAATATGAGCAGATAATATTGCCCGAAATACTTCAGAATTCATCCTGCTGCTTTTGTCTGCAGTCACATCATCAATAAATACAAGTGAACCAGTTTCATTGGCAGCCATACATGCCCATGCCATGACACTACCACCACCATGCTTCACTGATGAGGTGGTATGCTTTGGATCATGAGCAGTTCCTTTCCTTCTCCATACTCTTCTCTTCCCATCACTCTGGTACAACGCAATCTTGGTCTCATCTGTCCATAGGATGTTGTTCCAGAACTGTGAAGGCTTTTTTAGATGTTGTTTGGCAAACTCTAATCTGGCCTTCCTGTTTTTGAGGCTCACCAATGGTTTACATCCTGTGGTGAACCCTCTGTATTCACTCTGGTGAAGTCCTCTCTTGATTGTTGACTTTGTCACACATACACCTACCTCCTGGAGAGTGTTCTTGATCTGGCCAACTGTTACATAGTTACATAGTTACATAGTAGGTGAGGTTGAATAAAGACAATAGTCCATCTAGTTCAACCTGTGTAGGTGTGTGTGGCTGTAATCATCTCACATACCCCTGAATGTTCTGATCCTTGAGATGTAAGTCTAAGAGTCTTTTGAAAGCCACCATACTACCCGCAGAAACCACCTCTTGTGGTAGAGAATTCCACAATCTTGTAGCCCTAACAGTAAAGAACCCCCCACGTTGCCTGAGGTTAAAACGCTTCTCCTCTAATCGCATTGTATGCCCTCGAGTCCTCATGCAATCCCTTCGAATGAACAGCTTTTTTTCTAAGCTGGGATCCCCATTAAGATATTTATAAATTGCTATCATGTCCCCCCTCAGACGTCTCTTCTCCAGGGAGAATAAATCGAGCGATTGTAGACGCTCTTCATAGTCAAGGTCCTCCAATTCCCTAATTAGTTTAGTTGCCCTTCTCTGGACTCTCTCCAGCTCCAACACATCCCTCCTGAGGACTGGCGACCAGAACTGGACGGAATACTCCAGATGCGGTCGGACCAGAGTTTTATAAAGTGGAAGGATTATAGTCTTATCTCTGGAATGCATCCCTTTCTTTATGCATGCTAATGTTCTGCTGGCTTTGGCAGCTGCCGCTTGACATTGCATGCTGTTGCCTAATCTATCATCAACCAAGACTCCCAGATCCTTCTCCATTTTTGATTCCCCCAAGGGTTCCCCTCCTAACGTGTATTGTGTTTTTATGTTTTTAGTCCCCAAGTGCAAAACCTTACACTTCTCCACGTTAAACCTCATTTGCCATGTCGTTGCCCACTCTGTAATTTTGTCCAGGTCATTCTGTAGGATATTTGCTTCATGTTGTGAAGTTATTGCCCTGCCCAATTTTGTATCATCTGCAAAAACTGATATCGAACTACTGATCCCAACCTCAATGTTGTTTATGAATAAATTGAACAAAGTTGGTCCCAAGACTGAGCCTTGGGGGACCCCGCTTATTGTGAAGGGTGTTTTCTTCACCAGGGAAAGAATTCTTCGGTCATCCACCACAGTTGTTTTCCGTGGTCTTCCAGGTCTTTTGGTGTTGCTGATCTCACCGGTGCGTTCTTTCTTTTTAACCGGTTGCCGACTGCGCACAGTATATTTACTGCGGCAGTCAGCCCCGGCCAGGCAGAGTGACGTAGATCTACGTCACTCGCCTGTCACTGCTATTCGAGCCAATAGCGGGCGCGCACCCGCTGAGGCGCGTGCCCGCCTTGGCTCGTTCAGGGAGGAGTGCGGGCGTGTGACCGGCGGACCCGATGTCCGCCGGTCACACTACGATCGCCGGTACAACGGGAGAAAGACAGAGCGGCTTATGTAAACAAGCCGCCTGTCATTCTCCCTGTGTAAAAATGCAGATCAGACGGTTCTACTATGTAGAACCGTTGATCTTTGTTTTTACACCAATAGCATTGTCCCACTACAGTTAGAATCACGAACCTAGGACACACTTAACCCCTCCCTGTCCAATACAGTTAACCCCTTCCCTGCCAGTGTCATTTTTGCAGTAACAGTGCATATATATAGCACTGATTACTGCAGTAATGTCACTGGTACCCCCAAAAGTGTCAAAAATGTCAGTCAAGGGTCCGATCAGTCCGCCGCAATGTCGCAGTACCGCAAAAAAAATCGCAGATCACCGCCATTACTCGTTAAAAAAAAAAAACACCAAAAATGACAAAAATCTTTCCCTTTGTTAGTAAACGCGATAACTTTTGCGCAAACCAATCAAAATACGCTTTTTGCGATTTTTTTTTACCACACATATGTAGCATAAAACAATTTGGCAAAAATGTTAAAAAATTTTGATTTTTACATTATTTTTTGGGGGAATTTCATATAAAAAAAAGTGAAAAATATTATTATTTTTGCAAAAATTACGCTATTTTTTTGTTTATAGCACATGATCAAAAAATCGCACAGGTGATCAAATACCACCAAAAGAAAGCTCTATTTGTGGGAAAAAAAGGACGTGAAATTCATTTAGGTACAGCGTCGCACGACCGCGCAATTGTCCGTTAAAGTCACGCAGTAAAAAATCGCAAAAAACCCCCTGGTCAGGAAGGGGGTAAAATCTTCCGGGGCTTAAGTGGTTAAGGATATTCCAAACAGTTGATTTGGCCACACCTAATGTTTTTGCTATCTCTCTGATGGGTTTGTTTTGTTTTTTCAGCCTAATGATGGCTTGCTTCACTGACAGTGATAGCTCTTTGGATCTCATATTGAGAGTTGACAGCAACAGATTCCAAATGCAAATAGCACACTTGAAATGAACTCTGGACCTTTTATCTGCTCCTTGTAAATGGGATAATGAGGGAATAACACACACCTGGCCAGTAAAAGCTGAGCAGCCAATTGTCCCATTACTTTTGGTCCCTTAAAAAGTGGGAGGCACATATACAAACTGTTGTAATTCCTACACCGTTCACCTGATTTGGATGTAAATACCCTCAAATTAAAGCTGAAAATCATTTCAAATCCATTGTGGTGGTGTATAGAGCCAAAAAGGTTAGAATTGTGTCTATGTCCCAATATTTATGGACCTGACTGTATTTGTTTAAAGTCCGCGCATCCTCAATCCTGGTTTCCCTTTCACTTGTATAGTCTATTAATCCCGGTTCACACTCTAGCGATGACAGACATTGCATGTGATTTGGAGCGCCCAGCTCTGAAAATCACATGCGATGTCTGTGCGATGCAAATTCAGCCATACAGATTGGATTCGGACACAACACGCACAGGACCCTTCTTTGGATCGGCAGCAGAATCGATCGGGATATGCAAACTGATCTGGAGGTGTCGTTAACTTTTTATTGACACCCCCAGCGATTCGCATACGGCAGTGTGAACTGCTTGAGATTTGAATGCGATGCGGGAACCCGCAGTGGATTCGCAGGGTTCACATATGTGTGAACCGGCACTTAGAGATCTGTATACTCAAAGCAACCAGTACAGTCTTTCAGACATCTGTATATACATAGGCACATGTTTTTGCACTTGCACAGACAGATATATGCACACATCCTGACTTTTTTTTTTTTTTCTATCCGTGCTCATTTGAGACTTCTTTGAAACAACATCAGCAATCTAATTCCAAGCTTTAAAATGTCTTAATCCTTTCAGTGAGCATTGAAGTGCTTACACAACCCAGAGTGCTTTCTAAAGCCTGGTACACACAATGAGAATATGCGAGTAATGATTGTTTTTTTTTTTTTTTTTTTTTTTTTTGTGGATTAGGCTTTCATCGAAAACAAATGGGTTACTAGAGTTACGAAAATTCTTCTAAAACAGAATACAACTTCCCTGGATGATGTAATGTATTGTATTGTAATGTAATGTATTCTCTACTACTACATGCAGTCTTGTTTACTCTATTTTTTTGGACGAATGCTGTACTGATTTAACAAAAATTGTTCATTCTCTTATCATACAGGAAAAATTTGTGCTTGTCCCTTCAGATATTTTTGCATTAACTGTCGTGATTGGCTCTTGAAAGCTGTGTATGAACGATCAGATTATCAGACAATCGTTCTGAAAGCGTTATTTTCTGTCCGATTTTTTAATTGTGTGTAGTAGGCATTAGGCCCTGTTCACACCTGAGCGTTTTTCAGCTCGTAAAACACTCATCTCTGAAGTCTCAAAACACCCAACAAGCAAAATCCTATTCATTTCAATGGCCCCTGTTAACATATGAGCGTTTTGTCGCCTGAAGCAAAACGTCTGAAGCTCAAAAAAGTACATGAGCTTCTTTTTTGGCAGATTACAAGCGCTTGTTAGATGTCAATGCTTTCAAACACCTGCAAAAAACGCATGAAAAATGCCCAAAAATAACACCTGAAAACGATACGCTCAGATGTGAAAAGGAGCCTTAAAGTGGTTCTGAAGACAGAAGGTTTTATACCTTAATGCATTTTATGCAATAAGTTAAAAAACATTCTGTGTGCAGCAGCCCCCCTCAAACTTACCTGAGCCTGATATTTCTCCAGAGATGTGCAGGAGAACCTCGGCTGTCCCTGGACTCTCCCATCTCATTGGCTGAGACAGCAGCGGGGACATTGGCAGTGAGCCAATGAGGAGAGAGAGAGGGGGCAGAGCCTAGAAGTGGCTCTGTGTCTAAATGGAGGTTCCTCCAAAAAGGTTCCTCACCCTTGCCAATGCTTTTTATCAATCATATGTCCAATAAATATATTTTCTATTGAAATTGGTTGCCCTTGTAGGTGTATATTCCTTTGGTGGCTGCTTTCTGTATGTATTATTTTGGAAACACGTCCACTCACTGTATAGGGTATGGGCACCTCTTCAAAACATTCCAAGGATTTAAGGTCAGCAATGGCAATCTCCATACTCTTTCAGTACAGGCTTTGCATAGGGACCATTCAAAGCTGTGGTGTGCAAACCTTGTAATATAAGCCCTTACGCACACAGGGCGTACGCTTTGCTCCTCTGAATGTCAGAACTCCATGCAGGAGAAAAGTGGCTTAAAAACTGCGCCTAAAGCTGCTTATTGCACAACGTGTGCGTCAAGTGTTTGAGGATTGATGGATTCCATTGACCAGAATATTATTTTATCCTGGCAATTGGAATGCATTAACACTCAACATCCTTGTGATTTTTTTTTTTTTTTTTTTACAATTTTGTCTGTAAAACGTTCACCTTTGAATACATCCGCAAATGCCTACACATGCCTACGTAGGCCAACATAGAGGTGCTTTTTCAGGCCAAAAAAAAAAAAAATGGCTAGTGGCTGTAAAAGAGGCGATATTAAGCCCTGTGTATACGAGGCCTTACATTTAAAGATAGGGTGAAGGCGCTCTACAGTAATATTAAACATGACTAGCATGTAAATACTTCCTGAATGATAAAGGTGTAATTTTTCGGCAACACACAGATTTTGTTCTTCAGCTCCTACAATTTGTGTTGGAACATAATTTCTTTCTTTTTGATAGCAAAATTTCCAAAAAATGTAAAAAGCACTGTAATGGGTTCATCCTCTGCACTAGCATATGCAAATCTGTTCCCTGGGTGGTGGGAGCATACCATAGTGTTCACAGAAGAGTTAGAACAATTTACTGTACATATTTTGCTATGGGAACGCTTCATTGATGCTATTTTTATCCTTTGGCAAGGTAAAAAGGAGAGATTTGAGGATTTTGTAGAATGTCTGAATAATAATGATATTTGTATGTTTTTCACTTGAGAGATTAACCATGACAGTATCAATTTACTGGATATTAAGATTGGGAGAGGTGATGATGGTACCATTAATACAACCATCTACCGGAAATGTAACTCCACCAATAATTTTCAATATTGGGAGAGCCAACACCCTACATTCCTTAAGAAAAGGCATTCGCACTGGGCAATTTATGAGAGCTAAAAGAAACTGCTCTACTGATGTGACCTTTCAAAATTAAAGTATCCAATAGGTTGAGAGGTTTAGCAGACATGGTTATAATCTCAGTAATTTAAGAAAGTCTTATGAAAAGACGAGCACTGTCCCAAGGGATACTTTACATTAAAAAAAAATAGGCAAAATATGTCCAAAAAAATGTAATTCCCACATGGCTCCAGGGAAAAAAAAAATTTCCTGACAGACTCCATGGCAGCTTACGTGTGGGTTAGTCCCGCCTCCTCCTACCTCATAGGACCCTACTCCCATAAATTTTTACTCCGTGCCAGAGGCCGTGTTCCTTTTTTGTCCTCCTCCTGAAAGGATTATAGTCAAATCTTACCTCATGAAGATTCCCGATTCAGGCCTGGCGGTCTGCACGTTGGATCGAGTGGTGTCCCCTTCATGTCCAGCACGCCCTAGCTATTAGCGGGGTAGGACACGGGCGTGGAGTCAGTTGCCAGAAGAGCTTACAAACCTGGCCAATGGCAGGCAAAGCGACATTTGGCCAATCGTCCCAGCTATTAGCGGGAGGCCCATTAATACGCCCCATCATGTGTGCAGCCGTGGTGTCCGTATGGTCCAGGGCCTGGTCGTGGAAGTGGTGATGTATCCTGCTTTGCATTCTATGGCAGCAGTTTGTTTTTGTATATTCTCCTGTTGTTTGTTACTTATCTCTCCCTGGGTTCTAGTTTGGCTGTGGGATGCATGGCGTTCCATTCCACGTCCTTCCCCTCCACTCCACTGCTTCCTGGTGTCTTCCAGGCTCGATCTGAATCGAGGCTTGGTTCACACAGGTGGGGGGGCGGTGCCTTCCAGGCTCGATCTGAATCGAGGCTTGGTTTGCACAGGTGGGGGGGATGGGGGCGGTGACATCATTCCAGTAGCAAATTCAAATAGCTGTTAGTTTCAGCTATCTGTGGGTTTGTTCAGCAATGTTTCCAGCGGCTTCCCCGTGCTCTGCAGGAATCTTTAAAGGTGAGAGATGGCTGTGATTATGCTGAATAGGCTTCCTGCCTGCTTTCTGCATGTCACTCATTCATAATCTCTTGCAGTTTCCTAAAGTGATATGGATGTCTCACCGCCCCCTGGTGGACAGCCCTTACATTACAGGTAAGATTGGTTTTATTCCTCTCCCTGTAATGTTTGGGGGGGGGGGGGTTTTTCTGCTGTTCTGTTGAGTCTTTATTTTCTTTCCTAAAGCCCTTCTAGGTCTGAAAGACGTCACTCAGCCCGTGAAGATAAAGATCCTCCCAGGTCGCAAACGCGGCATTCATCATCAATCATCATCGGTCGTCCTCTAGGCGACATGGTGAAGAGTCTGGAGCTACTTCAGGACACCACCACTCTGACAAAAGATCCTGATGGAAAGTCGCTCTGTGAGCCCTGTTTTGCACATGCTGCAAACAAAAGGGAAGACAGCAACCAGCAGATGGAGTCGCTGGTCAGGCGAATAGTTATGGAGTCCTTAAAAACCTCGGATCCTGCTCGTGCTGGAACTTCCTCCCCCAGGATGGCGAGTACTCCGGCTGGTTAAAATATTCATATCCCTGGGCCTTCCCAGCACAGTCACTCCTCATCTGACTACTCTGAGGGTGAGCTTGAAGCAGACGACCCTGGTGCGGGTTTTGACTTTGCCATGGTTCCCTCCTTGGTCAAAGCTGTGAAGGAAGCCCTGAAGTGGGATGAGCCGGTAGAGTCACCCTCTAAACAGAAGAGGTATTTTAAGCACCTCTAGAAGGAACGCCCTTTCTTTCCCCTGTTAGGGGAGGTCGGCGAAATTCTTACAGACGAATGGGGCTGCACAGAGAGAAAAAACTCTCTACTCTCCAAAGTGAACAAAATGTACCCGTTTAAAACGGAAGAGGTTAAACACCTGGAATCTGCACCTCTGGTGGATGCAGCACTGATGCGTCTGGTGCGTCATGTCACCCTTCCGCTTGAAGACACAGTGACCTTTAAGGATGGCCTTGAGAGACGCATTGATTCAGACCTCAAGCGCATCTATGTGTCAGCAGGAATGGCATGCAAGCCAGCATTGGCTCTCGCAGCCCTGTCTAAAGCAATGGAGGTGTGGACAGACAGTGTGGACACAACACTCAGAAGCGTGTCGGAAGAAGTCGCAAGAAATTCGCCAATACATGAGCTGAGGCTGGCGGCTGTTTTTTTTTTGGGGGAGGCCTCCCTAGACATGGTCCGCCTTGCGGCACGGGTAATGCTTTCATCGGTTACTGCAAAACGGGCTCTTTGGTTACGTCCTTGGTTGGCCGATCCTGCGTCAAAACAGGCCTGGTGCCGAATTCCATTTGAGGGGTCCTTCCTATTCAGCAAAAAGTTAGAAAGCGCCGTTTCCCATGCCACAGGTGGTAAGTCGCGGTTCCTTCCCCAGGATAGGCGCTTGCTGGACCAGAAGAGGTCTCAGCCCAGGCAAGGGGCTGATCGATCAAGGGATGCTCGCCTATATAAGCCTGGCCGTCAATTCCGAAAGAACTGGAGAAGACCGCAGCCTTCAGGACAGAAAGCACCCAGAGGAGGGTCTTCTGGTGGTCGGGAGGCCACGAAGTCTTTTTGACGTTGTGCCTGCCCAGGCGGAGCAAGTCGGGGCTCGGCTACTATGCTTCCAACAAGTCTGGGCAACCTCGATAAACGACTTCTGGGTCGTCAAGACAGTATCAACAGGCCATTCCTGACTGAGGTTCATTCCAACCTCATTGCCACAGTCAGAAGAGAAAAGACAAGGCCTTCTGTCTTACGTAGATCTGTTGGTGGCTCAAGGCGCAGTGGTTTCAGTTCCAACCAACGAGAAGTTCCAGGGTCTATACTCCCCTCTCTTCTTGGTTCAGAAAAAGAGCGGTGCTTGGAGACCGGTCATAGACCTCACGCACCTGAACTCTTTTATCAAGAAGGAAAAATTCAAGATGGAGATGCTATTCACCATCCGTCAAGCAATACAACCGGCAGACTGGCTTGTGTCAATCGACCTCAAGGACGCCTATTTCCATGTGCCAGTGGCAGCAGATTACCAAAAGTTCCTACGATTCGCAGTAGATCAGAATCATCTACAGTTTGTCTGTCTCCCGTTTGGGCTTACTACATCGCCGCGGGTATTCTTAAAGGTCTTACTAGCAGTGGTGGCTTTGATCAGGACCAAAGGCGTCCGTCTACACCATTATCTGGACGACCTGCTCCTGCTGTCACAAGACCGAGAACAACTTCTGGTACACAGGTCTCAGGTAATAGCCACTCTTCGCGAGTTCGCCTGGTTACTGAACATGGAGAAGAGCCATCTGGAGCCTACCCAGTCGTTAATATTTCTGGGAGCTCAGTTCGACACAAGTCGAGGCACAATTTCTTTGCCCCTCGAGAAGATCCCGGTAGTCAGGGACAGGGTACGCCTAGCTATGACGGCCACTCACCTTCGAGCATCTCAGTGTCTAAGATTGGTTGGGACCATGGTAGCCACGACTCCAATGGTGAAGTGGGCACAGTGGAATATGCGGCCTTTCCAAGTGGGGTTTCTCCATCAGTGGCGTCCAGGAGATCAAAATCACCTCATTCGCATAACATCATCAATGCGGGAGAGCCTTCCATGGTGGCTGCAGAGCAAAAATCTCCTCAATTGCCATTCCATCATGCCCATCTCTTGGATCACAGTTACCACGGATGCCAGCAACACCGGATGGGGTGCCCTCTGTCAGACAGAGATAGCCCAGGGCAGCTGGGATTTCCAAGCTCACAGGGTAGTGTCAAATACTCTAGAATTGCGAGCCGCGTTCTGCGCTCTGAAAGCATTCCGTCACCTAATAGAAGGGACTTCTGTGATCCTGAGGATGGACAATACGACCGCGGTCTCCTATGTGAAGCGACAAGGAGGCACTCCCTGTTGAAGGAGGTAGATCCAATTTTATATTGGGCCCAGAAACACCTGGTCAACCTCACTGCAGTGTTTCTTCCAAGGGTACAGAATGTTCAAGCGGACTTCCTCTCAAGAGTCCGCTTGGACAACAACGAATGGAGCCTTCACAACGATGTCTTCCAGTGGCTCACTTCTCTGGAATTTCACCCAGAAGTGGATCTATTTGCATCTCCATGCAATCACAAGCTTCCGAAGTATTATGTGAGGTTCAGTTGTCCCCAAGCCTTTGGGACGGATGCTCTGACAGACCATTGGAGATTCCACAGGGCATATGCCTTTCCCCCAGTTCCTGTCATTCTCCGGTTCCTGGCGAGACTCAGGATGGAAGATGTGGAAGTGCTAACAATAGCCCCATACTGGCCGAACAGGCCATGGTTTCCACTGCTGATGCTCCTCAGTTTTCGGGATCCAGTTCCTCTACCCATCAGGCCGGACCTTCTGTCCCAGGGAGCAACTCTGCACCCATGCGCGGCTCATCTGCACCTGAAGGCATGGTTTTTGAGAGGGAAAGGCTGGAGGCGTTAGGTTGCCCGAGTGGGGCAATTTCTACTCTCTTAAGTGCCAGAAGAGCGGGCACTAACAAGGTCTACGGAAGGATCTGGTCCAAGTTCATGGATTTTGTTACCAAGAAAGGGGGGTCATGCAATGACCTGAATATCCAGCATATTCTTGGTTTCCTGCAGTCGGGACTGGACCTACCATTATCCGTTAGCTCACTACGTGTGCAAGTTTCTGCTATTTCGGCCTTCACAGGAACTTCTTGGGCGTCTCATCCCCTTGTTCGTCAATTCTTTCGGGGAGCTTCCAGACTCAGGCCACAGAGGAAGCCAAGGTTCCTTAAATGGGATCTTCCACTCGTCTTGAACTTCCTTTCTGACGTCATAAGAAGTCACACAGAGCAACTTTCCATTAAAGATCTGTCTCTGATATTGGCCTTCTTGGTTGCCGTCACCTCGGCTAAAAGAGTCTCCGAGATTAGTTCTCTGGGTTGCAAAGAACCATTCCTGACCTTCTTCCCAGATCGTGTGGTTCTTATCCCCATGTTGGGATCACACCCCAAGGTGGTCTCTGTTTTCCACGAGAACCAGGAGATTGTCCTTTCAACATTCAAATCGTCAGATGATCCGAATAAACATCCATTAGATGTGGGTGCAATTCTGAGACTGTACCTGGATGCAACAGCTTCCTTCAGGCGTTCAGATTATTTATATGTTCTCCTCCATGGAAAGAACAAGGGCTTGCGGGCCTCTTCAAGATCCATAGCGGCATGGATTGTTCAGACCATCCAATGGGCATATAAGGCTAAGGGCTTGGCTCCTCCAGAAGCGGTGACCGCGCATTCGACAAGAGGGGTGTCCACATCCTGGGCGGCTTCTTGTCATGTGGCCCCTGAAGTAATATGCAAGGCGGCATCATGGTCTTCCATTAACACTTTCATGACTCATTATTGTATTGAGCCAGCTTCATGGTCTTCTGTTAACTTTGGTTTGCAAGTACTGTCTGTTGATGGTGCAAATTAAATTTCTTTTGGCCAGCAGTTTCCCACCCTTGTGTGTTTGGCTAGTTATTTCCCACACGTAAGCTGCCATGGAGTCTGTCAGGAAAACGGAAAATTGTTATCAAATACTTACCGTAATTTTCCTTTCCTGATGGACTCCATGGCAGCTGGAGTAGGCTATTTATGGAACACAGCCTCTGGCACGGAGTAAAAATTTATGGGAGTAGGGTCCTATGAGGTAGGAGGAGGCGGGACTAACCCACACGTAAGCTGCCATGGAGTCCATCAGGAAAGGAAAATTAGTTTTTTTCCTTGATTGGTTGATTGGTGTTCTAACTGTCCCTTGCTCTATCCAAAACAGAAAATAAAATTTTGCCCATAGTTCTACTTTAATTCTCAAGCTCCATGTAGCCTTAACATAGGCTTTACATTTCTACCTTCCATGCATGATTAAAAAATCTTTAGATTTATTGTCTATTAGCTTTGTTGAATATTAATACTTGTATGGATCATAGTGATATTTAGGAAAGAAGATGAATTTTACACTCACTTTTGATCCGTTTTTGCTCAAAAGGAATTACACATATGTACAGGAGGATGATATATGGGATAGGAGCAATCAATAGTAAGCGATTGCCCTGTAGTCCTGATTTTCATCCACAAGATAGGATTCCCCTCAGTAATGAGCATATGCGGTGGCCATCTTAGATGGTCAGGTTATAAATATAGGGACTACAAACGAAAGACGCCATTTTCTTTAAACTTTGGTTCGTATATAGTGGCATTGACCTCACCCTATAGGGATACCTATTGTGGTCATTTACATACCTTTTATGTTTTATAATAAAAGGTTACGTTTTGAATAAATGGCCTATTGGTGCGTAGGGAAGCGCACACTTGTCTAGTTTATTTTTGCCAAAGTGAACTATTATCAATATCACAGGCTTTTGTATATTTGCATTTCAACCAGTGCACCACAGTCTGTTCTCATCACGTGCATTTTCATGTGTTCAGTTGTTTTTAAAAAAAAAATAATACAGCAATGCAACAGTCTAAATGGGCCCTTAAAGCTGAACTGAAGACAATACTTATTTGACATCTCTCGCCAGTGTCTGCGCCTTCTTACCGCCTTCAGCCGTGTGATTGGCCATTGTGGTGTGAGGTCACTGTGCCGGAGTCAGTTTATTAATTCTGACTCTGTTAGAAATGCAGACAGAGCTATACATGTGCTGTACCGAAAAGGTTTCTTAGTTGTAGCTCCTGCTATGCTTTGTGGCTACAGCTGCTTTTCTTCTGTTGGCACCTTTTTGTTGCGACAAGCAGGGATGTGGGAAGGAATTTATCTGAAAATCCAAACTACACGATCACTTGCAAAAGCATCAGGGTGTGAAGAAGTATATTTTCTTAGCTGCTGAATGTCGAGCAGCCTTTGTAACTAAACATAAATTGAAACCTCATCAACAACATAAACATGGAAAAATTTCCCCCCTAAAGTGCTCAGTTTCTGGGTGTTCCGAAACCTTTCATAAGAAGAGAGCTTTAAAAAATCACTTGTCGGTGCACAAAGCTGAACCCTGCTTTGCCAAGTGTCCCAGGAATCCATAAAGTGTATCGATCCCCATCTGCCAGAAGTGATGATTTTTTAAAGGGAAATCAATACCTATTGAGCATAGCACCTTTGAAGACCCGATTGTATCCATAAGCCCTGGTACTATTGGAGAAGCTCTGACATTATTGGAGAACATTTGGAGGTCCCCAAGGTGATTGATTATACCAAACGCTCATTTGAGTGTTAATGGAGGTGAGCGGCCATTTCACTTAAATTTGGATTTGCAGTTCACGAATTTTTGCACCTGGCTGTCACTGGAAGTGTTTTAGCCCTCACTTAGTCACTGGATCACCAATGAACTTTATCTATCCCACGTTTATTTATCTCACTTGTGAATATTGTTTTCTGTGTATGAAACAACTATTTTGGAAGTAGTATTTCCTGCTTTTATTCATCTCCAGCATTGTTTGCTGGTTTATATATTTTTGCACTATTGCATTTTGCACCTACTAGCACTTTCACATGACCATTACATGATCAGTAATCTTCATATACGTTTAGATTGTGCATTTCTACTGTCGTTCACAGTTATTATCTTTTATCCAGCACTTTATGCACATAGACGACACCTTTCACTATATTTTCATCAGCAATTATTATTGGTATCCTAGTTATCTATATTGTTATTCAGCACTTATCACTATTTTATAATTTATTATTCGTCTACCAGCATTACAGCACTTTCATTGTCCACATTTGTTTATTAAGATTGCATCATATTTGTAACATTCACTTTATATTTTCAACATCATTAATCAGGTTTGAAACTTTTTGATACACCCATCAGTTTTCATTGGATAGCGATTTAATAGTCAGTTTTATTCATTTTTTATCCATTTGTGGTCCACCGGTTCTGAAATCTAGCGCTGATTTCTTTCCTCTATATATCTTGAAGTTAGTTGTGACACTAATCAATCAGCTGCTGATTTCAGGTGTTCCATTACTATTCTACAGTCTGATCCCATGCTTTTCTTTACCTCACTGGTAGCGCTTCTTGTCCCCCTCTTTTTTAATGTAGCACATTACTCCCGAAACCGGCATCAGAGGAGGCTGAACATCCACCAAGTAGAACACAAAAATGGAAGGGAACCCCATTTTTCAGACTACAGTCTGATAACTTGTCTGTTCCACCTAGCAATGGTGGAGTGAAAGGCAGGGAGAACCCTGTGGGAACCTCTGGGAAGCCCCAAGATGGAATTTGATTTCCTAAAGAAAGCAGTAGCTGGGAGGTAAACATAGAAGAAAGAAAGGACAATACTGAATTCTGATTGAGATGAAAGACAGATGTCACTTTCTGTATTAAACAGGCCTTAATGCTCAAGACAACCTTGTTCTTGTGTGATTTTAGGAAAGGTTCTTTACAGGATAAGGCTGCTAATTCAGTCTCTCCCCACAGAGGTGTTAGCAACAAGGAGACCACCTTCTGAACTGAGAGAACCAAATCAAGACCCTAAGGGGAATACAGGAGATCGTATGAAGAGGCAGTGCGGTGTAATGTGAGTTACACCCTAAACAAAGGCCTTAATCAAGGAGGAGTTGTCAAAGGTCTCTGAAACAGAATAGCTAGGGAAACAAATTGTCCTTTGATTACCATGGGCATTTTGGATTACCATGAAACAATTAAAGCTAGCAACCAAGAAGCATCACTAGCCCTTGAGACAGGAAGTTTAGACAAAACTGGATGGGTCCACAGATGGCCTGCCAGAAGTCTGAGTATGTCCAAGTCCTCCTGGGCCAATTCAGTGCAATGAGAATCACCAGAATGCCTTCCTTCTCAAACCTGTTGCATGGGTAAGGAAGAATCTGCAGTGGCGGTGTGGTGTAGATCAGATTGAACTGATCCCACTGCATTAACAGCACATTCACTGCAAAGGCTCAAGGGTCCCTGGACCTGGAGACAACCTTGTCCAGTTTGTTGTTTAATCTAGACCCAGTAGATCCACACATTCGGCATGCCTCATTTCTGGCAAAATGCTGGAATACCATCCAGATGGAAAGCCAATTCCACTGGATATATATACGCTGATGACTAAGAAAGTCCACCTGGCAAATCTTTAACACCTGGGATATGAACAGCGGGCAGGGCTGAAATTTGAAGTTTTGCCCAAGAGAGGGTCAATTCTACTTTCCTCTGATCAGCGTGATGTCTAGGGTCTCCTTGATGATTTAATAATGTGATGGCTATGCCATTGTCAAACTGGATTTTCATTCAGCATCCTTGAAATAGAGGATCCCAATGCTAAAAAGGCAATCTAATGACTGGGAGTTCCAGAATGTTTATAAGAAGGCAAGTTTTCGCCAACGATCAAGTTCCTTGCACTGAGAGGATGTCCAGGACTACTTCCCAGTTTGGCATCAGTAGTGAGGATCTTTCACAACGGAGGAGGAAAAAGCTTTCCTTAACTGCAGAGCTGGGTTTACAATCCATGTCGCTAGGCAGAGTCTGGCTTTGGAGGTCAGATGCATGGGATGGGCCAAGGACCAAGTCTGTTTGTCCCATGCTGCCTGAATGCTGAGTTGCAACGGTCTTAAGTGAAACTGGGCATTTGGAACAGCTTTGACCCTCTTGTAAACATGAATCTAGGGCTTCCTTTTGGCCTGCGCATGAGAATGAAATTATAGCACTTTGTCATGAGGCAGATCCTGGACAGGGCCATTTGTACTATAAGCCCCAGATACTCCAATCTGTGAGATAGGTCCACAATAAGTTCCTCATATTGAGAACCCAACTGAAGCGCTTTATAGTCTGCGCGATCTGCTGGCTAATGGGTACCTAGGTGATCTTCTGAAAAAAAAAAAAAACTCTCCCTGTCCCTAACAACATGAATCACCTGAGCAAGAAGCAAAGACAAAACTGGGGCAAGCACCCTGGGGGGGGGGGGGGGGGGGGGGGGGGGTGGAGACCTGGGTGGAGGGCATGGCAAAACAACGTAAGGGCAACAAATTGGTAATGCTGATTGCCCATTGCAAAACACAGAGTACATTGATAATGCAGAAAGAAGGGAATGTGCAAATGGGTACAGGTCAACTCCACAATAGATGGATCCAGCCATAAAAGGATACGGAAATGAAACATATAGCACTCTCTGTATATGAATAGGTTACCTTTTTTTTTTTTTATATAAATTTAATTTATATAAAAAGTAATTTTATATTGAGAAGACCTGTTAAAGAAAAAACATCAATGAGCCAGTGGTTAAGCTGATCCCAGCATTTAAAAAAAAGGGAACAAGCGCTGTAAGGGCTTTTATAATTTGAAGGTCTCCTTATAGGGTGAGAGTCCAATTATTTGCCTTTGGTGGTGTTTGGAGATTCTCTCACACACACACACACACATCGAGATTATTGTGATCTTCAGGTTGCAGTACATTGAAGTTTTTTGGCATGAACTGATAAATGCATGGATTCATTCATTTGTTCACCAATTTACATACACACAGCACTAGCACTGTATTTATGTAGTGTAATTATTTTATTATCACAGGGTTTGTTGTGATTGGTGATGTAATAATACTAAATAGTTTTTTCATATACCGTTTAGCGTGGCACATTGGGGAATATATATTGTTTAGAAAGTTAAATATCTTTGAGTGCTTTAGCTTATGTTCATATTGTTTCACATATAAAATAGGTGTGTATGAAGTGTGGCAGAAGTGTATTGTAACTGATGAGGCAGCTGAATGGCGAGAGAAAGGCAGGGAGTTAGTGGGGGGAATCCAGCAGAGGATTTCTAGGAACCTGAATTGATGATCTACCACCACCAAACGAACCAGAAGTTATGCCTGAGCTTGCATGTCCATCTGTCCCTTTTTCCCTGTGCTTACAGTCTACCATGCCTGTAACACTGTCCCCACAATCACTATAGCACAGGGGAGGGAGGAGGAATACCTCAGTGTTGAACACTTATAGGCCGCAATAACCGAGGCATTGCAATAATAGCCACTGTAATGTGCCCTCACCTGAGACAGAATCAGGAAGTGTTGCCGGCCCAAAATTCCACCTGCAAAGAAACAGAGGCAGGGTGTGCAGCTGTAGAAACCCCACTAAAAAGGTGGAGGTGCAGGTACAGTAAGTGCTCAGGCTGAACAGGCACAGTAGCACCCCGTTCAGGCAGGCTTGCTATGAGCAAGTTGAGTGACATGCACAGACTCAGTAGCATCCCAATAGGTGCACCAGTGTCGAGAATGGTGCCAAGTTTATATTCAAACTTGACAATCTTGCTTCCCTGCTGTAACCACCAGAAGGGTGGTGGGCGACTCCCACAAACCCCAAAAGGGGATTTCCAGAAAGAACAGCAGCGTGAGCTGAATGTTTAAAATTCTTCCATCCCTGTGCTTACCACGTCTAGTAGACAGGGTAACCGATGATAAACTCATCCTTGCTACACCTTCCATGATGGGCCTATCCACACAGATGTCTTCAGGGTCAAGGCTTTGCACCAGTCAGACCCTGGCCTTGGACCTGTAAACTATCCTGTGGCTAAATCTATGCATTGCCAAGGAGTAGTTCCTATAGCAGGATCCAGTGCAGAAAGCAACATTACAGGCCAGCCCCTGCATCTTCCACCAGGTAGGGTCCCCAAGGCTCTGCCGAAGAGTCAGTCGATACAGAGGCTGGATGAAGAGCCACACTGCAGCCAATCAATAGAAAAATCATCTTGGAAAATAATCATCCTGAGGGTGAAATAAAGATAAACCTCCATATAGGAAGGTAAGCTTAAGTCCATCACCCAACATCACTGGCAAAAAGCTGAGGCTAGATGGGAGTGAGAGGGGTTATACAGTGCCTTGAAAAAGTATTCATACCCATTGAAATTTTCCACATTTTGTCATGTTGCATTGAAAAACGTAAAAATGTATTTTATTGGGATTTTATGTGAGAGACCAACACAAAGTGGCACAAAATTTTGTACTGAAAGAAAAATGATAAATGGTTTTACATTTTTTTACAAATAAATATCTGAAAAGTGTAGCATGCATTTGTATTCAGTCGCATTTGCTCAGATACCCCTAACTAAAAGCTAGTGAAACCAGTTGCTTTCAGAAGTCACCTAATTAGTAAATATAGCCCACCTGTGTGTAATTTAATCTCAGTATAAATACAGCTGTGAAGCCCTCAGAGGTTTGTTAGAGAACCTTAGGAAACAAACAGCACCATGAAGGCCAATGAACACACCAGACAGGTCAGGGATAAAGTTGTGGATAAGTTTAAAGCAGGGTTAGAACTTAAGAAAATATTCCAAGCTTTATATATCTCACAGAGCACTGTCCAAATCATCATCCGAAAATGGAAAGAGTATGACACAACTGCAAACCTACTAAGACATGGCTGTCCACCTAAACGGACAAGCTGGGCAAGGAGAGCATTGATCAGAGAAGCAGCCAAGAGGTCCATGGTAACTCTTGAGAAGCTGTAGAGATCCACACCTCAGGTGGGAGAATCTGTCCACAGGACAACCATTAGTTGTGCACTCCACAAATCTGACATTTATGGAAAAGTGGCAAGAAGAAAGCCATTGTTCAAAGAAAGCCATAAGAAGTTCCATTGCAGTTTGCAAGAAGCCTTGTGGGGGACACTGCAAACATGTGGAAGAAGGTGCTCTGGTCAGATGAGACCAAAATTGAACTTTTTGGCCTAAAAGCAAAACGCTATGTGTGGCGGAAAACTAATACTGCACATCACCATGAACACACGATCCCCACCATGAAGGTGGTGGCAGCATCATGTTGTGGGAATGCCTTTCTTCAGCAGGGACAGGGAATATGGTCAGAGTTGATGAGAAGATTGATGGAGCCAAATACAGGGCAATTTTTGAAGAAAACGGCAAAAGACTTGACTGGGGCGGGGGTTCACCTTCCAGCAGGACAACAACTCTAAACATACAGCCAGAGGTACAATGGAATGGTTTAGATCAAATATTCATGTGTTAGAATGGCCTAAAGTCCAGACCTAAATCCAATTGAGAATCTGTGGCAAGACTTGAAAATTGCTGTTCACAGACGCTCTCCATCCAATCTGACAGAGCTTGAGCTATTTTGCAAAGAATGGGCAAAAATGTCACTCTCTAGATTTGCAAAGCTGGTAGAGACATACCCAAAAAGATTTGCAGCTGAAATTGCAGCGAAAGGTAGTTCTACAAAGTATTGACTTAGGGGGGCTGAATACAAATGCACACCACACTTTTCAGATATTTTATTTGTAAACCATTTTGAAAACCATTTATCATTTTCCTGTCACTTCACAATTATGTGCCACTTTGTGTTGGTCTATTACATAAAATCCCAATAAAATACATTTTTGGTAGTACCTCACAAAATGTGGAAAATTTCAAGGGGTATGAATACTTTTTCAAGGTACTCTATTTGGGAAGTCCCAGCAGTCTTTTTTTTTTTGCAGTGTCCAATCACTTGAAAGTAGCTGCATATAACCAGTCATAATGATTAAGGAGCCTGTGTCCTGTACTGTACAACTGGGAAAACACATTTTTAAGATACTAACACACTTAAAGAAGAAAGGGAAATTAATTTATAATAAAATGTAACCCATTCAGTGGACTTTATTTAACATATTTAGATAGGTATCTTTCATAATACAACCTGTAAACGTTCTGGACTGAAATGGTCGTTTTTATATTGTTTCATTTAAAGTAAAGTTTAAAAGTGGTGAACAAAATACTGAAAACACCCCATGTTGCCACATGTATAAAGAAAAACTGCTAACTAATATAAGATCAAGAAATCAGAACATTTATTTATTTATATAAAAATCCAAAGAAACCCACAATAAATATGTCAAATTAATTTTCTGCATAAAGATTATGCATTGTTAATATCCTTGAAGTCCATTATAAACTTTTTGTACTGATTCAGGTTTCAAAAGCTGTTTCACACCTATAAAAAAAAAAAACAAATTATTCAGAATAGAAAAAAATACAGTACCATAACCAATTAGCACACTTGAAATAAGGGATACATGTATTTTGTTATTGTAAGTAATGACAAAGTTATTGATGGATAAACAGGCACATAGCAGAAATGTAAACTTGCTAGTCCAATAGAGGTAATACAGGTGCAAAAGGGATGAAGTGGTTATCGAAAATAGGGAAATCAATTCTTAAAGCTAATCTAGTATAGATCATGGTCTTACGGCTTGAATCTTTAACTTTTAAAAACAAAAGCAAGTACAGGAAAAATGAGGTAGGGAAAACCAAAGATCACACTTAGAGGGAAGCTATATTGATTTTGATACTCACGGGTGTATTACCCAAGCTTTATATTTTTCTACTATTTTCAAAACTTTTTACAAATACACAGTATGTAACTAATTATTTTTTCTATTTCTAATCTCTTTTTTCCTTGAAGTCTATGATACATTGGAAAAGACTTTAGTACTTCGTAAAATACACGTAACTTCCTAACATCACGAACTACACAGAACTGTAACTACACAAAGTTACACAGGACTGACTCAACAAAAGAAATATATATTCCAATAGTAGGACCAAAGCCTAGTGAGACCTTGGTCAATGAAGTACAAACACAAGCCTGAATCAGTCTTCGTGACTCAACATAAAAGGATAATTAAGGGATTTACCAAGCCATCTATTTGGCTGTTATTACATGCCGTTTTGAGCATTTTATGAATAGGATAGATAATTATGTAGAATTCCTGCATTTTTTTTTTTTTAATGAAAAAAAAAAGCCTTTAGGAAATCTTGAGTGCAAGCCGAAATTGTATAGTCTCAACAGAACGTGATGTGAATGTGCTGACTTGGGTCTGAGCTGTGGTTGCAATTTATGCTCACATCCCATACATTTTAGGAGCACATAGAAATGAAGGGTCTGCTGCAAAGTGACCATTCACAACCTACAGCATTGTATATGAAATTCATATAAGCTGTGTGCTTTGTAAATTATTTAAAGTCCTCTGTTCCCTCCACTGTGCAAGAAAAGAAGCCTACATACTCCAATTTGTGCTAACACAAGCCACAGTACACCCACAGCAACTGAAAGAACCAAGCAGTAGAGTGCTGGTCTAATGGAATAGAATGTGAAGATTTACGCCACTATAGGCTGTGCGCAGAGGTCTTTTTCTGTTGGTGTTCAAACATGAGGCATGCAGCATGGTGCGCAGTCATGTTAGAACATAAAGGGCCATCCCCAAACTGTTCCCACAAGGTTGGGAGCATGAAATTGTCCAAAATGTCTTGGTATACCGACGCCTTAAGAGTTGCCTGGAACTAACAGGCCAAGCCGAATGCCTGAAAAACAACCCCACACCATAATTCCCCCTCCACCAAATGATTTGGAACAGTGCACAAAGCAAGGTCCATAAAAGACATGAATGAGCGAGTTTGGGGTGGAGGAACTTGACTGGCCTGCACAGAGTCCAGACCTCAACCCGATAGAACACCTTTGAGATGAATTTGAGCGGGGACTGAAAGCCAGGCCTTCTCGTCTAACATCAGTGCCTGACCTTACAAATGTGCTGGAAGACCTAGACCATAGACACGCTCCTTAAAGGGTGGGCCACCTCAATATTGAACGGACTAAGACTGGGATGCCATTAAAGTTCATGTGCGTGTAAAGGCAGATGCCCCAATACTTTTTGTAATATAGTGTTTGTGGTCGGTTAATTAATGATGATTAGAACTGCGTGTATGGTTAAGTCGGTGTGGTGTGCCGGAACCGACGTAGGGGGTAGGCCTGTAAATAAAAGAGAGCCCCCCGAGGGATAGTGTACCAAGGAAAAGGGTGAAGGTGGGTGGGGTGACAACGTGAGATACGGCAGGCGGGGAGGGGAGGAGCAGCGTCTTAAAGGCACGCTAGCTCCTCCCACAAATACAGGCCTGCGGCTTATCACACGTCAGATCTCCGGTTATTCATGTATGAAATTTATATTGGATAAAACACACTATGAATACTGCAAAGGCACAGAGGACATGTGGTGGAGCCGTGAGGAGGGTAGAGGACATGAAAGGAAACATATGTGTAAATTGCCATCCATTTTGTATACGGACTCCATTTTAGATGTGTAATAGTTTCTAGTTTCCCTTTCTTATTTTAGTTTAAGAAACACCTATCTCTTCACTGTATATTACTAATGTACCATAATAAACCTTTGAAAATATTGCTTACAACACCTTGGTGTGAGGAAGCCTATTTTCCCCAGATCTGGTGGATCGAGAAATGAGGACGGCTACAGACAGACATACCAATAGGACATACAAAAAGCAGAAAAGTGCCTTTAAGTGTATTACTTTATTAAGCAGGGAAACAGCAATAACAATTGGCAACTCTTGAGAGGAGAGTAGACAAAAGGCCCATGAAATGGAATAAGGGGATCTCCTGCAGTTGAAGAGTACAGCCACACTGATCCAAATATGCAGAGCCCGCAGTCAGGACAGGAAGAGATGCCGGCAGCCTCCTAGTCGTTCCGGGTTCTGTGTTGAGCTGCAGGATGGAATGCAGCTCTGGAGGAGCGTTTGACATCGCCAGGGATCCAGGACACAAAAATATGGAACCCTTCACGAATTTGCGTGACACGGCCTTTTATCCACTCATCTCGTGACTTGCCAATTGTTATTGCTGTTTCCCTGCTTTATAAAGTAATACACTTAGAGGCGCTTTTTTGCTTTGTGTAGATCTACTTCCAGAGTTGGCCTTCACTTCTGAGAAGAGCTGCCTTCCCCTAACTGTGAAAGAATTACTCCAAAATGAGTCCACCCTGCGCTACGTGATTGTAAACAAATGAAATAAATAATACTGCCGCTGCTGCTCATCACCAAAGTGAATAAATATAAATGCAAAACTATATTCCAGTCCCAATAGTGAATAATTAAATACAAATAATTATTGTAACTATATTCCAGTCCCAATAGTGAATTAAGCAGGTGTCCGGTGAAAAAACATGAGCACACGTGACCAATAATGCAGAAAAAACTTCCAAGTGTATTTCTTGTGAACCGTGTAATTCCAAAGTGCACTTCCCCCACAAGTGAGTCCACTTACCAGATGATGTGGACCCCTATACCTTATAGCACAGGGGTCTAAAAGGCTTGGCAAGTGGGTAAAAAGATGGGGCCTCTTAAGATATCCTCTCCTCAAAATTAACAATGATAAGTAGGCTCATCAGAATAATATCCATACAAATCTCCCTTTGCGGAACGCTCCTACCGTGCTTCTGAATGCGCTCAGCGGCGTGCGTGCCAGCACACTTCTACTTGCATTCCACGGCACCGGAAGTGACGTCCTACATTGGTGTGAAGGCCGGAAATTACGTTGACGTGTTTCGCCTCCCTTTGGGCGTTTTCAAAGACGTGTTCTTAACTGTTTCATAGTTTATCATCAGTGGAAACACTGATATATTTAAAAGGCTCTTTATGAACTTTCTATATCATTATGGACTCATACTCCGTTGATTATTTGATTATCTAAGTAACACTAGATCTCCCTGAGCGCTTGTCATCTACCCTTTAATTGTATACCAATAGGACAGCGTTGTGGGGTGGGATGTGAAGGGGGCAGAGGATATGGCTGTAAATGAAGAAGCGTGTGATGTGAAGGGAGGTTCAGAACACTACTGTAAAGATGAAAACTGTGATGTGAAGTAAAGAACTTTTATGAAAGGCTAGCGTCACATATGTCCGGCTACAGTCCTGTTTTGTTCACCGATTCTCGTGCTATTCAGGTGCAAATTTTTTATAAATTCACACCTGAACCGGACCCAAAATCGCACAGGACTCGTTTCAAAAAACGGACAGTGGCCACCCCAAGACATGTGTGAGCCGGCTCCACTGAAAGCCAGCCCAGTTTACAGGTTATGCAAATCAGATGCAGTTAAAAACACATCTTGTTCACATATATTTGAACCTAGCCTTGGGGGGGCTGCGGATTGTGCTATGCAGGAGGGACTGAGGACATTAATGTAAGAACGCTATTGTAATATTAGTGTTTGGGGGGTGATGTGAAGGATCATGCGATTTGGACCTTCGCTGGAAGAATTTTTTACTGATCCGACCTCCATGACTTTTAATTCAATACCCTGGTCTTAGATCATATACAGTTATACAAGGAGGCAAACTTTAAGGCCCAGAAGTTATTACACATACTGAGCTCCATTAAACTACAATGATATGTTGTTTTTAAGCCTCACTGTTGCAATACCATACATGAATGCCATGCATAAGAAACTCCTCTGTACTGTAATTTTTCAACCGTCATAATTGGGTCCTATCCCAAAACTGCTGCCTCAGAAATGAAATGGTTAAAAAAAGTCCACCTAAACTATCATATGGTAGGTTACTGCAACGTAGTAATATTAAACCCTGCTATAAAAAGGCACTAATAGTGCACCCAGAAGTTCCTGAAACTCACTGGATTTGAAAATTGTCATAACTCATTAATCTAATAGACACTAGACATGAACATAGCTGACCTTTCTCCTCTCTGTATTCCTAAGGAGTGATACTAATCACAGAATCAGTTTTCTTGTGAAAAACATTTTTAATGTACATCTGAAAACACACATACCATTTTTCTGTTCTTCTGTCAGCTGTTCTTTAGGAAAGTCAACATCAAAAGTGATAATCAGAGAACCTTTGATGTTATTGTTGTCGAAATTTGGCAGGCCTTCTCCCTTTTTCCAAAGTTTTGCTCCAGGTTTAGTAATTTTATCACGCATTACGTGAACCTAGTTAGAAAACAAAAAAATATTGCTTTATGTGGCAGATGTTTTGTCACTTTTCTGTAACAGGAAATGTAGTTATGGCTTTAAAATTAAAACACATTAAAAATATTATTTGATCAACCACCTTACCAGGTTTCTGGTTTCAGCTTCTGTGAACAATAACAGAAAATATACTGATGTGATCAGTTAAAGTGGAAGTAAACTTCTGTGTTCTACTAGTACCTATAGGTAAGCCTAAAATAAGGCTTACCTATAGGTACTGTAAATATTCCCTATACGTGCACCGTTTAGGAGATTTACTATATATGCAGCTGATGGCGTCATCGGCGCATGCGCTGGGAAGGAATGGCCACCCGTGACGTTCCTTCAAAATCCTGTGCCATAAACGACGGCTCTCCTGCGCATGCACGGGAGAAACGTCATTGCAGTTCCGGCAAGTCACACAGCCGGAGTCTGCAAACCCAGAAGCAAGACGGGTGAAGATGGAAGCGGCCTCCAATGAGGACATTGCATCACTGGAATGCTTTGTTTTCAGGTAAGTTTCACATCTTGTGCTAGTATGCGACGCATACTAGCACATTATAACATTACCTTGCAGGTAAGAAAAAATAAATAAAAATAAGTCACCCAATGGTTTACAACCGCTGTAAAGCCAGAACCTGATCTGACCTAAACATTTCCAAGGAAATGACAGAGCTGAACTGCAGCTTCTCTTGGTGCGTGCAAGTACCTGTGTTAACAAAACATTAGATTCTAGGTCCATGTTGTAAAAATAGCTATAGCCACAACTTTTCTTGCTTCTTCATAAAACTGAAAAGGGATAAAACTATTTCAAGTCTTTAATGCTTCCTGAGACTTCCCCAATCTCTAATCCATGCAACAATGTTGTCGCCAGCAAAACCAACAATTGTGTTTTCTTTGGACTTTATACATACATTTTAGTTTAACCACTTGCCTACTGTGCACTTAAACACCCTTCCCATCCAGGCCAATTTTCAGCTTTCAGCGCTGTCATGCTTTGAATGACAATTGCGCGGTCATGCTACACTGTACCCATATGAAATTTTTATCATTTTTTTCACACAAATAGAGCTTTCTTTTGGTGGTATTTAATCATCTCTGGATTTTTTATTTTTTACAAAAAAAAAAAGAATAAAAGACAGAAAATTTTGAAAAAAAAAAAAGTTTTTCTTATTTTCTGCGAGTAAATTTTGAAAATAAATTTTTCTCCTTCACTGATGTGCGCTGATGAGGCGGCACTGATGGGCTGCACTGATGGGCACTGATGAGGTGGCACTTATGGGCACTGATGAGGTGGCACTTATGGGCACTGATGAGGAGGTACTAATATGCCGCACTGATGAGCACTGATAGGCGGCACTGATGAGCACTGATAGGCGGCACTGCTAGGCACTGAGAGGTGGCACTGCTGGGCACTGAGAGGTGGCACGCTGGGCACTGAGAGGTGGCACTGATGGGCACTGAGAGGCGGCACTGATGGGCACTGACGGGTGGCACTGATGAGCACTGATGTGCGGCACCATCAGTGCCCACACTCAGTGCCCATAGTGCTGCCAGTCAGTGCTCATCAGTGCCTAGATGAGCAGGCACTGATGGGCACTGACTGGCAGCACTATGGGCACTGATTGTGGGCATTGATGGGGGACACTGATGGCGGGCACTGTGGGCAATGTTGGGGGCAATTTGTGTATTTTTTTTACCTTTTAGTAATCAGGGCACTGGTGATCAGTGCCCTGATTACATGTCTCTGTGTCCCCAGCGCTGTGAGGCTCCCCCTCCTTCCTCACACTGCAGGCTCCGTGTGAGGAAGGAGCGCCGGCGATGAGAGATGATCTCATATGTTTACATATGAGATCATCTGTCATTGGATGGTCCGATCACGTGGTGAATGGCCGCTGTGATTGGCCATTCACCACGATCTGTGGACACGGCCGACACAGATTCTCCCCGATGCGCGCTCGCGGGAGCGCGCGGGGGGCGTGTCACTGGGAGGCCGTTTAAAAACGGCCTCCCGAAAATTCGAGTCCGCGCTGCAGCCGTATATAGGCTGTAGCGCGGATGGGAACAAGTTAAAAACAGACTAAGGCCCCTTTCACACAAACGGTCCGTTTTTCATCCATCCGTTGACGGATGAAAAACGGACATCAATGCATCTCTATGTAAAAACGGATGTCATCCGTTAACATCCATTTTCATCCGCTTCCGTCAAGGTTTGTTTTTTGGAACGGATAAATGCCCTATTTTTCATCCGTCAAAAAAAAACGTATCGGACGAAAAACAGATGTAAACAGACAAACGGTCCGTTTTTGCATTGGTAGTGGATGTAAAAAAAAAACGGATGAAAAAACGGATGCAAAAACGGATACATTTTGACGTGACTGAACTGATGAACTGAACGGACCGTATGTGTGAAAGGGTCCTTCATAGAAGTATCCAGACATACTTTGTGTGTGAACGGATGAATGCCCTATTTTTCATCCGTCAAAAAGACGGATCGGACGAAAAACGGATGTAAAACGGACAAATGGTCCGTTTTTCATCGGTAGTGGATGTGAAAAAAAAAAAAACGGATGAAAAATGGATGAAAAACGGACCAAAAAAACGGATGAAAAACAGATACATTTTGAAGTGACTAAACTGATGAACTGAACGGACCGTATGTGTGAAAGGGGCCTTATGCATTGGGTAATAGCCTGCCACTGAAAGTCACTATCGGCACCATTTCCACAAGTTATTTCCAGAATGAATGCCATTATGTTAAATGGTAAAAAGTTTTCATGCAATTCAAGAATCAAAACCATGTTTTGATGCCAAGTGGAACCCATGGTTTGTGTATCGTCTTCCTTCTTCAGACTATATTATATATCAGGTAATTGCTCTTTTTGTTACCAAATTTTATTTCTGCCATGGAAAATCTCCATACATATGTATATATGCTATATTGGCAAAAGTATTGTGACACCTGCTTTTACACGCACATGAACTTTAATGGCATCCTGGTCTTGGTCCGTACGGTTCAATACTGAGTTGGCCCACCCTTTGCAGCTTTAACAGCTTCAACTCTTCTGGGAAGGGTGTCCACAAGGTTTAGGAGTGTCTATAGGATTGTTTGACCATTCTTCCAGAAGCACATTTGGGATGAGAAGGCCTGGCTCGCAGTCCGTGCACCAATTCATCCCAAAGGTATTTTAATGGGTTGAGGTCAGGACTCTGCAGGACAGTCGAGTTCCTCCACCCCAAACTCGCTCATCCATGTCTTTATGGACCTTGTTTGTGCAGTCATGTTGGAACAGGAAGGGGCCATAATAAAACTGTTTACACAAAGTTGGGAGCATGAAATTGTCCAAAATGTCTTTGTATGCAGACGCCTTAAGGAGTTTCCTTTACTGGAACTAAGAAGTCAAAGACCAACCCCTGAAAAATAAGCCCACACCATAATCCCCCCTCCACCAAATGATTTAGACCAGTGCACAAAACAAGGTCCATAAAGACATGGATGAGCGAGTTTAGGCTGGAGGAACTTGACTGTCCTGCACAGAGTCCTGACCTCAACCCGATAAAACACCTTTGGGGTTAAATAGGGCGGAGACTGCGAGCCGGGCCTTCTCTCCAACATCAGTGCCTAACCTCACAAATGCGCTTCTAGAAGAATGGTCAAACATTCCCATGGACACACTCCTAAACCTTGTAGACAGCCTTCCCAGAAGAGTTGAAGCTGTTAAAGCTGTAAAGGGTGGGCCAACTCAATATTGAACCCCACAGACTAAGATTGGGATGCCATTAAAGTTCATGTGTGTGTCTAAGTGTCGGTTCACATTTGTGCGATCACAGAGATTGCATGTAATTCGGAGCGCACTGCTCCTAAAATTACATGCGATCTCTGTGCAGTGCAAATTCAGCCAGCCATACAGTTTGTATGGCTGAATTCGCACCGCAATCGCACCTAACACGCACCGGACCCTTTCTTTGGTCCGCAGTAGAATCGGATCGCATGGTGGTTCACACTAGTGCGATCCGATTCTGTGCGAACTTTCAGATCGCACTGTGATATGCGATCTGATCTGGGGGTGTCGATAACTTTTAATTTACACCCCCATTGTATCGCATATGGCAGTGTGAACTGCCAAGGGCGCGGATGCGATGCTGGAACACGTTGTATATTCGCAGCGTTCCTGCATCGCACAAATGTGAACCGGCACTAAAGGCAGGTGTCCCAATACCTGGTATCAGGACAATATCCCCCCGGAAAACATCCCCCGGGCAATATCCCCCTGGAAAACATCCACCTGGACATAGGGTTAGAGGGGGGATATTGTCCGGGGGGGATATTGTCCGGGGAGGATATTGTCCGGGGAGGATATTGTCCGGGGAGGATATTGTCCGGGGGGATATTGTCCGGGGGGGATATTGTCCGGGGGGATATTGTCCGGGGGGGATATTGTCCGGGGGGGATATTGTCCTAGAATCTTTGACAATATAGTGTAGATGCACTCTGTCGTACACTGGTATTTTTCTAAAATTTGAAAATGCCTTCTGCAAGCTTCCCTTTTTTGGGGAATATCTTTGTAAATTTATTATTATTATTATTATTCTTTTCATTTTGTTCGTTTATTCTGATACAGTACATTTGTAAGATACATTAGAATTGGCTTGCCTAATATTTTTTCTACACAATTTTTGACTGTATCCAATGTACTTTGCCTTTTGGACACGTTTCTAGTACTATTTACAATAAAGGTTTATAAACAAAAAAAAACAAAAAATTACAAATAAAATCTATTTTTTTTATTTTTTATTATAACTTGTATGTAAGAGGAACTGAATGCATTTTACAACAGACTGCAAACAGGCAATGCAATGTCTCTTCTGCAACAAAAAAACCCCTACCTGCTCACAGTCTTCTGTGGCATATAAACTGAGCTGCACATGCACAGCTGCCAGTGCAACCCCTGTATGCCAGAAGGACTAACTACTGTGCATGTGCAAGAATTATGTCATCTCACGCCTGCCAATGAAGATGCCCAAAGCCTGGCAGTCAGGGAGAAAGATCCTGGTGCCAATGAGGGATCTGGATTGTTAAAGAGGAGGCAAGTAAAGTGCCTTTAGTTCCACTTTAAAACATTCTGCTTATTTGTACTGTTTTGTTTAATATATTGCATATTGTCTTCAAACAATAGGTCGATTGCACTGCCGATTTCTAAAGTTTCAGGATCCAAATAAACCTTTTAAACTCTGAACTGTCTGAATTACATTATCAATCAGAATTTGTGCTGACCGTTCCCTCAATAGGAGATCATTTAGATATTCCACAATAAGGATACACAGGAAGCATAGTAAGGCTAGCATGGGAGCCAATTCTTGGTGAACATTCTGGGTGCAGAAGACGGAACTAATAGTATTTTTCTACTTTTAAAAGGATCAGCTGCACTCACATTTACTTTGCATATCTCTGTTCCATTGGCACCATCACTTGTCACTTGTTTTGGAATTTTCAGACCCAATAGTAGCACTCCAAATTCTGGATGGTCCTAATAGTAGGACCACAGAAAAATGTAGGTAGCGTTGATGTGCTGGAAAGATGGGGGATATGTAAGAACACATCCTTGGATGTCCACAGAGGCTAGAAAAACTAGCTGATGGAGGGTAGCTATAAAATACATGGTAGCAGAGCAGCAAGGGACAGTGTGACAAACAAAACAGTTCTGCTTTAAGGCTCAGAGTCATCAATCTGCCACGGGCCCGCCATCCTGTGCACTTGCCACTATTATAAACAAGTGTTGAAGAACCTTTCTTTGAGTTCCATGCACACTGCAAAATCCTGCCAGAAGAATCTGCCTCAACCCATTCCCGCCAGCACACACACAATGCAGGATTTCTGAGTAGGTGAAGATCTACACTTTATTTTTTGTACACTTGCTGG
Source organism: Pelophylax lessonae (assembly GCF_965119305.1). Taxonomy (NCBI): domain Eukaryota; kingdom Metazoa; phylum Chordata; class Amphibia; order Anura; family Ranidae; genus Pelophylax; species Pelophylax lessonae. The sequence continues at coordinate 175,866,400 of NC_138773.1, read as the reverse complement.
AATTTTTATATATGTCAATAAAAACCATTTGACTTACTTTATGGCCATCTAAATGAGTAATGTCCATTTCAAAACCCACAAGTGCTTCTACTAAAGAAATAGTAACATTTGTGTATAGGTCATCGCCTCTTCTTTCAAATATAGGGTGCCTGTTTAGAAATATAAAAAAGTATGTTTATATACATTTTAACAGCCCTACCGATCATTCCTAATTCCGCCCCCAAAATTTTCAATAGTACCAACTTTTTCAGTTAACCATCTTTTTTTTTTTTTTGAGATTGAAAATAAGCAGCACCAAAAAAAAAAAAAAAACAAAAAACAACTTAGCAACAGTAGATTGGAATTAAATGCGATCCTGCATCTCTTTAGCTAAAATCACCAGCCTTTATTTAAAAGTCATCCAGGTTACAGACAAAAAAAAAAGCAAAGCTGTCAGGCGGTGTTTATCAACCATGTTCAGATGCGACAAAGAGAGATACAAAGTAACATTGGTGCTGATTTACTAAAACTCAAGAGTGCAAAATCTGGTGCAGCTGTGCATTGTAGTCAATCAGCTTTTAACATCAGCTTGTTCAATTAGGCTTTGACAATAAAACCTGGAAGCTGATTTGTTTTAGTAAATCAACCCCACTGTTTCTTTTCTATCCACCCCATTTCATTGGTCAGCAAATCAAAGGGATGAGCTAAAATCTGCAAGGAGCCTGACAAGAATTTATTAATTTTTTTAAAATAAAATTTGCCTTTGTTTATCCCCTTAACCACTTCCCGCCCGCCCTATAGGCGATTGACGGTGGGAATGTGGTTGCATTATCCTGACCGGATGTCATATGACGGCGGCAGGATAATGCGCTCTGCGTGCCCCCGGGGGGCGCGAAGAACGGCGATCGGTGATGTGGCGTGTCACACTGACACATCGCATCTCCGATCTCGGTAAAGAGCCTTTACCATGTGACCAGCCGTGGCCAATCACGGCTGGTCACATAGTACACAGGAAGAGCCGTTGATCGGCTTTCCTCAGTACGTGCCTGACAGGCACGAGTAAAAGGAGAGCCGATCTGCGGCTCTCCTGACAGGGGAGGGGGGTCTGCACTGGTAATCAGAACCAACAGGGATGCCCACCCATGACCCCAGGGATGCCCACTATGGCCACCAGGGATGGCAATCAGGGCTCAGGGAGCGCGTCAGTGCCTTCCCCATCAGTGCTGCCCGCCAGTGCCCTCCCCATCAGTGCTGCCCACCAGTGCCTATCATTGCCATCTATCAGTGCCACCCACCAGTGCCCATAATTGCCCACCAGTGCCGCCTATCAGTGCCCATTAGTGCCGCCCGTCAGTGCCGCCTATCAGTGTCCACCAATGCTGCATATCAGTGCTACCTATCAGTGCCACATATCAGTGCCGCCTATCAGTGCCACCCCATCAGTGGTCATCAGTGCAGGAAAAACGTATTTACAAAATTGTATAGCATAAACAGAAAAACATTTTTTTTTTTAAACTTTTCTGTCTTTTTTTTTTTTTTTATTTGTTTAGCAGAAAAGAAAAAAAACCTTGCTGTGGTCAAATACCACCAAAAGAAAGCTCTATTTGTGGGGGGAAAATGACATAAATTTGGTGTAGGTACAGTGTTGCATGACCGCGCAATTGTCATTCAAAATGAATCCCTATCCATAGGCTCCTACATCTATTGGGTGCTGTTTAGTTGGTTTGTTTAACCTTTTTGCACAGATATACATACCATTGTTGTCATCAAGATTATGTTTTTTTATGTGGTTTGAGTGATTTGTTGTTCACTCACCCCCTTTTTACATGTTTATCAATAAAATGTATCTTTTTTATATACATCACATTTTCATTCTCTCTTACTCCCTGTATATGCATATGCCTCGCTCAAACCCCATTGGGACCAAATTTTCCCTTTTTGCATATCTTTGATGATCTTGGTCCACCACTGATATCCTGGTAATTCTTAGGATATCTGCTATTTCTCCTTTTTATTTCAGCACAGTAAAGCCTACTTAAACAAAAGTAATTTGTCTCATTCCATCACATATACCAAAATAGGAGAAGAATTTCTAATTTTAGGACAAAGGGGACCCTACTCCACAGACATCAAGTTTTCCACACACTGCACTGATGAAGGCATGATAGCCTGAAACATCTATTTGCAATTTGAATGGCTGTATATTAGGCTACAGTATATTTGCACTATACACCAGCGGTTCTAAATGTGCATCTAGACAGAGGGGCGATGACTTTTCCCATTGAATTGAGGAATTATCCTCTTATTTTTGAGATATGTGACAAAATGAGAAAAATTAATACTTTCCATTTTAAGAAGACTTTACTGTGCTAGGCACTGATTAGAGTGAGGACTTTTGGATTGCTTTAATCCCTTCCCACAAGAACCTATATGCTTTTATTGTCTCCTTTTAATTTTTAACTGTTTAGATGCTTAGCATGTCCATTTGTAAAAATGTAACCATTAACCACTTCAATACTGGGCACCTTTACCCACTTCCTGCCCAGGCCAATTTTTTCCCCACAAATAAAGCTTTCTTTTGGTGGTATTTAATCATCACTGGTCTTTTTATTTTTTGGTAAAAAAAAAAAAAAACAAAGACTGAAAATTTTTGAAAAAAAAAAAAAAATTTTTTTTCTTTGTTTCTGTCACAAAATCTTGTATAAAATTATATTTAATATATATAAGTAATATATATATATATATATATATATATATATATATATATATATATATATATATATATATATACATACATATATATTGTACAGACATATATTATATATATATATATATATATATATATATATATATATATATATATATAATGCACTAATATGCCGCACTGATAGGTGGCATTTATGGGCAATGATAGCACCGATAGGCATTACTGACTGGCATCACTGATGGGCACTGTTGGGGCTTCACTGATAATCAGGGCACTGATGTTCATTTCTCTTGATTACCTGTACAGGTCTCCCCTTTAAGGAAAAGCCACTGATCAGTTCTCCTCACATTCTGTCAGTGTGAGGCGAGGAGAGCAGATTACTGGCACCTTCTGTGTTTACATAGTTACATAGTAGGTGAGGTTGAATAAAGACAATAGTCCATCCAGTTCAACCTGTGTAGGTGTGTGTGGCTGTAATCATCTCACATAGCCCTTAATGTTCTGAGCCTTGAGATGTAAGTCTAAGAGTTTTTGAAAGCCACCATACTACCCGCAGAAACCACCTCTTGTGATAGGGCTACAAGATTGTGGAATTCTCTAACAGTAAAGAACCCCCCTCGTTGCCTGAGGTTAAAACGCTTCTCCTCTAATCGCATTGTATGTCCTCGAGTCCTCATGCAATCCCTTCGATAGAACAGCTTTTTTTCTAAGCTGAGATCCCCATTAAGATATTTATAAATTGTTATCATGTCCCCCCTCAGACGTCTCTTCTCCAGGGAGAATAAATCGAGGGATTGCAGACGCTCTTCATAGTTAAGGTCCTCCAATCCCCTAATCAGTTTAGTTGCCCTTCTCTGGACTCTCTCCAGCTCCAACACGTCCTTCCTGAGGACTGGCGACCAGAACTGGACAGAATACTCCAGATGCGGTCGGACCAGAGTTTTATAAAGTGGAAGGATTATAGTCTTATCTCTGGAATACATCCCTTTTTTATGCATGCTAATAATCTGCTGGCTTTGGCAGCTGCCGCTTGACATTGCATGCTGTTGCCTAATCTATCATCAACCAAGACTCCCAGATCCTTCTCCATTTTTGATTCCCCCAACGGTTCCCCTCCTAACGTGTATTGTGTTTTTATGTTTTTAGTCCCCAAGTGCAAAACCTTACACTTCTCCACGTTAAACCTCATTTGCCATGTCGTTGCCCACTCCGTTATTTTGTCCAGGTCATTCTGTAGGATATCTGCTTCATGCTGTGCAGTTATTGCCCTGGCCAATTTTGTGTCATCTGCAAAAACTGATAATGAACTACTGATCCCGTCCTCAATGTTGTTTATGAATAAATTGAACAAGGTTGGTCCCAGGACTGAGCCCTGGGGCACCCCGCTTACTACCTCAGACCAGTCTGAGTATGCGCTGTTTATTACCACCCTTTGGACACGCCCTTTTAGCCAGTTCCGTATCCAAGAGCAAACCCTGCTGTCGATACCTGCAGACCTTATTTTATAAATTAAGCGCTTGTGGGGAACTGTATCAAACGCCTTAGCGAAATCCAAGTACACCACATCCACTGGTCTGCCCCTATCTAGCTCACCTCCTCGTAGAATGTTAAGAGATTGGTTTGACAAGAACCCCCATTTGTAAACCCGTGCTGATTACCGCTGATGATGTTGTTGTCTTTAGCAAACTCTACGATATAGTCCCTTATCATCCCCTCCAGTAGTTTACATACTAGTGATGTCAAACTGACAGGCCTATAATTTCCCAGGATATGCCTCTGGCCCTTTTTGAATATCGGAATCACGTTAGCCTTCCTCCAATCCCCTGGTACATCTCCTGTCCTAATACTGTCAGCAAAGATCAGGAACAGTGGTCTAGATATAACCTTACTGAGTTCCTTGAGTACTCTCGGATGTACACCATCCGGGCCTGGTGATTTGTTTGTGTTAAGTTTATCCAGCCTTTCCCTGATTTCACCCTTTGTTAGCCATAGTGGCAAGTCCTATGTATTACTACTAACCATACAGTCATGGTCAATGTACCCCTCCTTTTCCTGTGTAAAGACTGACGAGAAAAAAGCATTCAGCACGGTTGCTTTTTCAGTGTCCTCTGTAACCATCCTCCCATCATCGTTGATTATGTGTGCAATATGCTCTGCCCTAGTTTTTTTGCTGTTGATATATTTAAAGAATTTCTTTGTTTTTTTTTTTTTTACTATCCTCCGCTATTTGTCTCTCAAAGTTGATTTTAGCCATCTTGATTTCTTGTTTACTTTTCTTATTTGCCTCCTTGTATTGCTCGAAAGCCGATACTGTGCCCTCTGATTTATATTTCTTGAAGGCCAATTTTTTTCCCCTAATAAGTTTTTTGACGCTACGGTTTGGCCAGCCAGGTTTGGCTTTGTCTCTTCTAAATTTATTTCCCATAGGAATGCACTGCAAGATGCATTTTCTTAATATGTTCCTAAAGCATTCCCATTTATCCTCTGTGGTCAGTGATCCCAGGGTTTGGTCCCAGTTTACCCTTTCCATCAAGGAGTATAATTTTGGAAAGTTTGCCCTTCTGAAATATAGGGTTCTTATGTTCCGCACTTGCCTTGTTATATTGTTATTTATACTAAATGTGATCATCCTGTGATCGCTAGAGCCCAAGTTGTCCTGGACTCCTACCTGCGAGATTATGTCTGAGTCATTAGTGATCAATAGATCCAGGACTGCGTTTTCTCTGGTAGGGGAATCCACCAACTGTGACATGTAATTATCCTGTAAGGTTTCCGTGAATAGACTGGCCTTCCGTGAGTGTGTAATCCCCTCATCCCAGTCAATGTCGGGATAATTGAAGTCCCCCAATATGATGACTGATCCCAATTTTGCCACTTTACCCATTAGTGCTAAAAATTTCAGCTCTACCTCCTCCCCTTGGTTAGGTGGCCTATAGCAAACCCCCACAATTACTTTCCCCTTTTCTCCTTCCCTATGGAGTTCAACCAAAACAGATTCTAAATCCATGCTCATCCCATCCGTAATGTCACTCCTTTCTATCACCTTTATATTGTTCTTGACATAGAGACATACCCCTCCCCCTCTTTTTCCTACCCTGTCCTTCCGGTACACCGAATACCCTTGGATATTGGCCAGCCAGTCATGTGAGGGGTCGAACCAAGTCTCTGTTATTCCCACAAGGTCTATGTCATCCTCATGTACTAACATTTCCAACTCATCCATTTTATTAGCTAGGCTCCTGGCATTAGCATATACCCCTCTTAGTTTTACAGAAGTTAAAACGCGATTGGCGGTTATGTTTATTCCTGTTTGGTCTGAGAATTTCCCGCGCAGACCTGCCAATTGACGTTGTGGACCTACTGTCGCTGCTGACCCTACAACTGCCTTCAGTCCTCTGCTCCCTCCTGACTGATTCTTCTTCTGAGCCCTCCCCGTCTCCTAGTTTAAAAGCCCCTCCAACTTGGTGGCCATCTTTCTCCCCAAAAGAGCTGTACCGTCCCCATTAAGGTGCAGCCCATCCTTACTAAAGAGCCGGTAGCCGACTGAGAAGTCAGCCCAGTTCTCCAGGAACCCAAACCCCTCCTTCCTTCACCAATTCCTCAGCCACTTGTTAAAGTTCCCTAATCTCCTTCTACCTCTCTGGTGTGGCTCGAGGTACAGGCAGTATTTCAGAGAAAACCACCTTGGAGGTCTTTTTCCTCAATCTATTACCTAAGTCCCTGTTGATCTATTACCTAAGTACATGTTACCAGCTGTGATTGGACATAGGTTTCCTGCACCCCCTGTAGATCTAGCTTATTTTTTCTACAATTGGGCTTAGTTAGTCATCGGAATGCAGTATCTCCTTACTTGAGAACTTTGATTCGAAAACGCAAGTCACCTGGCTCTCCATCAATGTGTGGTTCACCTTAAAAAACAAAAAATAAAATAATCATAACAATTAGTAAAAAGGACAAAATGTTAAAAAAACAAAAAACAACATAATTAAAACACAGTAGTTACCTTCTCCAATGAAAGGGTATTCCATGCCATCACGAACACCAGGCTCAATCTCCACTTCTAAAGTCCTTTCTTCATTTACAAGTCTACAAAATAATTTATATATATGTGAGATATATACATCCACATATTCTCGATTGGATTCAGGTCTGGACTTTGACTTGGCCATTCTAACACCTGGATATGTTCATTTGTGAACCATTCCATTGTAGATTTTGCTTTATGTTTTGGATCATTGTCTTGTCGGAAGACAAATCTCCGTCCCAGTCTCAGGTCTTTTGCAGACTCCATCAGGTCCGAGACCCGCTTCCCGATTGGCCGAAATGCTGCATTGAAAGGGGGCACGCTGGTCACTCTGCATTGAAAGGGGGCACGCAGGTCACTCTGCATTGAAAGGGGGGCACGCTGGTCACTCTGCATTGAAAGGGGGGCACGCTGGTCACTCTGCATTGAAAGGGGGGCACGCTGGTCACTCTGCATTGAAAGGGGGGCACGCTGGTCACTCTGCATTGAAAGGGGGGCACGCTGGTCACTCTGCATTGAAAGGGGGGCACGCTGGTCACTCTGCATTGAAAGGGGGGCACGCTGGTCACTCTGCATTGAAAGGGGGGCACGCTGGTCACTCTGCATTGAAAGGGGGGCACGCTGGTCACTCTGCATTGAAAGGGGGCACGCTGGTCACTCTGCATTGAAAGGGGGCACGCTGGTCACTCTGCATTGAATGGGAGCACGGAACGCTGGTCACTCTGCATTGAATGGGAGCACGGCACTGTGGTCACTCTGCATTGAATGGGAGCACGGCACTGTGGTCACTCTGCATTGAATGGGAGCACGGCACGCTGGTCACTCTGCATTGAATGGGGGCACGGCACGCTGGTCACTCTGCATTGAATGGGGGCACGCTGGTCACTCTGCATTGAAAGGGGGCACGCTGGTCACTCTGCATTGAAAGGGGGCACGCTGGTCACTCTGCATTGAATGGGAGCACGGAACGCTGGTCACTCTGCATTGAATGGGAGCACGGCACTGTGGTCACTCTGCATTGAATGGGAGCACGGCACTGTGGTCACTCTGCATTGAATGGGAGCACGGCACGCTGGTCACTCTGCATTGAATGGGAGCACGGCACTGTGGTCACTCTGCATTGAATGGGAGCACGGCACTGTGGTCACTCTGCATTGAATGGGAGCACGGCACGCTGGTCACTCTGCATTGAATGGGGGCACGGCACGCTGGTCACTCTGCATTGAATGGGGGCACGGCACGCTGGTCACTCTGCATTGAATGGGGGCACGGCACGCTGGTCACTCTGCATTGAATGGGGGCACGGCACGCTGGTCACTCTGCATTGAAGGGGGCACGATGGTCACTCTGCATTGAAGGGGGCACGATGGTCACTCTGCATTGAAGGGGGCACGATGGTCACTCTGCATTGAAGGGGGCACACTATACATTGATTACTGAAGGCCCCTTTCACACTTTTGTGATCTCAAAGTCACGCAATTTTTTACAGCATTTTTTGCCGCAAAGCAATGCCTATTACATTTTTCCGTTTGCGCCCCCCCAAAAATTTTGAGCACCAGCCGCCACTGATATACACAATATGGAGCACAGAATTCTTTCAGAAAGATCCAACACCATGTATACGTATAGGATCCTTATACGTATACAGAGATCCATCCTTGTATTACTATGGTTAGGGTTTGTTACGGGTCAGCAACTCTGATCATCTACTTATTGGCACCTCATGCTGCATAGTTGCTTACACATAGACATAAGGAAGCTTGAATAAAGTCGGGTACACACTCGTTTTTTTTGCAACCCAGCGAGTTGCATGAAGAAAAAATAACTGTCAGCTGCTGTACTAACCATGCGAAGTTAGTCCAGCGATCTAGCCTGCTGAGCTGTTTTGTTCTGACAGGAGGAGGGCCCCCCCTGCCAGAACTCTCTGACCAGCGCTCTCTGCTATTGGCTGAGAGCGCTGATCGGGAGTCGGTCGGCTGCTGGTTTTACAGCATGCACATCCGACAGACCGACATACACATGGGCAGAACGTTGGCCATTTTTTTGGAACCGGCAAAGGTCTCCCGACATAATGCGTGTGTGTACGGGGCTTTAGGTGCTGAAATGAGCAGTTTAATGAAGAACGAGTTGGGATCACAAAGCCCTATGTCATATCAGTTAATTCAGATAACAAGATGTGTATGACACACTGAATGCTGTGAAATGGCCTTCGGTACTCCAGCGATCACAAACAAAATCAGAGACAGAAAGAATGAATCAGCAGGAGCCCTAACAATGAGGCACTAGCTGATACACTGGTTTCACTGATTCAATAGAAAATGATAGGTGAAACTTTGATTTTCATATTAACATAATTTCACCCATTATCACTAGGTGTACTTACTTGACGTTTGGACATTCATCACAAACAACTTCTTGAGTCATCTGAAAACGTCCTGGCCCAAGTTGTGTAGTTCTCATTTCTTGCCGGCAGTTGCATTTACGTTTTCCTGGTGCTTGTCGTGCTACAGGCTTATTTCTTACAACCTAAGAAAGGGTATTAAAAATTAATGATACATGTAAGCAAACATTTTAAAGAATAGTACATACATATATCTTTAAGTGTAAGCATTTACAGTCACGGAGCAATTAAAGTAAAACTAAATGCAAAACTTTTTAGTGTTGGATAGCGTGGAGAGGGATTACATCACCTGTAGGATTTTTCTTGCGGTCTGTTCCCTCGTTACAGAGATTCACCCTCTCTATTTGTCCTGTTCACCATCATCATAGAAAAGTGAAAGTAAAAGAAAATCCCAAATTTTGGGTTGTCCCCAAAAAAGTAATAGGAGGCTGCAGGGATTTCCTCTCATTTCCCGATTTGGCTTAGGGACAGGAAGTGAAGGTACATCTCCCCCAATGGGACACAGATGGCAAAAACAAACTCTCCCTTACTCTATCCAAAAAAAAAATAATCTAAGTTTTTTTCCTTTTTTTCTAATTTAAATGTACACCGATCCTGGTTTTCCTTTTTTTCTAATTTAAATGTACACAGATCCAGGTTTGGTTAATTTTGTTTTGCATTGTTCTGTTTATGCCTTCGTTGATTTTGCTTTGACTTAGGTTTCTGTTCAGGTTTTTTGTTTTGTTACAGCTTATTTTCTATTTTTAAGGCCCCCTTTCTCATGGAGCGGATCTGCTTGGCGGACTCCGCTAGCTTGGCATGGATCGCTATGTTGATCCCTGCTGAGCAGGCAGATGACAGGTCTGTCTCAGCTCACTGTGCAGAGACGGACCTGTCAGAGTCTTGCTCTCCTCTATGGGGAGATCAGATGAAAACGGACAGCATGTCTGTTTTCATCTGATTCATTCCGATCCGACCTGCTGGCGAACGTATCGCCATCTGTCTATTTTAAGAGGATCATGTCGGATAACAGATGGGTGTCAGCGGACACATCTCGGCTGACATCTGCCTCTCCATAGAGGAGAATTGGTGGCCCAATCAGGTCCGCTAAAAAACAGACATTCGGACCTGATCAGTTAGATCGTGTGAAGGGGGCCTTACACTTTTTCAGCACATCTGGGATCTCTGTTTTGGCTGTCTGGCCCCTCCTTTTGGCCCTCTCTTTGCCCCCACCAACTTGAGTATCCACACAAAACTGAAAAGGATGGTTTTTAATATGTAAATCACAGGCCACTTCTTTACATTTGTTCTTCCGATCTTTTCCACATCCTTGGGTGTTGCAAGTAGTCAATCCTATACGGTTTTACTCTATGGTGTTACATATATTTGGGTTTATTTTTTCAGATTCTCAATACCAAGGCTCTTTGAATTGTCCCTAAAGAAGATCATAGGTTTTCAAACACGCTGGCTAGTTGGAACCTACCCACCATATCCAAGTATTTTTACATGTTCCCTGCTCTTATCGGTTATAGGGGGCTTGTTTGATGTGGATATTTATGAAAAAAGAGCACCCTTGGGTTTTGTCGGTGGTATGGACTATGTAAGACATTTTTTAGGCCTAGGTTTGTTTTAATTGAATTAAAGTTTTGTTTTTGTTATTTCAAAGTGTTATTTTTTGGGGTGTCCTTCACAATCCCTGCCGCCCAATATACTATTTTCCATGTTTGGTCAGTGCACTCTCTGCCCAGGACTGCAGGCCACTTAAATGAACATGGGGAGATCCCATTCTCGAACCCAAATTATCTGATTATTATGACTTGGCAAGAATACCAACCAAGGTTTAGACTTACTCTCTATTGAGAGCACCAAGAAGGTTTTCAGCTTAAAATCACCAAGTTTATTTCTATAATTAAGCAAACCAATGGACTAGATAAACCTTCTAAATTTCCTATAGGATCATGCCCTGGTGCCATTAATAAACCAGATTATACACACAGCAACCAGAAGTCTGATAATCAAGTTGTGATCTGCCTCTTGCCATTTTTCTCATCTCCCTTTTGGCCAGGGAGGGTAACAGGAAAGTAAACAAGGAGCAATACACTTTTTTGTTAATTTTGTTTTTTCTTGGTGCCGCTGTACATTCTAATCTATACACATACACAGTTTAAAATAATTAAATGTACACTTTTAAATCAGAGTATAGCATCAAGTCAATCAAACTCCTGGGATATTGATCTGGTCAGGTAAGTAGCAGAGGGGGTTGTTAATCAGTTTCAGCTGCTTTGGGGTTAATGAAATGAACAGGGGCACCAAATGGGCAACAACAAGAAGACCTTCAAAACCGGAATGGTTTTACAGGTGGGAGGCCACCTAATTTTTTTTTTCCTACTCATCTTTTCAGACTAGTTCTAGTTTTGCTTTTGGCTAGGGTCAGTGTCACTACTGGTAGCATGAGGCGATACCTGGGCCCTATAGAGAAGGGGTCTCAAAACGAAGGCCCTCCAGTTGTTCAAAAACTACAATTCTCTTCATGCCTAGTCATGTCTGTGAATGTCAGAGTTTTACAATGCCTCATGGGATGTGTAGTTCCGCAACAGCTGGAGGGCCGTAGTTTGGAGATCTCTGCTAGAGAGGTTACACAGGCATTCCAACTCCTTCAGGATGGCACATCAATACCTGGCCTTGCCAGGAGGTTTGCTCTGTCTCCCACCACAGTCTCAAGAGTATGGAGGAGAGTCCAGGACACAGGCAGTTTACTTAGGAGAGCTGGACAGGGCCAAAGTAGGTTCTTTAACCCATCAGAAGGACCGGTATCTGCTCCTTTGTGCAAGGAGGAACAGGATGAGCACTGTCAGAGCCCTACAAAATAACCTCCATCTGGCCACTGGTGTGAATGTCTCTGACCAAACAATCAGAAACCCACTTCCTGAGGGTGGCCTGAGGGCCCAATGTCCTCTAGTGGGCCCATGTGTTCAAAGCCCGGCACTGTGGACCTCAATTGACATTTGCCATTGAACACCAGAATTGGCAGGTCTGCCATTGGCACCCTGTGCTTTTCACAGATAAGAGCAGGTTCACCCTGAGCACATGTGACAGACGTAACAAGGGTCTGGAGAAGCTGTGGAGAACATTATGCTGCCTGTAACATTGTTTAGCATGGCCGGTTTGGTAGTGGGTAAGTGATGGTCTGGGGAGGCATATCCATGGAGGGAAGCACAGACCTCTACAGGCTAGACAATGGTATCCTGACTGCCATTAGGTCAGGGTTCGAAAATCCCCGGGCGCCAGGTCGCATTTGCGACTAGAATTAGCGACCTGGCGCCTGGGGTGCACTGCATGAGATGTCCTGCCGCTTTGCGCCCCCCCCGAGCGCTCGAACTACCGCAGTATCCGAAAATTTAGTCCCCGGCTTTTGGGCCTTCTTCATGGAGATGCTGCCAATGGGGAACTGGCGGCCTCTTGTGGTGGCCGGGAGTATTGCAACAAGCAGTAACTAACCGTGCTGCAAGGAATTTCTACTGCTTATTCTGAATGCCCGCCTTTCTCCTTCCCTAGAGGTGGAGAGACGGAAGTTTTTGCAGTCATCATCTGGCGCCCTTTGATTAAAAGGTAAGTGTGCAGGGGAGTGTGGTTATTATTTTATTTTATTTTTAAATCCCATTTTACACTGCTCTCTCATGGAAGTTCAAGGATAATGTGTTCTACATATTTTGTTAGGCTTCTTTCACACGGCCACTCCGGATTTCTTCTCCGCTGTGGGACTTTTTTTTTTTTTTCACGGAGCGGATGACATTTGTGTCATCCGCTCCGTATGCCCGCATATCATCCCATCCGTTTGCGCATGATATGCGGACATAATGTAAGTCTATGGCATTGCGGATGTCAGCGGATGACACCGCTGACATCCAATTTTCCTTCCTTTCCGTTTTCTTGAACGGATGAAAAAATAGGGTTCTGTTCCATTCCAAAAAATGGAACAGAACTGAAAGGAAGAAAATCGGATGTCAGCGGATGGTATTCCGCTGACATCCGCAATCCCATTGACTTACATTATGTCCGCAAATCATCCGCAAAAAATAGGATGATTTGCGGACAAGCGGAGCGGCCGTGTGAAAGAGCCCTTAGTTCTTTCACACGGGCGGTCCGATCAGATCCGCCTGTCAGTTTTTTAGGCGGATCTGATCGGATGCCCCATTCAGTCCTATGGAGCAGCGGATGTCAGCGGTGACACCTCCGCTGACACCCGCTGCCATCCGTATCCGATCCGGTCCGTGAAATCCGGACAGATGGAAACACTATTTTCCATCCGTCCTGGGGATCGGATGGGATCGGATGAGAGCAGACAGGTGGTCCGCTCTCATCCGATTCCCCATAAAGAGCAGCGGGGCTCTGACACCTCCCAGTGCGGAGACGGAGCTGTCATCCGCCGGCTCAACGGATCGATCCCCGCTGAGCAGAGCACGGTCCGCAATGGAATGCGGACCGTGTGAAAGGGGCCTTACTTTAAAAATTGCATTTTGTAATCTCCTTGCAATGTATTGATCTTTTGTTTTGCATTATAATCCCTTATTCACAATAAGAATCTTTTATGGAAAAAAAAATATATATATATTATTTTTCATCATCTCCCTGCCCTGCCACACAGCCGATGGCCCCTTTCACACTGGCTTTCTGATCAGGTCCGCCTGTCAGTTTTTCAGGCAGACCTGATCGGACCCTTCAGTCTCTATGGAGTGGCAAGCCGCTGCCATCCGATCCTGTCCGCCAAAAACAGACGGATGGTGGTTCTATTTACCATCCGTCCAGTGAATCGGATTGGATGGCATCGGATGGGAACAGACGGTCCGTTTCCATCTGATTGCCCCATAGAGGAGAATGGGCTGGGTCTGCATAGCAGAGCGGACAGGACCTGTCATCCGCCTGCTCAGGGGGGATCAGCAGAGAGATCCCCACTGAGCATGCGGATTCTGCTTAGCGTAGGTGCCCGTGTGAAAGGGGCATAAGGTGGCATATGTTACTCTTGGTCACTGGATCTCCTATCGCCCCAACCTTGCTGCACTGTTTTTCCCTAGTGAGCCCCTGCACATCACACCATCAAGCCCCGTACACATGGGCCAAATGCCGGGCAACATCGGCCAGCTCAATAAAAACTGGCTGCCATCAGGGATCAGAAGTCGGCAGCCGGAGCCCTGTTGTGCATGCTCCGCCGCGGCCAGTGACAACTAGCAGCCCCACAGCGGCTCGGCTATACCTCTGGAACCTCACCACCTTCTCCTATGACCACTATCCTGGAAGAGGAAGATGGATGACCCTAACAGTCTTTGTGTACCGGTCTCACCCAACCTCGGACAGTGAGTCACCAATTTTAACAGTGTTAAATAAACCTGTACTATACTAAGCTGGCGCCGCTCTCTCCTTTCTTGCATCTCTCAGGGCTTCTCCACGCTTCAGCCGGCTGCCGCGGACTATAGCTTCCCTACAGTACCAAACTTTGTCTCCCCCCCCCCACGCAGCCCCATAACCCCCCCCCCCCTCCCATCCACCCACATTCCTTGTACCATCTTGGGATATTAGAAGAGCGCCATGACACCCCCCACTTTCATGTCTGTGCTTCCAGGAGAACTTTCATGAGCTGCCTTTAATCCTATTGGTACACCTGTATACCAGTGATCTCCCACCCCCTCCCTTTCCCTCTCCCACCCCATTTCTCTTGAACTATTGGATGTTTCATCTTTTTATGACATTTTATAATATTGGCACATGAAAACTTCATGCCGTGATTTCTTTCATAAAAACAATTTGTTTTTCTTCAAGTGACAGTTTTTAAACAAAGCTTACAGCAACGGAGTATATTCATCTCAGTCCCCTTTTTGCATTATTGCTCAGTCTCTTTTGCAATATCATTCATATATATTCATGCATTATCCCACATGGTATTGCTTTTATTTCCTTACTTTTCACCATATGTATATATGTGTGTATATTTATATGTTGTACGCTTTATGTATGAGATATATCTTGTTTTTATGTAAGGTACTATCAGAGATCACTTCCAGTATCTCACCACCATCTCTTACATAGTAAAATTTATACCAGTCTTCACTACCTTTTCCTTCTCCTCCCCTGAGTTCGTGTGTCCCTTCCTTCCTTCCCTCCCCCCCCCCCCCTTTTTTTTTTTTTTTTGTGTGTGGTTTTTTTTTTTTTCTTCCCAACATGGATATCATTGAACACAGAGTCCGCCAAGTACACTATACTTGACGAACTATACATGCTTTTCCCATCGACTTTTTTCCAAAATCAGGCCTCCATCCCCAGACCCCAATATCGCCTATTATGTGCAAAATTTCGCAAAATAGAGGACCTTATTCATAAGGCCAATATGCAATGGTGGGATAGGTTCTTCCTTCAAGAATATCTCAATAACCACATCACCCCTAGAGGCCTTAGGGTCCTAAAAAATTGTCCATTCTTGAGTGAAGAATTGGATCGAGAATGGTTCCACATATCAGAATTCTGCACACGTAAATGGATGTCCATTATTATCACACAGAGAGAAGCCCAATACCATTCCTTCATCTCCAAAACTCAAACGCTAATTTCTTCCCTCCAAAAAGACTTTTCTCCATTTCCATCTTCTTGGCTCAGAAAACTTAAATTAAACACAAAATTTCTAGAAGATTCCCTCCTTCGAAACAAATTGCAGAAAATACGAAGGGATGTAGATGACTATGCTCAGAAAAAAGTTTTCAATTGGAAATCCACACAGTCCCCCCCTCTCACTACCGCCACAGGCCCAGTCCCTCTCATGGACTGTCGCCCTGTCAGCCGGCAATCCACACAATCTTCCCTCCCATCCACCACCGCTGTAGGCCCAGTCCCCCTCATGGACTGTCGCCCTGTTACCACACCCTCGCTACTCAAGAGGGTACGTGCATCATCCAAACAGACCAATTGTTCTTCCAGCAACCTACCACCACGTGGAAAGGACCCCCCCTAAACCCCTTATTCCGTCCCAACCTTGCTCTACACCATGCAGTCGTCAAGCAGAAGTCCCTCGCCAAAGGAGCAAAAAGGCTACCAGATCAAAAATAGATTCCAGCACACCCCATCCACTTGACAATACTGGGCAACAGCATATCATGCCCACAGCTCAACAACACCATACATCTGAACCCGGCCCACCCAACCAAACCAGCTCAGGAACAGAGGACACGCAATACCATGTATTAGCCACTGACCCTCCTATCACAGGAGTGTACTCGATTCCCCAATCACAGGAGCCCCCTAATGCTACACCCAACACACCCCCTATAAGCTTACCAGCTCCCTCTTCCCCCCAGTCTTTTTTAGTACAAACCCCCCTACCCTGCTCAAAAAGAAAATTCATCGCAGAGGTAGAAGAGGGGGAAAACGTAGACACGGACAGACCAGAAAAGTCACGCAGACTATGAAAATCTTCAACCTCTCCAACCACCCCCTCTCCACATCTGAAGAATCCCTCTTAGCCCGAGGACTCACTTTTGCGCCTACAGCTGCTCCCAATCCATTCACCCTTTTCCTAGATCTGAACAGATTCATACGGAACCTTACGGTGCAACGCTTCTTCCATATTCAAGCTAACAAAAACAAAAACAGTATAAAGGAATCACCAATACCCAATATAGAGGATATTGACAGTTCTCCCACCACTGAACAGAACTATCATTTCAATACACAAGAACTACAGGCTCTAGAGAATTTAGAAGATCTATACACTTGCGATACGGATGATTACGTCTCCATTCTTTCCCAAAACCTACCTGGTTCCCCACCCATACAGCATACTACGTTTCGGCCCAAATCAGTTTTTTACCCCACATTTGCTAAAGGTCCGTACATCCAAAGCTTCTACCAAGTGGTCCACGCTGATATACGCCGCATGTGCCAATCATCCCATGACCAAACACACCCTGCCTCCAATCTAACACCTATGGAAAAATCGGCTTTAAAAGGAACTCATGAAAAACCCAAATATCATCATAAAATCAGCGGATAAAGGTGGTAGCCTGGTCGTTCAAAATAAAGCTGACTACATTAAAGAATCCATCAGGCTTCTGTCCGATAGCTCCACCTACTTAAAACTTACCAGTGACCCCTTGCCCGAATTCAAAGTGGAAGCTCATTCCCTCATTGAAAAAGCGGCAAAGGACAATGTCATCACCTCCACAGAAGTGTCATTTCTCAAACATGACTTTTACCATAGGCCATATTTTTATCATCTCCCCAAGATCCATAAAGATCCCCTTCATCCCCCGGGCAGACCCATCATTGCAGCCATGGAGAGTGTCTCCAGTTATTTTTCCATCTATATCGACCATTTCCTTCAACCGATAGTCCAACAACTTCCGTCATATGTTAAGGATGGCATCAATCTACTGGACCTATTATCCTCTTACCCATGGCAACCATCATATCTCTGGCTATCTTTGGACGTAGTCTCTCTCTATACATCTATACCACATCACATTGGACTTCAGGCCGTACGTTTTTTCTTGAATGATGAATCTGCACTCAATCCCCGGCAAACACACTTTCTCCTGGATCTCATAGAATATTGTCTCACCCACAATTACTTCGAGTTTAATGGCGAATTCTACACCCAAATCAAAGGCACGGCCATGGTGGCCAATTTTGCCCCCAGTTACGCCAACTTAACTATGGGCTACTGGGAGCAGCAATACATTTGGCACAACAATCCCTTTGCTTCTCATCTCATCTTCTTCGGTCGATATATCGACGATATAGTTATCATCTGGGATGGCCCTACCTCCCTCATACCACCATTTCTCGAACACTGCAATAACAACCAGATGGGGCTTTCCTTCACATCAGTCTCAGATGCCGAAAAACTTACTTTCTTGGACCTCGAGTTATACCATCATGATAATACAATCAGTGCTCAGAATTACGTCAAACCCACCGCTGGAAATTCATACCTGCACTACAATAGCTGTCACCACCCCAGATGGATTCAGAATATACCAAAGAGCCAATATTGCCGCCTTAAACACAATTGCACTCAGTCCCAAACATATCTCCACCATGGAACACTACTCAAACAGAAATTTCTTGAAAAGGGCTATCCTGAAGAACTCATAACAAAAGCCTCTGACCACTACCTGCATGAAGATCTAAAGAAAAGTAGAGCGGAGTATACAAGGAAAATAAACAATCATCCCACCTCCGCACGATTCACTACCCAGTTTCACAGTAAATTCAAGCACATGGAACGCATTTTCCATAAACATTGGGCAATCCTAAAGGAAGACACTTACCTACGTGCAGACCTCACCGAGCACCCCCGTTTTTCATACAGGCGCGCAAAAAACCTCAAAACTGTAATAGCACCAAGCCAGGTCCGCTCCATTAGACCAAAAACTAACTCATCACTCACCTCCTTTCTCCAAATCAAGGGAATGTACAAATGTTGTAAGACCAGGTGCTTAACATGCAAACATGTGAGACACGGTCTAAAGGAATTCACAAACAATGGAAAAACCCATCACCTCACTGACTTCTACACTTGTTCGACGGAATAGGTCATCTATTGCCTCGTGTGCCCCTGCAACCTACTTTATGTAGGCCGTACTATACGGACCTTACGCAAACGCTTTGGAGAGCATCGGAACCTTGTTGAAACAGGTTCCGATAAACATACTGTCCCCCGACACTTTACTGAGTATCATCCCAAGAGCTCCGATGGACTCAAAGTGTGGGTATTGGAAGCCATCCCTGCACCCTTTCCCCCTGCTGAACGGTTCAAGCGACTGTGTACCAGATAAAACTACTGGATTTATACCCTGGACACTCTAGCGCCAGGAGGCCTAAACGAGGGATTAGAAATCAATATCACACTCTAAAATATTGCACATGTACTTGTGACACCTCATACATTCACACATCATTCCCTATCAGTGACATATATATATATATATATATATATATATATATATATTTTTTTTTTTTCCCATCAATATTTTTATATATATTATATATATATATATATATATATATATATATATATATATATATATATATATATATATATATATATATATATATATATATGTATGTGTGTGTATTCTATTGTCATTTTCATTTTTACTTTTATTTTCATGTTTATTTTTATTTTTATTTACATTTAGTTTTATTTTTATTTATATATTTTTATTTTTATGTTTATTTATTTTTTTTTTTTTTTATCTTTACATTTATTTCTATTTTTATTTTTTCCCTCCAATACCGTTTTTTCATGTAGATGTATACACACATTACCGATCTATTTTCCCCATGGCCATGTCAGTATTGTTTTTATGGGATTTATTCTTATAAGTCCTCTTTTATGTAATACCATCATGTATTTTTATGTACTTTTATGGATTTCCTAGAGACATGTATCCCCAATTGTGTTTTTACTGAGATGACTTTCTTAGAGTCTTTTGGCTCCGCCCCCCCACAGACAGATGTCTTTGCAATTAGTCCGGCAACAGGGTATAAATTCCCTGCCCCACCTGAGACACTCCCATCGCCTGACGAAGGAGCACGGATGCTCCGAACGCGTGCAACCCCTATTTTTCTACTGCCAGGAAGTGATGTCATCAGGGATCAGAAGTCGGCAGCCGGAGCCCTGTTGTGCATGCTCCGCCGCGGCCAGTGACAACTAGCAGCCCCACAGCGGCTCGGCTATACCTCTGGAACCTCACCACCTTCTCCTATGACCACTATCCTGGAAGAGGAAGATGGATGACCCTAACAGTCTTTGTGTACCGGTCTCACCCAACCTCGGACAGTGAGTCACCAATTTTAACAGTGTTAAATAAACCTGTACTATACTAAGCTGGCGCCGCTCTCTCCTTTCTTGCATCTCTCAGGGCTTCTCCACGCTTCAGCCGGCTGCGGCGGACTATAGCTTCCCTACAGTACCAAACTTTGTTCCCCCCCCCACGCAGCCCCATAACCCCCCCCCTCCCATCCACCCACATTCCTTGTACCATCTTGGGATATTAGAAGAGCGCCATGACACCCCCCACTTTCATGCCATTTCGACCCGTGTGTATGGCAGCTG
This sequence comes from Pelophylax lessonae, assembly GCF_965119305.1. Taxonomy (NCBI): domain Eukaryota; kingdom Metazoa; phylum Chordata; class Amphibia; order Anura; family Ranidae; genus Pelophylax; species Pelophylax lessonae. The sequence continues at coordinate 175,846,206 of NC_138773.1, read as the reverse complement.
GGCTGGCTTCTGTCAGATGAGTATGCTATAAAATTAGCACTCTCAGCCAATGGCTGTCCCCCTGTCACAACACAATAGCTCAGCAGGGGAGATCGCTGTACTAACATCAGATTGTTAGTACAGTGGCTCAGACCTGCGCTGTTAGTTTTTTTCCTTAAACCTGTTGGGATGAATGAAAAAAAAAAAAGATAGTGTGTACAAGGCTTTACATGGCCTAGTGATGGACAGGCTGTGATGCTGCATTTCTGCCTTGGGCCTCTGACCTACTGGGGATGGTCCACATGCCTTCTGCTGTGTTTGGTTTGTGGCTGGGGGCTAGAAGTGTTGTGCCTGCCATTCCTTTCACAGGGTTGTGCAAACTATATCACCCAACGCCCAGTACATGCAGTTCTGAGCACCAGCCATGTGTTTTTTACATTTAGCCCTGCTGTGGGCAAGCAGCGATCTGGCACTTCCAGTTCCAGCACATGCCAATCAGGGGGCCCGGCCAATGATTCATCACTGCGGCCTGTCAATTGGTGGAGCGGATGACAGGAGAGAGACCTGTGTTGGTAAATTAATAGCAGGGATGTGCTGTTTTGTGTCCTGCAAAGCAGGAAATAAAAACAGTCACATTCCTTAGTTAAAGCACCACATAGTAAACACTTCGTAGGTGGATCCGTGCTGCTTAGCAGGGATCGATCCGCCGATCCCCGCTGAGCCGGCGGATGACAGCTCCGTCTCCGCTTGCAGTGCGGAGAGGGAGGTGTCACAGCTCCCGCTGCTCTCTATGGGGGATCGGATGAGAGCGGACCGCCTGTCCGCTCTCATCCGATCCGATCCCTGGACGGATGGAAAAATTGGGTTTCCATCCGTCCAGATTTCACGGACAGGATCGGATACGGATGGCAGCGGGTGTCAGCGGAGGTGTCTCCGCTGACATCCGCTGCCCCATAGAGCTGCATGGAGGATCCGATCAGATCCGCCTAAAAAACTGACAGGCGGATCTGATAGGATCGCCCGTGTGAAAGAGCCCTTACACGCTACTAGGGACATAGTTAACCCTTTGATTGCCCCTGGTGTTAACCCCTTCCTACCCAGTGTCATTAGTACAGTGTATATTATCACTGGTCACTGTATTAGTGTCACTTTAGATGTCAGTGGCAGTTAGTTCCCTCCCAGTGTCATTGTCAGATAGTATGCCGCACTATTGCAGTCCCGCTCTAAGTTGCTGATCGCCGCCATTACTAGTGTAAAAAAAAAAAAAAGCAAATAACTCCAGTATATATACACACCATAATTTGTAGACTATTTTACTTATTGGGATTTCAACAAAAACATCTTTGTTTGTGAATTCAGAAGAAATGAAACGTGCTGCAAAAGGCGTGACGTCAGAAGATACCAAGCAACTGCGAATGACAAATTTCTTTGCAAAGACTTCTTGTTCAGAAAGTGCAGTGCAAAATGTTATTGCAGAATCAAACTGCTCAAGAGAAGAACAACCAGCAGAGGAGTCCCCTTCAACAAGTCGCCCTCAAAATGATGGCAGAAGGAAGTTTAAGCAAGATTGGTGCAAAGAACTCACATGGCTTAAATATGACTATAACACAGGTATAGCCATATGTGAGTGTTGTGCCTCCTTCCCTGGCATTGCCGACCACACATCCAAGATTGCGAAAGGGTTTTCAGGACCATTTAAACTGGAGACCTTCAAGAAACATGGAAAGTCACTCCAGCATGAAAAATGTATGAAGGCCAAACATGCCCTGTTGGCTCCAGAAGCTACGCCATTGGCTGTATGCATTCACAAAATGGACCAAGGGATGTTCAACCACATGAAAGTTCTATTTAATGTGGCCTATTATATTGCAAAAAACAACAAGCCATATACAGACTTTAAAGGTTTGTTAGAGCTAACAGGGAAACTAGGGGTTGATGTGAGAGAGGAGTATGCAAATGACAAGAGATGCAAGGAATTCATCTCCCATATAGCAACTATAAACCGGAAAGAACTCATCTGCGAGCTAAAGGAGGCGAAATATGTTAGCTTGATGCTAGATGGATCAACTGACAAAGGAGGAGTAGAAGAATTAATATTATATGTCAGATACATCAAGAACAATAGGATCAAAGAAGTATTTCTATCAATCCTACCTCTTGAAATGACAACTGCAGATGGGTACTTAGAAACCATCACTAAAGAGCTGAAGACACATGGTCTTTTAGACTGGCTTTTTTCAAACCAGCTGATTGGAATTGGTACAGATGGTGCTGCAAGCATGATTGGAGCTGAAAATGGACTGGTACAGAAAGTACGTCAAAATCTCAGTCATGTCATTGGCATTCACTGTGTTGCACACAGATTAAATTTAAGTGTATTAAGCTCTGTGAAAGAGGGAAAATGCATTGATGACCTTGACTCTGTTTTAAAGAAGCTGTACCAATTTTACCAGCATTCACCCAAGAGAATGTGACAGCTAAAGCAGGTAGCTGAAAGTTTTCATGAAAAAATCCAGAAATTTCAGTACTTGCATAACATAAGATGGGTGTCAAGCAGTGTTGGTCATGTAACTTAAAAAAAGTAATTAGTTATAGTTACTAGTTACTTCCCCCAAAAAGTAACTGAGTTAGTGACTGAGTTACTTTTTTACTGATGTAACTCAATTACCAGGGAAAGTAACTATCGCGTTACTTTATAAAAATAATCAAATATGTCAAATAACTTGTATGCCTCTTGTATGTGTGGTATTTGCTTAGTGGTACCTGCATGGTATTTGCTGAGTGGTACCTGCGTGGTATTTTCTTAGTGGTAACTGCGTGGTACACTGGTACGGTACCTGAGTGGTATTTGCTGAGTGGTACTGGCTGGCTGCGTGGTACACTGGTACCTGAGTGGTATTTGCTGAGTGGTACCTGCGTCTGCTGCCTGGAGTGTATGGCTGCTGGTAGGGGCTGGTGGTGGTGTGGCACACTGGTGGTGGGGGTCTGAGTCCCAAGCCCTCCTGTCCCGACTGTGAGTAACCGTATTTTTTTTGTACCTGTGCTGCTGCTGCAGTGCTGCCTGGCTGGCTGCTGCTGCTGGAGGTGGCTGGCTGCTGCTGCTGGTGGTGGTGGCTGGCTGCTGGTGATGGTGGTGGCTGGCTGGGGATGCTGGTGATGGTGGTGGCTGGCTGGGGATGGTGGTGGCTGGCTGCTGCTGGTGGTTGGCTGGGGATGATGGTGGTGGCTGGCTGGGGATGATGGCGGTGGCTGGCTGGGGATGATGGCGGTGGTGGCTGGCTGGGGATGATGGTGGTGGTGGCTGGCTGGGGATGATGGTGGTGGTGGCTGGCTGGGGATGATGGTGGTGGTGGCTGGCTGGGGATGATGGTGGTGGTGGCTGGCTGGGGATGATGGTGGTGGCTGGCTGGGGATGATGGTGGTGGTGGCTGGGGATGATGGTGGTGGCTGGGGATGATGGTGGTGGTTGCTGGGGATGATGGTGGTGGTGGCTGGGGATGATGGTGGTGGTTGCTGGGGATGATGGTGGTGGTGGCTGGGGATGATGGTGGTTGCTGGGGATGATGGTGGTGGTGGGGGGCTGGGGATGATGGTGGTGGCTGGGGATGATGGTGGTTGCTGGGGATGATGGTGGTGGTGGGGGGCTGGGGATGATGGTGGTGGCTGTGGATGATGGTGGTGGCTGGGGATGATGGTGGTTGCTGGGGATGATGGTGGTGGTGGGGGGCTGGGGATGATGGTGGTGGCTGTGGATGATGGTGGTTGCTGGGGATGATGGTGGTGGCTGGCTGGGGATGATGGTGGTGGTGGCTGGGGATGATGGTGGTGGCTGGCTGGCTGGCTGCTGCTGGGCTTGGCGTGCTGTACTCACTCAGTCTGGAGTCCGCGCTCGTCCTCTCTGCTCACTCACAGTCTCCTCCTCCTCCTCCTCTCTCGTCCTCGGTCATAGAGGAGAGGGGGAATTACAATTACATCTACTGCCATCTAGTGGCGGTAGATGTAATTGCGGTAACGCAGCCGAAAGTACTGGCAGCGGCGTTACAATGAGAGAACGAGTAATCTGATAGATTACTCGTTACCCTCAAAAGTAACTGCGTTAAGTAACGCCGTTTACTTAAACGCAGTTACTACCAACACTGGTGTCAAGCAAAGTTAGTGCTCTCTCTGCACTTGTCAAAGATTGGAAATGTGTGACAGTCCACCTGGAAAGTGTTGCTGCAGAAAAAGACACTGCTTCTGCAGTTGCACATGGTTTGTTGAAAAAACTAACTGATTTTAAATTTGTTCACATGCTCCATTTTCTGCTTGACTACCTAGAAATTATTAAGAACCTCTCCCTTTTATTTCAAAGGGAAGAGCTTTTCTTAAGCACAATTGAGTTGCATGTGAAAAACACTATTTCTTCTTTAAAATCTCTCAAAGATGTGCCACAACAGTATGAGGAGAGATTTCTAACTGGAACATCACTCAAAGGACAGTATCGAGATGTACAGTTGCATGGACTCAGTAATACTGCAACTTCTTTGATCCAGCATGAAAAGGACAAATTGATTCAGTATGGTGTAAAATATCTAGAAGAGCGATTTCTCATTCAAAGGAATATTGAACGTTCCACTGCAGTGTTTGATACCTTTGCCTGGCCATCGGGAAAAGCACTACAAGACTATGGTGTTGATGACATTACAACATTGGCTCAGCATTTCCAGAAACAACTCTCACTGCCTGAAATGCATGATAAATGCATGCATGCAATCCACAATGAGTGGTATGAATTTAAAGTCCTTGGAAAAGGAAAGAAACTTAGTGAACTTCTGGATTTGGCACTCTCCAACACAGACAGATTTCCAGTTTTGGGAAACTTGTTGTCTATAGTGTCTGTGTTACCTGTCTCAACCGCATGTTGTGAGAGAGGATTCAGCTTAATGAACTTTGTAAAAAATAAGTTCAGATCTTTAATGCAGCAAGAAAGTTTAGGCGATTTGTTGATGACCAACATGAATGGACCATCAGTGAAGGATTTTGATCCTGCAAAGGCCATTGACCATTGGTACTTTAATTGCAAAAGTACAAGGCATATTTATGGCCACAAAAAGCCAAGTGAAAAAAAATGACATTGCATTAAACAGCTGGTGTGTCACATCAGAATATATTCATTATCTACACAAGTTAAATGCCTATGATGTTTGGTTCTAGTCGTCTTTATGTTTAAATTTAAGATCGGTTATTTTCACCATTGAAAATAAAGCTTTGTTGTTAAAAAAAAAAAAAAAAACTGGCTCCTAACTTTTTTAGCTGGCTCCTAGATTCCAAACAAATTTGTCAAGCCCTGCATTAGGTATTGGGCACCCTACGCTGGTGCAGTAGGTCTTAGGTTCCTCCTGGTGCACGACAATGCCCAGCCTCATGTGGCGAAAGTATACAGCCAGCTCCTGGAGGATGAAGGAATTGATACCATTGAATGGCCCCCCATGCTCGCCTGACCTAACTCATATAGAACACTTTTAGGACATTATGTTTTGGTCCACCTGACGCCACCAGGTCGCAGGTGTGTCTCTCTCTCACACATATTATATATATATATATATATATATATATATATAAAAAGTTTTTCATAAATGGAGACAATCCTCTATAGCACTTGGCAAAATATATTTAAGGTTAGTAAATAGCCAGCCTCATAAAGGGGAGCCCATCCATATATATAACGAATAGCCTAGTTGCCCCATTTCTATCAAGTATAATTAATTCTACGTGTTATATGTTGTAGAGAAGATGATATTTCTGGGATATTTTGAACCTAGAAAGAATATGTGGGGAGATCGCTCTCTTGTTTGTCCCATAGCTTGGCACTACATTCTTGTAGTCTTAAATGGTCTTCAGACCACAATAGTTGATTCCTTTGTTTTTTGATTATCCTACACCAGATCACCATTGACCGGGTGTGAGGTCCAATTCCCGCCAAGGACCCTAACCATTATATGGCTGGTTCAGGCTGCACGCTTATGGCCAACCCCTGATTGGGACTTCGGGACCAGTTGGGTAGGAAGGCTAGGATTGGGACTTACTGCACCCCCGGAGTTTTCCATCATGTGGAGTCCGCTTGATTGAAAAATACTGTAAAAATTCTATCTATAAATGCATGGTAAGCTTTTGATTTGTATTATGTATTTTAAATCTGGTTGTAATGATATAAACTATGTGACTTACTGTATTCCCTTCTTTCTCTTTATAAGCAAATAGATGAAAAACCTTCTACTCGTTCCTGACGAAGCAACGTGTAGTTTGTCATATATTGCGAAACGCGTTGAATGAGTGGATTTGTTTGTATCCATTTTTCATCTATGCATTAACTCTGTACATATGCATGTCATTAATCTTGCACCAGTTGCACTATATGCATTTTTGTCATTGATGTTATTCTGCAATAAACTTGTTTTTATGATATACGCTTACCTTGCTATATTACCTACCCAAATAAAGTCCCATTTTATATGACCCTACTGGTAACTGGGACCAGAGGTTCAAATTCTCTTTATATGCCTACTTAGGGATGTGGGAAGGTTCCTATGGACAGCACTAAATCTTATTTCAATTATATATATATATATATATATATATATATATATATATATATATATATATATATATATATATATATATAAATAAATAAATATATAAAATTGCCCCTAATACCCAAAAATTTTAAACAAGCTGGCGGGTGTATCAAGCCTCATTTTTTGATACATAAAGTCACAGGTTGTTATTGTGCAGCGTTACATATCAAGGGATGAGGTGCTAAAACGGAGTGGTGATCTATCCACAATAAACCATATTACATAGTTAGCCTGGCTGAAAAAAAAGACCATCTAGTTCAACCAATAAAAAAAAAAAGGAGGGGAAAAAAATAAATTACAACCCACAATCCTATACCGACAGTTGATCCAGAGGAAGGCAAAAAAACCCCTGAAAAGCGTGATCCAATTTGCTACAGCAGGGGAAAGAATTTCTTCCTGATCCCAAGAGGCAATCAGATATTCCCTGGATCAACTTAACCTATTAATGTTGGCATCTAGTTATATTATGTACATTTAGGAAAGAAATCAGGCTTTTTTTTTAGACGCAATCTACGGAGCTGGACATTTCCAGCTCTTGGGGGAGTTTATTCCTCATTTTCACAACTCATACAGTGAAGAAACCTTTCCGTATTTGCAAATTAATTCTCTTTTCCTCCAAACGTAAAGAGTGCCCCCTTGTCCTCTGTGACAACCTTAAAGTGAATAACAACACCAAATTCACTATATGGACCACTTATGTATTCATTATACAGGATAATACCACCCCCCCCCCCTTTATCTCCTCAAGAGAGGATCAATTCAGTTCCTCTAATCATTCCTCATAGCGGAGCTCCTTCATGCCTCTTATCCGTTTGGTTAATCTTCTCTACGCTTTCTCCAGTTACCAGTTATTCTTTTTGTGATTTGGTGCTCAAAACTGAACTGCATATTCCAGATGAGGTGTTACTAATGATTTGTAAAGGGGAAAAAATCTCTCTCTCTCCCTCAATACAAGAAAGGATTGTACTTACAACCCTGGGCATTTTGTGAGCCAGCCCTTATAACAAATAACATTCATTGGTTGATAAGGAGCACATCTGGTGCCTGCACGACAACCCACTGACACCAACCATGGGGCACCATTCCTCCCACTGACACCAACAATGGAGCACTATTCCTGCCACTGACACCAACAATGGGGCACTATTCCTCCCACTGACATCAACGAAGGGGCACTATTCCTCCCACTGACACCAACGAAGGGGCATTATACCTTCCACTGACAGCAACGAAGGGGCACTATTCTTCCCACTGACACCAACGACGGGGCACCATTCCTCCCACTGACACCAAGGATGGGGCACTATTCCCCCCACTGACACCAACAATGGGGCACTATTCCTTCCACTGACACCAACGATGGGGCACTATTCCCCCCACTGACACCAACAATGGGGCACTATTCCTCCCACTGACACCAACGAAGGGGCTCTATTCCTCCCATACCCCATACATAAAATCCCTTCCTATCTTTATACTGCATCCACCAAGGGGATGGAGGTGTAATGCTTTTCAGCTGGTCTCTTCCAGTTTGCACCATGGTTATAACCTAATTATTTGAGTCTTTGAGACAACAGCCAGTCTTTGATGAGGGTGGGTTGAGGGAGGTTGGGCTGTCTCCCTCTCACCCGTTACCCCATCCATCCATTAGCAGCCATGTGCCTCCAGTGTGAGGACACTAAATTAGGAGTGTTAGGACTGCAGATTTAACAGGGTGCCGTGAAGTGGCTCTGCAGCTTTCACATGCGTTTGCAAATGTGTGTCAACTAAACCCCTGTTCTTTGTACCAAGAGACAGGTCTATTTGGTTGGTGACAGACTGGAGGGTGAGTACATCAGACTGGGGGCTGGCTGACTTTCATGTACCTCTTACAATCCTTCAACCTCTTTTTTTTTTTTTTTCTATTCCTCCCACTGACACCAATGAAGGGGCACTATTCCTCCCACTGACACCAACGAAGGGGCACTATTCCTCCCACCGACACCAACGAAGGGGCCCTATTCCTCCCACCGACACCAACGATGGGGCACTATTCCTCTCACTGACACCAATGATGGGGCACTATTCCTCCCACTGACACCTACAATGGGGCACTATTCCTCCCACTGACACCTACAATGGGGCACTATTCCTCCCACTGACACCTACAATGGAGCACTATTCCTACCGCTGACACCAATGATGCACGGCTTACTCCCACAGATGCCAGTACAATTTCTACCTCCAATGGCCACAGTATTGCCCTCCTTAAGTCTGAAGGACAGTAAACTGGCCCTTTGGTTAGCATGTTTGGAGACCCTTGGTCCAGAGTATGAACATTTTTCTGTGTAATGCACAGCTAACTCTTTCCCCTATGTTATAACCATTTAATAAATTTTGCACAATATACCTCTACAAAATTTCCAGAGTATACTTCTTCCAGTGTCACTTCAAGATCGATGATTATATCGCTGCCCCGTGGAACATTTCGGTCCTCTTGACGTGGATTGCCACCAAACATGAATCCAAAGTCTCCAAAGAAGCTAAGAAAGAAAAGTTGTTGTTATCTTATAGTAATGTATACACTTTTTTCTTCGAGCCTTAATGAAAGCACTAATACAATATAGCACAGGCATTTGCGATATGTGCAGGGGAAAGTACTCACTGGCCGTCAAACCTGACTAACACAGTCTTCCAGGATCAGCACTGCCTTCCTAAAACAAAAAAAACATTCACTCGTACAGTGAGAAAGGCCATGCAAATCATTTAATTAAAGTGGCAAACCCAAAAACGTATTATTTTGCAGCTTACCAATCATTAGATGTGGTGCCTGCATTTGTTTCCTTTTTTGATATTTTTTCCCTGTTTTCACCTAATGATCTGGCCAGAGAGTAAATATATATGGGGGTCTGATAGATGTGTCCTCTATATATGCATATATATATATATATATATATATATATATATATACACACACACACACACACGCACACACACACACACACATACATACATATACACACACACTATTACTTTTGCTTTCCCACTGTAATTTTAAGAGCTAATGTACACTTTTCTAACTGTCGGAAACAAAGTTTGAGCCTGCGATGACCCTCGCCGCCTGATGAAAACCAACCACCTACATTCATGTTTGATCAAAGAATAGACATTTGTGGTCAGAACCAGTTTAAACCAACAACTGTCATGGCAGACTGCTGCTAGTTCCCTTTTTGTGTCAGTCACATGATGTTAACGCCCATTTAACTATTAACTTACTATTAGACGAGATGGACACTGATTGGATTGATTATATGATCACACCTAGATTACAACCTAGAACACGCCTATGTCTTATGCATATTCATTACTAAAAATGAGTTAGCCTAATGCTCATTAGCTAGACGTGATACTTCTGATTTTGCCCAGTTCACACAAACTGAGCTTTTGTAAAACTGTATCCTCCCACTGCAGTGAATAAATGCACCTTTTCTTTCATCAATTTGGACTCACTATCTCATCTTAAAAAGGTCTTGTTTGAAGACTCCCTAACCGGCAGTAACACACCTGTATTAGTGAGAGACAACTCTGGATGAATGAGAACAGGAGGCACAGCAGCATTGTTACATGCATTAGCAGATTTAGTTACACTAATTAAAGTCAAACTCCAGCTCACACTTTATAATCAGTTACAGCAAAAAAAAAAAAAAAAGTTATCCTTTTGGGAAAAAGGTTTTGCCTGAATAAATAAAAGCGGCTCATTTTAATCATTCCTGCCAGTGTTAAGTGGTTTGTCCCATCCATGTAATGGAGGATACATTCTCTGGGGAGCTTGTCCTTTTGAAAAAACAGACTTGCTGGTTGGATCACCAGATGAAAAGAAAGAAAGCCTAAGGCCCCTTTCACACATACAGTCCGTTCAGTTCATCAGTTCAGTCACGCCAAATGTATCAGTTTTTCATCCGTTTTTCATCAGTTTTTCATCCATTTTTCGTCAGTTGTCATCAGTTTTTCATCCGTTTTTCGTCAGTTGTTATCCGTTTTTCATCCGTTTTTCATCAGTTGTCATCCGTTTTTCATCCGTTTTTCATCCGTTGTCATCAGTTGACATCAGTTTTTCATCCGTTGTCATCCGTTGTCATCAGTTGACATCCGTTTTTCATCCGTTGTCATCCGTTGTCATCAGTTGACATCCGTTTTTCATCCGTTGTCATCCGTTTTTCGTCTGATCCGTTTTTTTGACGGATGAAAAATAGGGCATTCATCCGTTCAAAAAAACGGACATTGACGGAAGTGGATGAAAACGGATGTTAACTGATGATCATCAGTTGTCATCCGTTTTTACATAGAGATGCATTGATGTCCGTTTTTCATCCGTCAACGGATGGATGAAAAACGGACAAACGGACAGCATGTGTGAAAGGGGCCTAAAGAAGAAAACTACTGCAATATAATAAATGTTTGCTTTTTGGAGTTTAAAATCGCTTTCAGTCCAGGGACTGAAAAAAAAAAAAAAAAAAAAAAAAAAAAAAAAAAAAAAAAAAAGAAGAATAGCAGTAGCACTTTGCAATTTTAGCTTTGAGAAAAAAATATTGAAACCTTCAAGCTCTTCTGGTTTAAAGTATAACTTAAGGTAAATCTGTAAACCTTTTTTTTTTTTCCCCAGAGTGGAGAGGGATTAGAACACCTGTCCGGGTTTTTTTTGCTGCCTGTGTCCCCGTTAGGGAGATTCCCCCTTCCTGTTTATAGATCACTGAAAGTGAAAGAAAATCCCACATTTTATTTCTCACTAGGAAAAGAATGGGGTAGGGGAAGAGGACTTATAAATGTGTATATGTTTGCGTGGGGCAGTCCACTAACCCACTCAAACAGTTGCTTTTTAACCACGTACAGGGTTACTAAAACCAGGACCCTGCATTCACTATATCTGACCTACCACAGTATGCAGAACATGGAAATGAAATTATTTTAGTAAAAATAAACTGCTAAATATCTTTTCTCATCAGCAGTATATAGCAATCTTGTGACTTCTATCAGTGCCTGGTTAAAGCTTGCAGGAGGAGTTTTCATACTGCATTGGCTGTCCTACCAGAATGCAGGACCCCTGACCCTCTGTCTGGACAGTGCTGATTGGCCCTGTGCTGATCACATGCACTCTCCCAAGAAAAAAAAAAAAACAAAAAAAAAAAAAAAACACACACACACACACACACACACACACACACACACACACACACACACTAGCAATACACACCAAACTGAGCATGTGCAGCCTGACTCCAGTAACTCTAAGGCCCCTTTCACACTGTCCGTCCGTCGGACGGACTACGTTCATCTCCTGATCAGGAGGATGACAGCTGTGTCTCCACGCTGTGTGTGGAGACCCAGTTGTCAGTTCCCCATGCATCTCTATGGGGGAATCGGATGGGAACGGAGCGTCGGTCCGTTCTTATCCGATCCGCTGGACGGATGGAAAATAGGGTTTCCATCCGTCCAGATTTGATGGATCGGATGTCAGCGGTCATGTCTCCGCTGACATCCGATGTCCCATAGGGATGCATGGGGGGACCGTTCAGATCCGGCAAAAAAACGGACAGGCGGATCTGAATGGTCCGCCTGTGTGAAAAAGCCCTTATTCGGACAGGTCACGTGAGTACACCCCTAAGTAAAAATGTCCAAATTGGGCTCAAAGTGCCAATATTTTGTGTGGCCACCATTCATTTCCAGCAATGCCTTAGTTAGCCCTCTTGTGCATGGAGTTCACCAGAGCTTCACAGGTTGCCACTGGAGTCCTCTTCCACTCCTCCATGACGACATCACGGAGCTGGTGGATGTTAGAGACCTTGCGCTCCTCCACATTCCATTTAAGGATGCCCCACAGATGCTCAATAGGGTTTAGGTCTGGAGATACGCTTGGCCAGTCCATCACCTTTACCCTCAGCTTCTTTAGCAAGGCAGTGGCTATCTTGGAGGTATGTTTACGGTCATTATGTTGGAATACTGCCCTGTGGCCCAGTCTTCGAACGGAGGGGGATCATGCTCTGCTTCAGTATGTCACAGTACATGTTGGCATTCATGGTTCCCTCAATGAACTGTAGCTCCCCAGTGTCGGCAGCTCTCAAGAAGCCCCAGACCATGACACTCCCATCACCATGCTTGACTGTAGGCAAGACACACTCGTCTTTGTACTTCATACCTGGCTGCCGACACACACGCTTGACACCATCTGAACCAAATAAGTTTATCTTGGTCTCATCCGATCAGAGGACATAGTTCCAGTAATCCATGTCCTTAGTCTGCTTACCTCCAGCAAACTACAGGCTTTCTTGTGCATCATCTTTAGAAAAGGCTTCCTTCTGGGACGACAGCCATACAGACCAATTCGATGCAGTGTGCGGCATATGGTCTGAGCACTGACAGGTTGAACCCCCCACCCCTTCAACCTCTGCAGCAATGTTGGCAGCACTCACTCGTCTATTTCCCAAAGACAACCTCTGCATAGGACGCCTAGCATGTGCACTCAACTTCTTTGGTTGACCATGGCAAGGTCTGTTCTGAGTGGAACCTGTCCTGTTAAACCACTGCATGATCTTGGCTAACGTGCTGCAGCTCAGTTTCAGGGTCTTGGCAATCTTCTTATAGCCCAGGCCATCTTTATAAAGAGCAAAAATTATTTTTTTTAGATCTTCAGAGTTCTTTGCCATGAGGTGCAATGTTGAACTTCCAGTGACAAGTATGAGAGAGTGAGAGCGATAACACACCTGCTCCCATTTACCCCTGAGACCTTGTAACACTAACGAGTCACATGACACCGGGGAGGGAAAATGGCTAATTGGGCCCAATTTAGACATTTTCACTTAGGGGTGAACTCACTTTTGTTGCCAGCGGTTTAGCCATTAACCACTTTAGGACCGGAGGATTTTCCTGCTTAACGTCCAGGCCACTTTTTGCAACTTGGCACTGCGCGACTTTAACTGACAATTGCGCGGTCATGCAACGCTGTACCCAAACAAAATTTGCATCCTTTTTTCCCCCACAAACAGAGCTTTCTTTTGGTGGTTTTTGATCACCTATGCGCTTTTAATTTTTTCTGCGATATAATAAAAAAAGAGCGGAAATTTTGCGAAAAAATTGACATTTTCATTTTGACAGTTCAAAAATATCCAATATATTCAATTTTTGTCATATATTTAAGCCAAAATGTATTTAGCTACATGTCTTTGTCAAAATAATTCTCAGTGAGCGTATTTTTAACCGCTTTAAGACCAGAAGATTTTACCCAATTCCTGACCAGGCTATATTTTGCGATTCGGCACTGCGTTACTTTAACGGACAGTTGCGCGGTCGTGCAACGCTGTACTCAAATTAAATTGATGTCTTTTTTTCCCCCACAAATAGAGCTTTCTTTTGGTGGTATTTGATCACCTGTGCGATTTTACATTTTTGAAAAAAAGAGCTATGCTGAATCCTGTAATCTGTCACTGTCTGTTACATAGTAGATCCGCCCGCTTTGTTTACACAAGCGGGCGGATTTCCTCACTCGATCCCTGACGATCGGGGAAGAGCGGCGGTGATCACAGCCTCTCCTTCCCTGGCCCGACTCCCACTGTGTCTGAATACAGTGGGAGCGAGCCTCCGGCAGTGCGGGTGCGCCGCCGAGAGAGGGGAGAGTCTGGGGACGTAGGTCTACATCGCCAGACCTTAACGAGCCACTTTGCCGCAGTACTGTCCATGTAGGCATTCAGCAAGTGGTTAATGGCTGTGTGTTGAGTTATTTTCAGGGGACAGCAACTTTACACTGTTATACAAGCTATACACTGATCTTAGTTAGTTCTGGGAACTGCCATTTTGCCTCTACCTCATTGGGGCTGTATAAGGATCTAGTGTACATTCAGCTAAGATCGCTAATAAAATAGAACTAAAGGCAAAGCTATAATATAGAGCGGTGAGGAGTTCTAACCTCTGCCAGGTATTTCCTACGGTCTTTGATTCCCTGTTGGGGAACATTCTGTCAGTCTAATTGTTCTGAACACCAATGTCACTGGTAATGAATGTGAAGGTAAATCCAAAATTGTGAGTTGCCACCAGGACAGGAATTGAGGAGAAATCTGCCATTGGGGCTATTGTTCCTGTGATTCCATCACATTGATGCCTTACTTCCTCTTGAGTCTACAGGTTAGACAGTGAATGGCAAAAAACAGACAGTGGTTTTAACCCTTCCCTACTCTATTCAAAATTAAAAAAGAAGATTGCCTTTAGTTTTACTTGTAGTTTAAGTGAGCTTTGTAATTTGTAATCACTTAACATATAGCAGTATACAGCAGGTCAAATCATGTTATAGAGATCGACTTACTGTGAGAATACATCACCATGAGAACCCTGATGGCCATCTTTAAGTCCTTCTTCTCCATATGCATCATACTGCTTTCTCTTTTCTTCATCAGAAAGTACCTAAAATATAATAATTATGTCTATTGATAAAATACTTTATACATGTATCTTTATAGGCGGCACATTTTTAAACTTGTTAATTGGAGTACCAAGTACGAAAATATTGTACTGGAGATACAAAAAGAGAATTATTACCAAAATGACAAAAAATCCATACAAAGAGAAATAAGAATGACTGTATAATATAAAACAATCTGTTCTCCATGTTTTCTCAGTTGTAAAAAAGAAAAATGAGAAAGCCAACACATTATAAATAAAACAATTAGAATTACTCTGAGGAATCTATTTTGAATTCTAATTATAATGCTTTGACTTGGTATCACCTAGCAGCAAGAGGGTCGCTGGTTCAAATCCCAACCACGACACTACCTGCCTGGAGTTTGCATGTTCTCCCTGTGCCTGCGTGGGTTTCCTCCCACACTCCAAAGACATGCTGGTAGGTTAATTGGATCCTGTATAAAAAAAATTGTCCCTACTGTGTATGTATGTGGGTTAGGGACCTTAGATTGTAAGCCCCTTGAGGGCAGGGACTGATGTGAATATGCAATGTATATGTAAAGCGCTGCGTAAATTGACAGCGCTATACAAGTACCTGAAATAAATAAAATAAATAAATCAGTCCTTGTACAACCAGAGTTGTATGCAATTTTCTCTGCCCCTGCCTTGCACAAGCTCTACTTTCCCATATGTGTCTGTGTGGTCAGGCATTGAAATAGTGATCAGAGAGCCATTATCTTTTTAGGTCTTGCAGTAAATAAATGGAGCCTGGCAAAAAAACGATTTTCAGTCCAAGGCCTCATGCACACTGGACGTTCTTACAGCTGCTTCTAGAGGCAGCTGATGTTTATTTTTCCTACCTCTAAACTCTCCTGCATGTTAGCCTAGGTGTCCATGCACACATAGGCTTTTACTGGCAGGAAAAGAAACCCACTGCCAGTGCGTCCAGAAACAGCAGAATTTGGGCAGAAAAAAAAATTTTGACGCTACTAAAAGCTGCTAAATGTGCCTAAACATCATGCACATTTAGTGCTTCAGCATTAATTAAGCAGCAGAAATCCATACAAGCTTGCACAATTTATGTCATGCACAGGTCAGTGTAGATTTTAAAGAAGTTTGCAAGCAGTTAAGAAGTTTTTATTGCAAATGTATTATAGCGGGTCTCTTCTGCAATAAAAAGCCTGTTTACAAAATGTGTCAAGGTAAAGGTCTGCTTTAACAAGCTGCCATCCAAATAGATATTTTTCCTTCACTGGCCTGACTTTTAATGGTGGCTATGGCGTTCCATGTTATGGTGCAGCAGTGCTAATCACAGCTGTCCAGGTACTGTTCCACAGTTCTCATACTAAAGTACAATGAGACAGTCCTCCTAGGGTATGTACAGTGCTACAGATTGCACCCATCATTGACCACTTCATTTACAAAGGACCGGGAACAGAGTGAGGTCACATGATGCAGAGCCATAATCCCGAAACATTGTTCTTACACCGTTTAGGGATATGTGCTAAGCAGCAAGCACCTAGGCAAGGAAAAACACTGACCACTGGGACTCTGGGACCACTAAGTATCACAGGACTGCAGATTGGGCTCAAAGCTTTTAACAAACCCCTCTGCTAAGGTGTGAATGTAGGTTTATTGTATATAGGAAAAATATCTATTCGTGACCTGATGCTAACATTACATTAAATTGATCTCAAAAGCCCATTTACACTATTCATTAGTCCAGTGGTTTCCCTACTGAGGCCGTTAGCTAATTTTTAACCAACCTTTGGAGCACTGACTAGCCCCAACCATGGGGCACTCCCCCCCCCCCCCCCCACTGACCCCAACCACAGGGCACTGTCCCCCCCCCCACAAACCGACCTAAACCACGGGCACTGCCCCCCCCACTGACCCCAACCACGGGGCACTGTCCCCCCCCCCCACAAACCGACCTAAACCACGGGCACTGCCCCCCCCCACTGACCCCAACCACGGGGCACTGTTCCCCCCCCCCCACGACCCCAACCACAGGGCACTATTCCTCACACTGACACTAACCATAGGGAACTATTCATCTCACAGACACCAACCATGGGGGAACTATTCATTCCACCAGCACCAACCATGGGGCACTATTCCTCTCACAAAGACCAAACATAGGACACTATTGCTAACTTTTAACCAACCTTTGGAGCACTGACTAGCCCCAACCACAGGACACTGTCCTCCCCCCCCCACACAGACCTAAACCACGGGCACTGCCCCCCCCACCGATGCCAACCACGGGGCACTGTCCCCCCCCCCACGACCCCAACCACGGGGCACTGCCCCCCCACCAACCCCAACCACGGGGCACAGCCCCTCCCACCGACCCCGAACATTGGGCACTATTCCTCACACCGACACTATCCATAGGGAACTATTCATCTCACAGACACCAACCATGGGGGAACTATTCATCCTACCAGCACCAACCATGGGGCACTATTCCTCTCACCAAGACCAAACATAGGACATTATTCCTCCCCCTGATCACAGGTGTTATGTAATATTTTTACTCCCACTGACAACCAAGCCTGAAGCATTGTTTACTGCATGGCCCCTTTAAAAGGTCTGCAGGACAGAAAACTGGCCATTTGTTAGAAAAAGTTTGGAAACCCTTGCATTAATCCGATAATTTACTATACTGAAGGGCATTATGAATGTCAACCAGGCATGTCACTTGACTGCCAGACCACCCAAAAACACAAATGAACATAATGTCCACCCCCTATTCCTGTGATCACCTGACAAAAAGTTTACATAACTCAATTGACAGGTCTGATGATCAGATTATTCCAAACCATATCTTGGATACAATTGGCAAAAGTACTGAAAATGCTGAATCAGGCTGAAGATATTTAAAAAAAAAAAATGTCAAAGTAATGCAGACCTGGAAAACATCTCCCAATGGACAAATAATTTTTAACCAACATCCAGAAAACTAGGATTTTTGTACTCCCCATAAAATCCTTTTCTCTAAGTTCATTGACGGACACAGCACCCACACCGCTAAGGAGTTTTTTATGCTTCGTTTACTGCTTGTTACAAAATTGAGAGAGGGGGATTATGCTAGCTGAGGACAGCCCACAGGGTGTAGCCAAGCTTTTGTGTTGTCTGCCTAGTCCTATTCTTGTAGAGGGCAGCATAACCCTGTGGTGAAGAATATGGAGCTGTGTCAGTCAATAAAGTACAAAAATCCTATTTCTCTTCCGTTCATTGACAGACACAGCTCCATATTCTTCAATGCAGTGCCAAACAAGAGCGGTGGGCATAACAAACCCAAGGCTAAACACAAGCCAATTCAGGTAATGGAAAAAAAAGTGGTGTTAAGCACCACCAATCCCGCGCAGTGGACCGTGATTATAGTGATATATAGTTTGAAAAACAAATAAAAATGTATAATTAGATAAATTATGGGAGCTCCAACGTGAACGTGAAAACGTGACAAATGACAAAAATTATATATAAAATATAATAGTTGCGCTCAACCAAATAGTAAATGTGATTATATTGTGAACAAATAGACAACTATGCAGTAAACAAAATTAGTGAATAGATGGGTTATCCATAACCCAACTGATGTTGATATATAATAATGAAAATGAATCCACCAACAAACTCAAATCAAATACAGTGCCAATATGATCTGTGTAAATTCAGTCCAAGCAAAACCACAGCAGGCAGTCCAAAATGAATAATGCAGGCTGGAAAGTCCTCTGTATGTGCTCCTTCTGATAGTATAGCCTCCACCAAAACCAGGGTCACCCAGTGATACAGGCTGCTTACCAGATGGGGTGGACCCAATTATAAGGGGTCAAAGGAGCCTTTAACCATAAATGAATGCCAGGATCAGATAGTTTTCCTCAAAGGTTATCCAGCCAAATAATCAATGGAACACCATTAGATATATACTTTCCAAATAGCTCCAATCAATCATGTAAAGATGAGAGAAAAAGCTCCATAGTGAAGTATATTGAAACAGGGAAATGTTTATTAAAGAGTAAAACTTACAAACATCTTCTTGTAGCAGAGCGTGCAGATACAAACATAGAAGCCGGACCTCGGGACGTCTGATCGCATCACGCCACTTCCGGCTCCGGGTGGAACGCATCGTGAACTTGGAAGCGCGTTCACCCGGCGTCCGGCATCCGCGGATATACTTATATTTTTTTCTAGAGCCAGCTTAATGCCACCCTAGGGATGGTGGGGAGGGGGGGGGGGGGCGGTGACCAACCACCCCAGGAAGTACCCCTGCCCCACATCATATCCAGGGAAGGAGAGGAGGAGGCCCTTACTTACCGATCAAGGCGAAGTGTGCGGGTAACACTCCCAAGACATAAAAATTCCTCGCCACCGAAGTGGGGGGAGCAGTCGGCCAGAAGGAACGCTGCAACTCAGGCCAAGACCCGGTCGCATGAGACCTTGTGAGACGTTTAACTCACGAGCCAACCACTGTCCAGTGGGGCTATGTCTTGGCTGACCGAGCGCGGAGCTATGGTCTGCACGCGCTCGCTGACCAGGCTGAGGGGACCACTGGAACTGCAATAGTCCAGCCTGTCACTCAGCCCCGCAGTTGCTAGAAGATCTCCACGGGACAAAAACAGGATCCAAAAACAAACAGCAAAAAGATAGACAAATGCTAGTACCTAGGGCCCGACCGGGAGAATAGGTCCTGCTCCTGAACTAGGCAAACAAAAAACTGAGTAACTCTAAGCAGAGAGGGGGATTTTGCTAGCCGAAGACAGCCCATGGAGTGTAGCCAAGCTTTTGTGTTGTCTGCCTAGTCCTACTCCTGTAGAGGGCAGCATAACTCTGTGGGGAAGAACATGAAGCTATGTCTGTCAATGAATAGAAGAGAAACAATTATATATCATTTAACTAGATCATACCTGATTGACTAGGCATTGACTAGATCATATCTGATTTTTTTCCATTCAATTTTTTCTCAACGCCAACAAATTATGCACAGATGAACTTTAAAATCCATCATTACAACCACACTTACAATCACACACACGAACCCAGTAGGGCCAAAATGGTCAGGTACCAACTAGTTTTTCAGTATATCTTTGGGCTGTGGGAGGAAATGTGCACAGTGAGTAAATTTAAACTTGTAAACATGCAGATACAGGACCCAGAGTTCCAAGGCAAATACACAATAAGATGTATGGTCAGGTTACACATTTAATACCAACCTCATAAGCAGCACCTAAGTCTTGAAATTTTTCTTGTGCTTGGGGGTCATCTGGATTTCTGTCTGGATGCAACTGCAAAGCTAGCTTGCGATAGGCCTTCTTTATCTCCTTTATACTAGCTGATCGTGATACGCCCAGAATTTTATAGAAATCACGTCTACAATAAAAAAGAGTGGCAATCACTTTAAAGTCATATCATAGAGACAAACTAGTTAAGGAGATATCTCATTAAAAGAAACTGGAAACGTTCAACAACAGATCAAATCCCACAAAAAATATTCTATTCAGCCTCATATATACTGAGTTACTCCAAGCAAACCCTGGTTTTGCATACAGCGGAGAAGAAAGGGTTAGAACCTCTGTCAGGATTTTATTGCTCTCTGTATTCCCTTTTGGGAGTATTTCCCCTTATTTCCTGCCAAGTTAACAGTCACCAACACAGGAAGTGAGGGAAAACGCGCAATGGAGACAAAGACTAACTCTAAATTAAAAAAAAAAAAAAAAATTCTGTATGCCAAACTTTCCTCAAACTACTGGATTTCAGACTGATCTACAATGCAGACTTTTTCACCCCCAATCTGTAACTTATGTCTGTAGCCCATAAACATAAACCCAAAGGCATATTTTACTTATAGGACCAGAATGACTGCTCATATAAAAGGTTGATGCAAACAATTTAAAATGTGTACTTTTTTTATTTAATTTGCCTACAAATTGCCAACTTTCATTCCTTTAGTTAAAACCTTAATCCCAAAAGGAAAAAAGAAAACCGTTTCTGTAACTGCCTAAAAAGGTAAAGCCAAAACTCCAGCTAACACTTTTTAGTTCAATCTGATTTTATTGAGGAAGAGGTTTTTTACAGAAGATGAGTGAGATCGAAGAAGGAAGTAACAAACAGAAAAAAAACAATTTTCCACAGTCATATCACATAATGCACTACAAATAAATGTCTACTGCAATTATTATTAGTGTCGAAAGGCAACAAACTATCAAGTCCGTTGGAGGATAATGGTGTCGCAACTTAACAAACAGCAGCTTGGCGTAACATGGGTCAACATAAGCAAGAGAGAGGACAACTAAAGGATAACACTGGTAGAGACGTTGCTACAGTTGGCATCATATGAGAAAATGTTGTGAAGTGTGTAAGGCACTAGTAAATACTCAGGTCTTACGCTGAGAAGCATTCAAAACCAGCAAGGTAGCGCAAAAAAGGACAGCCGTGTGACGCCAGTGGCATAACCAAAAAGATAAAGAGAAGGAAGGTGAGATAAAGCAGGAGAGCGAAAACAGAGATAAGCCAAGAGGATGAGGAAAGCAGAGAAGATTAAGAGGAGCCGCCCACGCCCCACTGCCGCTCCCCATCACCCGGCAGTACAGGTGATTCGAGCCAGGATTTAAAGTCATCCGAACATGTCCCAAGATATCCATGCAGCAGAGAACCGATCCTCTCTGCCCCCTTCTCGCGCCAGCAGGTTTTCCATATCCCTAAGTCGGTCTAGTTCCAAAGCCCACTCAAGTTTAGAAGGTACGTGCGTGGTTCTCCAGTGTCTGGGTATTACCGTCCTAACAGCCGCCAAGAAAAAACGCAAGATGTCTCGCTTGATCAACCGGAAGGAACCGGGCAACAGGGACAACAAGGCCAATTGCGGTGTCGCGGAGACTGTGGTTGCCCGGAGCCTGCAGTAGAGAGCAATAATTCCAATCCACAATTCATGGATCTGCGGACATTCCCACCAAATATGTAGGAGCGTCCCCCTAGATGACGAGCAACGCCAGCACTGGTCCGACTGAAGTGGGTCAATATAGGAAATCGAGGAAGGGCATCTGTACCATCTGCTCAAGAGTTTGAACCCCTTCTCCTGAACCTGTGTTGCCGGAGACAGGGAGTGAGTCAACGCAAAACATTTGAACCAATCGTTGTGTGAAAGGGCTCGCCCCAGGTCCCCATCCCAGGCAGCAGTATAGTTCGGCAGGTCAGGGCGGAGGGCGCAGAGGAGTAGGGAGTATAAGAGAGACACCGTGTGCGTGGGGGGGGGATCATCTTGGAGTAAGATAGAGTCAAATTCCGAAGGGTCACCACTAACAGCAGTCAGTGAGGGCAGGGAGCGTAAATAGGAGAGAGCCTGGCCGCGCTGCAGCCAGCTCACAGGAGCACCGTCGGATGTGGTAGGAGGAGTCGTCGTCAACAAGGTCGGGTCAGTCCGTAGAATTTGGGAAACCCGTCGGTGGTCCGTCGCAGTCCAGGGTCCAAATCTAGAACACGAGGCCGCCGGGGGGAACGCTGGGGTGCCAAAGAAGGGCGTCATGGGCCCCTGAGGACCTGAGAGACGGCCCGACTTATTCAGGCAATCCCAAATCCGCAAGGTCTGGCGTGTTAAAGTGTTGAAAGAGGACACGTGGCCACGAAGATGTACCGGAGTCCAGGGAAGTGCCCTGAGATCAAAAGGGGCAAGAAAACGTTCAAGTTGCACCCACAATTTAGTGGGAGCATTGTGAAACCAATCCACCAAGCGCGTCAAGGTCGCCGCCCGGTGGTAGAGAGCGAAGTCCGGGATACCGGTGCCCCCTCTAGACTTCGGAAGGGTGAGAGTCGCATACTTTAGACGGGGTCGGCTATGGAGCCATACAAATCTCGAAAGCGTTCTACGCAGCTTGTCAAAGAAGGATGCAGGTATGTGAACAGGAAGCGCTTGGAAGAGGTATAAGAAACGAGGCAGGATGTCCATCTTCAGAACATTGATCCTCCCAAACCAAGACAAGCGTTTCGTGGAGTACGTAGACAGGTCAGATAGGGTTTTAGTGAAGAGTGGAACAAGATTGTCAGTAAAGAGGCGTGTCGGGTCAGAAGGCAGATTGACGCCCAAGTAGCGAACGGAGGAGGATCCCGTCTTAAAGGGATACGTGTCCGAGATACGCTTAAGGGTCGATGTAGGCATGGAGATATTTAGTATCTCCGATTTAGAATGATTAACTTTAAAGTTGCTCATAAGACCAAAGTCGCGGAACTCGGCTAAGATCGCAGGGAGGGACCTTTGAGGAGAGGTAACGTATAGCAGTAAGTCATCTGCGAATAGCGCTAGTTTAGAATGTATGGGGCCAATGGTCAGTCCGCAAACATTGGGGTTATTACGGAGAGCAACAGCCAGATGTTCCATTACTAGTACATAGAGAAGCGGAGATAGGGGGCAACCCTGACGTGTACCGTTGTGTATACTGAAGGTAGGAGACAAGGAGCCGTTAATCCGAAGCCTAGCGGAAGGTGACTTGTAGAGGGCCATAATTCTAGCTAGCATCATCGGGCCGAGACCGATTTGTTCCAGGGTAAGACGCAGAAAATGCCAATCAACACGGTCAAAGGCCTTCTCTGCGTCCACCGTCAGTAGGCACAAAGGTATATCTCGGGAGCGGGCATAATCAGTAAGCAGGAGGGTTTTTAGGGTATTGTCCCTAGCTTCTCGGCCTTGGACAAAGCCCACTTGGTCCATATGAATAAGGTCCGGCAATAATGGTTTCAGTCGGGTCGCTAGGATCTTAGCATAAAGTTTAAGGTCGATTCCAATCAAAGAGATAGGTCTGTAATTGGCACACGTTGTGGGGTCTTTCCCTGGTTTTGGAATTAGGGATATGTGGGCCTCCAACGTCTGAGGGGGAAAATCCGAGCCGTCAGGAATGGAGTTAAAGACCCGAGCCAGAAAAGGGGCCAGCAGAGTGCCGAACACCTTGTAAAATTTGGCAGTAAAGCCGTCAGGGCCAGGACTTTTGCCGGAAGGGGTAGATGCAATAGCCGCCATAACCTCGTCAACTGAGATCGGCACTTCCAGGTCCGAGACGGTCTCATCAGGCAGGCATGGGAGGGCAATGGCCGACACATACGCAGCCTTGTCATCAGCTAACACTTTTTAAGTAGTAACAGCAACAATCGCAAACTAATGCAGCCATCACATCTAAGACTTAGTAAACTGCAAATTATTACATTTTTGTTTTGGGTTTAAAATCACTTTATCTACAGTGGTGTTTTACTACATGACATAATTCTGCTTTGTTGTTTGCATGCTAAGTGGTTGTAAAGCCTCAAGGATTTTCCACCTTAATGCATTAAGGTAAAAAACCTGTGTTGTAGCTCCCCCTAGACCCCCCCTTTTTCTTACCGAAGCCCGATCCAGCAATGTGCACAAGTGCAGCGGCTCCAGTCGCCGTCTCTCTCTTCATTGGACAGATTGATAGTAGCAGGAGCCGCTGGCTTCCGTTGCTGTGAATCAAATCCAGTGACACAGGAGCGAGGGGGTGGGGCCGATACCCCGCTTGTGTCAATGGAAGCAGCAGCAGGACTTGGGAGTCAACCCGCAAGGGTGTCCCCAGGCAAAGCAGCTTTTCATGGTGGCACCCAATGAGGAGGAGGGTCCTGGAGCGCCGGCAGGGCACCCCAGAAGTAGAAAAGGATCGGGGCTGCTCTGTGCAAAACGATTGCACAGAACAGGTAAGTATAGGCATTTTTTTTATTCTTGTTAAACAAAAAAAAAAACAAATACAAACAAATACAAGGGTTTACAACCCCTTTAAGTACTTAAACCCAGCAGCTAAATTTCATTATAGAAATGTTCCCAAATAATTGTGATGTATGCCATAATGGATATTATTCTAAGCAAAACTTTTGCAGGTATGACATTGCCACTAAATACAGTAATGTATATATATATATATATATATATATATATATAAATAAAACACTGACAGGTAGGATTTTTTGACAGTGGTAATGTACACCAAGCCTTAGCATACAATTATGGCACCCCTCTATGCCATCTGCAAGTATGACATGATCCCAGCTGGGCCATTCAAGCAGCTGAACAGTCCAAACCCGGAAGAAAGACCAGGAGAAGAAGAAGAAAGCATGCTGGAGGGCAGTGTTTGACAGGTAGGTCTGCCATAACGTGCCAATATGTGACGCATACTGATACATTATGGAATAATGTTCGTTTAATTAAAAAAAAAAAAAAAATAGGACTTTAAATCCGCTTTAGTACATTTAATATTATATGTCATAGTTTAACATCTATAGCAAACACAAATTTACATTCTTCAGTTCACGGTGCATATAATGGTTACACAATTAATGGGAGAACACAACTTACCTGCCAATAAATTATTGCAAGGTAATCAATTTTAATGCAAGGTACCCTTATCCTACAAGAATACAAGCAACTTCCAGCAAAACAGGCTTGATTCCACTAGATACATAAAAATTGAATGCACGTTTGTTAGTTCCCTAGTGAATCTATTGGGCTGTGTTCCGAGGAAGGCGATGCCTAGGAAATGGGGCCATGACAGGAAGGTATTGCATAGGGCTGGCCATCGACAGAAGACCTTCGAAACACCAGAGGCCGAGTCCATCAGATCAAGGCATGTATGCACTTGGGAAGTGGGGGAAGTAGGGTCATTTAGGCAAGGTAGGGAGGCTTGTTTTAAAGTGCTCTTATCCTTTATGATCAATTTAGGTAAGCTTCATTAAGTAGTTCTTAATACCACCAACGTTCTTCAAAGCAGCAATTGTTGACTTGTTACTGTCTACTTGGATTCCATGGATTGATGCTTGTAACCAGGTCCTGTGTACATAAGGAAAATAAATACACAAGGACTGAAATGGTTACTTACACATGAACAACACTGATCACAACCCCTACACACTGCACTGGGGACACAGGTAAGCGTGACTCTAGAGGTGTTCTGCATTTCAAATTAGGGCTTCAAACTTACTATTATGAGATTAGTGATTCAGCAGGTTAAACAATATTCACGTGTCACTGCACATGCCAAGTAATAAGCAAATACTTCTCTACACACACTTTGCAGCCATCTTAGACCTCACTAGACATTTAGCCCTTGGGCATGAAATCATGGACACTTTTATTTTGGCGGAAGACACAGGTGCACCATCCATCCCCACTGTTGACAGCCCGAAAAGGCTATGAGAGGCTGAAAGCTGCTGCTGGACAGCGCACCAGGCATTACTTAAGTTTTAGGCTTGCATGAGCCCATGGACGAATGCTAGGAAAGCAGACTTCTTGTGATCCAGAATTTGTCCCTGGGTGCATACTGCCCTAAATTTTAGTACTCTTTGGTGCACCATCCAGCCGCAGCAGCTTTCAGCCTCTCATAGACCTTTACAGGCTGCCACAAGTGTGGCTGGATGGTGCACCTGTGCCTGCATGAAAACTCTGGGATCTCACATACAGGGGCTAAAGGCTGTATGTATGTATGTAGGCATGCAT
The DNA here is from genome assembly GCF_965119305.1 of Pelophylax lessonae. Taxonomy (NCBI): domain Eukaryota; kingdom Metazoa; phylum Chordata; class Amphibia; order Anura; family Ranidae; genus Pelophylax; species Pelophylax lessonae. The sequence continues at coordinate 175,819,701 of NC_138773.1, read as the reverse complement.
GTATGAGGCCTAAAACTGTCAGCAGATCTCTATTCATCTGAGAGATTTAGGACAGATTGGGTGTCAGAACAGCAACCCACCGCTGCAGACACAAAGAGCCGCGATGTATTTCTGTGCCTGCCAATGTGTGGCGTTGTATTGACATCTGTCCTACACAGACCTCTTTTTCCATTATAGTGAGGATAGATGTTAAGCCGACCATTCACGGTTTACAATTTCGATCTATGTATAGGATACCCTGGCTGCACATAAATTGATCCACTGATCAACTTCTGTACAACCAGCCTGTCAAGTTAATCCTGATCGATCAGTGCTGCTACCTATAGCCAGCAGCACTAATCATTGTATTCTGATGGCAGGGAAGTCTCCCCGCCGTCAGAACACAATGGCATGGAGGGAGAATGCCCCCATCAACATCAAATGTGTGGATGGGTGGAAATGGGGCCTTCTTGGTTTTTTATTTTTTTGTTCAAAACGCTAGGTAAACAGAAAAAAAATAAAATAATGACAAATGTATAGGCTGCCTTAGTCAGCCCAGGACTTTAAATTGGGGGTTTCCATCATACACAGCTTCTCACAAAAGTGAGTACACCCCTCACATTTTTGTAATTATTTTATTACATCTTTTCATGTGACAACACTGAAGAAATGACACTTTGCTACAATGTAAAGTAGTGAGTGTACAGCTTGTATAACAGTGTAAATTTGCTGTCCCCTCAAAATAACTCAGGTTCTGTGGGAGTGGCTTCCCCTCTGGAAACTGAGCACAGGGGGGTTGCTAACCCGGAACTGCTGCCATTCATAGAACGCCCTGCATTATTTTCCTGTAATACAAGGTGTCCTCTGATTGGACACAGTGTAAATCATGATAACACTGCCCTTTCTCTCCATCTTGACCAATCAGAGAATGCCTTGTATTCTCTTGTGCCCCTTCCCCTGACTTCTCTGTCAAGAGCAATGGCACAACCATCCACTGATCCATACATGCCAGGGTGCTAGGTGTAATCCTGGACTCTGAACTCTCCTTTCGGCCCCACATCCAATCACTTTCCAAAGCTTGCCACCTCTATCTCTACAACATTTTCAAAATACATCCCTTTCTAACCAATGAAACCACAAAGCTCCTAATTCACTCCCTGGTCATCTCTTGCCTTGAATACTGCAACTCCCTCCTCATTGGCTTACCTTTAAATAGGCTATCCCCTCTTCAGTCCATCATGAATGCTGCTGCCAGACTCATCAACCTTACCAATCGTTCAGCGCCTGATACCCCTCTCTGTCAATCCCTCCACTGGCTGCCACTCTTCCAACAAATCAAATTCAAAATACTAACAATAACTTACAAAGCCATCCACAACTCTGCCCCTAGCTATATCACTAACCTAGTCTCAAAATATCAGCCAAATTGTCCACTTCCTTCCTCCCAAGATATCCTACTCTCTAGCTCCCTTGTCACCTCTCCCCAAACTCGCCTCCAGGACTTCTCTCGAGCCTCTCCCATCCTCTGGAATACACTACCCCAACCTGTCCGACTATCTCCTAATCTATCCACTTTTAGGCAATCCCTGAAAACTTTTCTCTTTATAGAAGAAGCTCCTCAGGTATGAGATATGTATACTTACATTGTGCTAAACTGGACCAATTGAAGAATGCAATACAGATCATAGCTGGAGATCAGCTTTAAAATTATTTGATGGGACAAGCACGAAAATTTTTCTCGTACATTTCTTTCCTTTAATCAGTCCAGTTGTCGTCCAAAAATAGAATACAAATACAATACAAGACATCCCTTCCGATATTTTTATTCTGTCATACGAGAATTTCTTTAACCTCTTATTTTCGATATGAGAATAGCATGCAAAATAAAAACAAAATGGACGCTCATTCGTCAAATAATCTCATTGTGTGTACCAGGCATTGGGGTCACCATAAAATTTACATTGTGCTAAACAGAACCAATTGAAGAATGCAATAGAGATGACAGCTGGAGATCAGCTTTTTTTTTTTTTTTTTTATTTAAAATTTTCAAGTTTAATACAATATAAAACGAAGACATGTAGATACAAAGTAGTGAAAAATACAACCGCATATAAGGGGAACTGGGGGCAGCATGTCTGCTCATGGGAAGTAGGAAGAGGGCAATCAGGGTCAGGAAAGGGCCCAGGATCAGAGTCCTAGTCATATGAAGGGGGGTGCTAGAAGGGGGTTGCATCTGAGGAGGTGTCGTGAAACTGAAAGGTGAAGGCATCAGGGGGAGAGTCCATAGGTTTAGAGATGTAGTTAGAGAAAATGTTCCATTTGGCTTTGAAGGCATCGGCCGCAGATGGGGCCGAAAAGTCCGTGTTGAGGCGGTCGATGGAGTGAAGTGTGGTTAGCTCCGACCGAAGCATGGATATGAGGGGGGGGGGGGAGGTTGCTATCCATTGTTTTAATATCAGACGTCTAGCGATGAGCAAGGTGATTAGAATCCAGTAGCGGGGAGGTTCGGCTGAAGTGTTTGACCATTTCTGTAGACGTTTATCCCAGTATCCGAAAAGCAATAGTAGAGGGTCTTTCGGAGCGGATAGGTCGGTTACTGTAGCTATAAATTCAAGTACCCGGTCCCAGAATGTTGAGATCAGCGGGCAGTCCCAAAATTTATGGAAGAGGGAGGGGCGCTCAGCATGGCAAAGAGGGCATTTATGGGCGTCCGCAAGTGTCTTGTCTGATAAAAAGGGGATATGCGCCCTATGGAAAATTTTTAGTTGAGTTTCTTTCCACGTAGAGTTAGGGGTGAGTCCGAGAGTGGTCCGGAGACCGCTTATTATCTTGGGTAAGGTGTCCTCACCTGGAAAGTCTTTAAGCCAGTTCGATGCAGATGAGGTAAAGGAGGTAGGTGGGCATTGTCGGATAAGTGGTTTATAGATATCTGAGATGGTGTACTTGCCAGAGTCCAGTAGGGTATCAATGAGAGAAAGTTTGGGCCTGGTATCAGGTTTCGATAGCGTACCACGAATAAAGTGCCGGCATTGCGTCAAATAGAAAGAATCTGAAGGTGGTAGGTTGTATGTCTCCGAGATTTCAGCAGAGGACCGCAAGAGTCCGGTTAGTGGGTTGCAGAGTTGGATGAAGTTGACCAGTCCCTTTGACTCCCAATCTCTATAGACTGCATGTTCCAAGCCGGGGGGAAAAGCAGGGTTCCCCCTAATTGGGAGATGCTTGGAGAAGTATAGGGGCAGTTTTAAAAGTTTCCTCACTTCTCTCCATGCAATAACCGTGTCCTTCAGTAGCAGGTTATGACGTAGTGGGGGTGGGAGGTGAACCCATTTGGCATGGAGGAGTGAAGCCAATGTAAAAGGGCTAGACATCTGGGATTCCAACTCGAGATTTGAGAATTGCGAAGCTCCAGATATCCAGTCCAGTGCTACTCTCAATAAACATGACAGGTTATACAAGCGTATATCAGGAAAATTTATACCCGCGTCTCGCCTGGGGAGGCACAGTTTTCTTGAAGAGATGCGAGGCCTCTTCCCTCTCCAAAGAAACCTGGAGAATGCCCTGGAGAGGTCTTGTACATCTTTATGTTTAATCAGTAAAGGAAGAGTTTGGAGGGAATACAAAATACGGGCAAAACTGACCATCTTGATCAGGTGACATCTCCCCAAGAGAGACAGCGGCAGCTCCCTCCAGTTTTCCAGCTCCCCTTTAATTTTCGTGAATAGTGGTGGATAGTTGAGGGCATAGACGGATGCGGGGGTCCTTCCAATCTTTATGCCGAGGTAGGTGATTGAGTGCGTCGCTATTTTAAAGGGAGAGTCCAATTCCCACCCGCGGGTCGCGCCAGAACCCAAGGGGAGAATCTCGCTCTTCGAGAAATTTATCTTAAGGCCTGAGCATTTCTTGAAGGCGTCAAACGTGGACACAATCATGGGAATGTCGGCAGAAGGGCACGATGTGAAAAGAAGGACGTCATCTGCAAATAGTGAGATCCTCAGTTCTAAGTGACCCAGTCGTACTCCATGTAGGGGGGCAGGGCCGGAGAGATATCTGGATAAGGGTTCCATGGCCAAGTTAAACAATAACGGGGATAATGGGCAACCCTGTCGCGTCCCTTTGAACAGTCTAAAGTCTTCAGTCATAGAACCTCCTACGCAGAGTCTGGCCGTCGGGGAAGTGTACATAGATGTGATCAGTCGGACAAAAGGACCCTGGAAACCCATAGTATCTAAAACTCTGCGCAGCCAGGCAAAATTGACGTTATCAAATGCCTTTTCGGCATCTAGGGTGATTATAGCCAGGTCTTGGGTGGGGTGCAACCGCGCCTGTTCCAATACCAATAGCACTTTACGGATGTTCGCCGAGGCCGAACGTCCTTTCGTGAAGCCGGATTGCGCAGGATGGATCAAGTGGGGCATGATAAGTGCCAGACGCGAGGCTACAATTTTGGATAGGATCTTCACGTCAAGGTTGAGCAGGGAGATGGGGCGGTACGATCCCGGCTCTAATGTGTCTTTACCCTTTTTCGCAAGTAGCTTGATTATAGCTTGATTACCCGTCGGTAGGTAGGGCCCGCCGTCCCAAATGTGTGCATAAACTGCCACCAGAGTGGGAACCAAACTCGCCGTGATCGACTTGTAGAATTCCCCTGTGAGGCCGTCCGGACCAGGTGATTTACCCGCCGTGAGATGTTTGATCGTGTGTTCGACTTCTTCCGCCGATATTGGGGCGTTCAACATTTCCAGCTGCGCAGGGCTGATGCGAGGGAGTCCCGTGTCCGACAAAAACGCATCGCCCGACGCGTCGTCTACGTCCTCCGGACCATATAACGAGGAGTAGAAGTCTCTCATGATACGCTGTACGCCTTGGGGGGTGGAGTCGACCAAGCCCGAGGGGTCTCGCAGGGACCCAATGTGCGTCGGTGTCTGCCGACCTTTGCACATTTTCGCCAACAGCTTGCCAGCCTTGTTGCCGAACTTGTGCAAGGTTGCTGCAAGATGCGCTGTGTGAATACGTTCGACTTTATCGGCCCAGTCGTCGAAATTCTGTTTAGCCAGAACCCAAGTTTCCCTGGTCGACGGAGTGTCAGCCAGGAGCAGTTTGCGTTGTGCCTCGCGGAGACGATCGCTCGCCTTTCTATAGCCGCTCTTAGCGTGCCGTTTGTACGCAGCTGCATATGAAATAATACGGCCTCTCAGGAAGGCCTTGCCTGCTTCCCAAAATAAATGAGGGGAGGAGGAGTGGTTCGCATTATTTGCAGAGTATTCCTGCCATGCCCGAGTCAAATATGAATTAAAGTCAGCGTTATTGGCCAAGAAGGAGGGGAACCGCCACACCAGAGGGACGGTAGGGGAACCGGTAAGGTCAATGGATAAGGAGAGGGGGGAGTGATCTGATATCGCCATGTCGTGAATAGTCGCGTCCTGTGTAAGTGAGAGGAGAGAGTCAGAGCAGAATAGGTAGTCAATTCTCGTAAAGGTCTTGTGGGGGTGGGAATAGAACGTATATTCCCGGTCAGTCGGGTGGAAATGTCGCCATGCATCGGTTAGTGATAGAGAGTCAGTTAAAGTAGCCAGGGGTGTCTGGGAGTCGCCCAAACGAGGCCTTGTCCCGGAGGGGGACCGCGATCTATCAAGAACCGGGTCCATGACAGCATTGAAGTCGCCCCCCATCAAATGAGGGACGAGTGGGAGAGCCAGGGTGCGTGCGGATAACGTGGAATAGAAGGTCTGGTCAAAAACATTAGGGGCGTATACATTAGAAATTACGAATTCCCTACTGTGGACGCGAACGTGAGCCGAAACGTAGCGGCCCTCTGTATCCGCATCCACCGCAAGAATTTCAACCTGGAGACGTTTGTGAAAAAGGATGAGAACACCTGCCTTGCGCCCGAGTGCAGCAGATCCCACCACCTTACCCACCCAAAGTTTTTCCATACGGGCCATGTCAGCAAAGGGAAGGTGTGATTCCTGGATAAGAGCTATGTCGGCCCTGAGGCGTTTGAGATGCCGCAGGACTTTCATCCTCTTCGCCGGGGATCTGAGGCCCTTAACATTCCATGATATCAGCGTCATGGTCTAGCCGTGGGGGTCGGGCATGTAGAATAACCTGAGAAGGATCTAACCATTATCGGGGGGATAGCAAGGTGTAAAGAAATTGGGTGAAACCGCCACCTGGTTGGAAGGGGATGCCATGTAAGTACAGCAACCATAAGGAGCCTGACCTCTGGGGAGAACGGAACGGGGAAGAGGGAAACTGGAAAACTGGGTGGGAAAAACCAAAAACACACAGTAAAAACATAAACAGAGTCGTAAGGACTTCACTTTTTTCCGCATGCGTATGCGATGGAGCACAGCTCCCCAAGTATGCCTCCAGATGCGAAGCGGGGTACAATAAGCCCTAGCAATGATCGCATCTGCAGAAATCTGGGTCGCGACCTACAACCGAGCATGGTGCAGCCATGGCATAAAGACCAATACGAAAGAGGAAAAAGAACAAAAGAACAGCAGGGGTAATACATTACCAACTATGAACATAACCAATCTTCAAGGGTAGAGGACGTGCGTTCCATTTGAGCCGTTGAGCGGCAGGAGCCAACCGGGAGCCAGGCCCGGTGGGAAACGGTCCTATGGCCCACTAGAGGTAAACAGCACAACGAGAACCTGAGCAGCGTCAGCGGGGGGGGGCCAGCGCGGCCGGAGCTAACCACCTCGGAGTATCGTTGCCGTTTTGGGGATTCCTTCCTAGGGCTGTGAGGAATGTCCGGCCTGGAAAAAGAAAGGGATTTAGCCGAGTTGTTGTGACCAGAGACGCCATGATGGAGTGAGCGGACAAATTTTTCTGCCTCCGTGGGATCCTGAAAGGAGAGCTGATCGCCGTTCGGGGCACGTAGGCGCAAGGTCGCCGGGTAGGCCAGGGTAAATTTTATGCGTTCCTGATGTAGTTGAGAGCATACGGTCTGGAAAGTCTTACGTTTTTTTGCGACTTCCACTGAGTAGTCTGCAAAGATAAGGATTTTCATACCTTCGATCTGAAAATGAGGCGTTTGGCGGAATTTCTGAAGGATGGCAGATTTGTCTGCGTAGTTCAAATATTTCGCGATAATCGGGCGGGGGGTCTTACGTTCTTCTGAGAAGAGACCCATTCTGTGAGCCCGTTCCACAACACAGGTCCCTTGAATGCCCAGGGCTGCGGGGATCTTCCTCGCACAGATGTCAGGAATGGCTGAAGGTTGGACGGATTCTGGGATCCCTATAAATCTCAGGTTACTCCGCCGAGATCTGTTTTCCAGGTCTTCCAGTTTGTCCATGATGAGACGGTTCATTTTGTCCTGGGATTGTTCCGTGCCTAGCAGTTGGTATACCTCGTCCTCCACACTGGAGATCCGGCTTTCTGCCTCATTGAGGCGGTGGGAGTGAGACTCCAGCTCTTTTCTGAAAGCAGCCATGCCTGCAGTCACTGCTTGCTCCACTGATGATTTGATGGTGGGGGTGAGCAAAGCAACCACCGCCTGTGCAATCCTCTCAGTAGCGGGGTCTGGAGCTGAGGATGATGCCGTGGTGGGCGGCTGGGGGGTCCCTTCTGGCAGTTTAGAAGTGTCCATCGCCGCCGAGTCCGCCGCCGTTCCGGAGTAGGCCGCGACCGCGGCCTCGATTTGCGCCGCGCCTGGCGGAGGCTTTGCGGCCGTTTTTTCTAAATCCCGCTCCATGGCGGGACGAGAGGCGGGCAGCGATCGGGTCCGTGCGGTATCCCGAGGCAGATGGGGGTTGCCTGAGGCGATTTGGAGGTGCTGGGCAGGTTTTACAAGCCGTATTGCAGGGGCACACCGCGGGAGCTGTTCAGGGACCAGCTACTCCATGCGGCGCCGGAACCGGAAGTCCGGAGATCAGCTTTAAAGTACGGTGGTCATGAAAGATGTTATGGGGCAGCCACCTATTGAATGGTCTGTTTAATCGGTGTTCAAACTGTCTGCTAAACAATCTGTGATCATTGGGTGAGACGTTATAGGTTCATTCTTAAGGCCCGTACACACGACCTGAAAATCGTATGAAAAATACAGCTAAGGGATCGTATGATATTCCAATCGTTAGTACACAGCTTTTCGAAAGCCGATCACGACAATTCATTTGAAATTATCTGATGGGACAAGCACGAAAATGTTTCTCGTACGTTTTTTCCATTAATCAATCCAGTTGTCCTATGAAAACACAATACAAATACAATACAAGACATGACATCCCTTTAGAATTTTTATTCTGTCGTACGAAAATTTCCGTAACCTCTTATTTTCGTTATGAGACTAGCATGCAAATAAAAAAAAAAAAAAAATGGACGAGCGTTTGTTAAATAATCTCATCATGTGTACCAGGCATTGGGGTCACCATAAAATTTACATTATGCTAAACTGAACCAATTGAAGAATGCAAGTGATCATAGCTGGAGATCAGCTTTAAAGTACACTGGTCATGAAAGATGTTATGGGGCAGCCAACACTTGGACTGTCTGCTCAATTAGTGTTCAAACTGTCTGCTAAACAATCTGTGATCATTGTGTAAGGCCCCTTTCACACAAGCGGACCGTTCAGATCCGCCTGTCCGTTTTTTTGGCGGATCTGAACGGTCCCCCCATGCATCTCTATGGGGGATCGGATGTCAGCGGAGACATGTCCACTGACATACGATCTGATCCGTCAAATCTGGACGGATGGAAACCCTATTTTCCATCCGTCCAGTGGATCGGATGAGAACGGACCGACGGTTGGTTCCCATCCGATTTCCCCCATAGAGATGCATGGGGAACTGACAGCTGTGTCTCCACACACAGCGCGGAGACACAGCTGTCATCCTCCTGCTCAGTGGGGGATCGGCGGCTCGACCCCCCGCTGAGAAAAACGGAATCCGTCCGACGGACGGATAGTGTGAAAGGGGCCTAAGACGTAGAGAGGGTAATCCTAAGGCCCTGTTCACACCTGAGCATATTTCAGCTCATAAAACGCTCATCTCTGAAGTCTCAAAATGCCCAACAAGCAAAATCCCATTCATTTCAATGATCCCTATTCACATCTAAGCATTTTGTCTCCTGAAGCTCAAAAATGTACATGAGCTTCTTTTTTGGCAGATTACAAGCATTTTTGTTAAATGTCAATGCCGGTCTCCAAACACCTGCAAAGAACACCTGAAAAAAAGCACCTGAAAAAAGCCTTAAGGCCTGTACACACGATCTGAAAATCATATGAAAAATACCACTTTCTAAGGATCATAGAATTTTCATAACCTCCTTTTTCGATATGAGACTAGCATGCAAAATAAAAAATGGACGATCGTTCGTCAAATATTATCATCGTGTGTACCAGGCATTAGGGTCACCATAAAATTTACAACTTTAGATTTACCAAAACTATGTAATACAAGGACCAACCTAGTGTATCTTATCAGGCAGACCCATGCACTACATAGTTGTTGGCAGATCTAAAGAAGAGTGTGCAATCAGACAGTAAGGTGTGTGGTAAGCTTTAGGCAAGGCTGCGGTATGCTAAAGCTGGATACACACTATACAATGTTCTTTAGATTTTTTTCCTTTAGATTTACCAAAACCATATAATAGGAGGTCAAACCTAAAGACTTTCAATTTGTATGTTATCAGGCAGGCCCTTGCACTACATAGTTGAAGGTAAATCTAAAGGAAATCTATCAACAAAAGTTGTATAGTGTGTATCCAGCTTTAATAAAGTTGGACGTGATCTGACATCATTGGTGAGTGACTTCCTGCTAAGTTGGTGGAGTGTAGTTGGGCTCATTTTGGTCAGCCCCCAGCGTTTCAGAGGCAAGTGCTTTTTCGGCAGGCTTTGAGCGCTGACATTCCACTACATGTCTTACCTTTTCACTTACGTTCCACTTTAATCACCCCCAGTAATGATCACCCTCAGTCTATTGGCACTTAGGATGTTTTGCCGCATGCTGGAAAATCTCAGTTCAGGGTGAGGCTTAAAGGGCAGTATTCAGAAGCTGAGACTGCGGATCTCATGGGTCCTTCTGCTGACCTTTATGCCATAACTGATGGCAGCTGTGACAAGAGGGTCAGGTGGGGGGCTGTCCCTAGCAGACATCAGGGGACGATTTCTCAAAAAAACAAAAAATAAAACAATGTTTGGCATCATAGGCACAAGGAGAGGTAAGTACTTACTATCTTTTACAGGTTTGCCCAGGAATGTTTAGTATACTGACAGGTTTGCTTTAGGTTTCCAGTTGCCAGCACCTGATGAAATTCTACATCAGGCAGGCAAAAAAAAAAAAAAAAAAAAAGGGGGAATCGCAGAACAACCACATTCTGTATTCTTCTAAGGCCCCTTTCACACTTATGCGACGCGATTTTACAGCGATTTTGCCGCGATTTTGAAAGCAATGGCTATGGCTCGAAACGCAATCAAATCGTGGCAAAGTAGTGCAGGAACTACTTTGAAGTCGGTGCGACTTCAAGACGCACTGATATATATGGGGCTCATTGAAAATAATGGAAAATGATTTGTCATGCGATTTTGCGGTCCAAAATTGCGGGACAAGTCGCACTAGTGTGAAAGGGGCCTAAATGGATAACGAGGCAGATAAGAGCAATGTATATTCAGTCATTTCACATACAGTAGATGTGCTGATTTGCAGCAACCTTGTCCTGAAGGTGCCCATTACTGGCCAATCAGTTCACTCCACATCCATGGATGTCACTGATCTACATCTCCTGCTGGTAACACAACCTTCTATAGGGATGTGTAACTAATAAAAAACCAAGCTGTTCCATAGTTCCGCCTTACAATAGCATTCATTGACTTACCCTGCACACACCATGCTCAGCATGTACACGACTAGCAGGCAAATGCTACTCAATGACAAGGAGCCGATCCTCATGGTGGATGAATGAAGCTAGTCACCAAAACACAGATACCCAGGGTCCTTCGCCTGTCCCTGCGACAACAGCGAACTTGCCTCACGTTAGTCTGTCTACACAGAGACCTGGATCTCCCATACAACAGGTATTGAAACAAGCACAGCTAATCATAAAACACAACGTCAGCTACAGCCGGGGGTCAGACAGCCAATCACCACTGCTTCCATTTCGTTTCCGGGATCGCCTGACCAACCACATGCAAAGACATGGCAAATTACGGTTCCCACTTACTCCACCAATCGCCTCTGAGAGTGTGAACACCGGGCGTGGCCAGCGCACGGGGTGGGCGGGTCCATGGCTGGGAGAGGATGTGGCCTGAGAATGACGTCAGAACTGGGGAGGGAGTGTGATTGGTCAGTGGATTGGTGGGCGTGGCCTGAGCCGTATAAATCCCCGAGCAGAGCGGCCAGCGCGAAGTTACATGTGCAGTGAACAGCGAGGTGAAAAAGCTGACAGAACTAAGCTCCGGAGCCGAGTACAGCCATTGTCGGGAGGGACTACCGTCATATGCTGTAAATAATGGTGTCCCAACCTGGATTTATAATGCTACGGGCTACAAATCCCAGCATGGATTTTTGTACAGAAGTGCTACAAATCCCAGCATGGATTTTTGTATAGATGTGCTTATAAATCCCAGCATTGATTTTTGTATAGATGTGCTACAAGAAATCCCAGCATGGATTTTTGTATAGATGTGCTTATAAATCCCAGCATTGATTTTTGTATAGATGTGCTTACAAATCCCAGCATGGATTTGTTCTATAGATCCTAGCATTCTCTACATACCCCAGGTGGTGATTGGAGGGGGACAGCGGTGCCTCCTCCCAGGCTTCCCTGCTCAGTCTATCTCCCCCTGATGGGTGAGGGGCGGTGGTGCTTCTTCCCAGGCTCCCCACTCAACCTATCTCCCACGAAGGAGGGGGGGGGGGGGTGTTGCCGCTTCTTCCTAGGCTCCCCCAGCCCCTGCTCCGCCTACCTCCCATCCAGGGTGGGCCTATTGTTAGGCTCTCCTGCTCCATCTATCTCCCAAATTAGGGTTCCCACTTACTCCAAACGCCTCCAAGTGTCAACACCGGGCATGGCCAGCGCACAGGGTGGGCATATCCAGCCCTTGGAGAGGGCATGGCCTGATAATAACGTCAGAGCTGAGGGGGAGTGTGATTGGTCAGTGGAGTGGTGGGCGAGGCCTGGGCCCTATAAATACCCAAGCAGAGCAGGCAGCGCGAATATGTGCAGAGAGCAGCGAGGTGGGAAGACCTTCCCACAGACAGCACTGGGCTACGGAGCCGAGTACAGCCATTGTCGGGAGGGACTACGACTTCCATCATATACTGTAAATAATGGTGTCCCAACCTGGATTTATATACTACGGGCTACAAATCCCAGCATTGATTTTTCTATAGATGTGCTAAAAATCCCAGCGTGGATTTTTCTATAGCTGTACTACAAATCCCAGCATGGATTTTTCTCTAGCTGTACTATAGATCCTAGCATTCTCTACATACCCCAGGTGCAGGGACGTAGATAAGGGGGGGGGGGCTCAGGGGGGTTGAAACCCTCCCAGAGCATCCTGCATATGTCCCTTTCAGTGTAACGTGTAGTGCTGCATCATGGGTTAATAGATCATTGGGCTGGCACACGAAGAGCTCACGCTGATCACTGCACGGCTGTCAGGCACAGACTGGCTGACAGTTCTTTACCACCAGGCAGCTTTGAACACAGCAGGAGCCGACGCCCATGGTCCCACCCATCCCACCAGGCAGCATTGAGCACAGCTGGGGTACTGCCCATAGCCCTGCCCACCACTCTCTAGTGATGGGCGGGACTAGGGGAGCCGCTCCTGCTGTGCTCAATGCTGTCTGGCAGGGTGGGCATCGGCTGACAAGCTGCATCTGGTGTCGGGCAACGTGGCAAGTGACAAGCTGCATCTGGTGGCAAGTGACAAGCTGCATCTGGTGGCAGGTGACGTGGCAAGTGACAAGCTGCATCTTGTGGCAGGTGACAATCAGGGCTCCCACGGATTCTTCATTATGGTGAGTTGAACCATTTAATTTTAAAATGTATTATTAGAAATAATGTGCTGCAATTATTCTGACATCATATCAGCCGTGGTGCCCTGATGATTGAAGGGCCAACATGAGCCATTGGCTAGGTAACCGTGAGAGAATGTGTGGCAACTGGCAAAGTTAGTGACTGAGGCTGGACTGAGTCTTCCAATGCTGTTGTGTCAGGCCCGTTCACATCTACCGGTTTGGGATCGCGGGTGGAATCGCCCGAGATTCCAAATTGCATTGCAAGGCTGGCAAAACACAGCATACATATTTGTGACATTTATTTTGATGGCACCAAATCGCAGTGTGGTTTTGCTGTGATTGTCGCTCAAAAGAATCTCCTGCTCCTTTTTCAGTGACAAGCTTTACATGATGCTGCTTGCCGTGGGATAAATCGCATGACAATTGTGCCAAAACTGCACCACATTTTAGGTGCCATTAAAAATAATTTGCACAAACACACGCACTGCATTTTGCCAGTATGCCAGCATTAGGGTGTGATTTGGAATCGCGGGCAGAATCACAGCGATTCTGTCAGCGATCTCAAATTGCTAGATATGAACAGGGCCTTAACCACTTGATGTCATGTACATGTAGGTCATTGTGTTCAAGCGGTTACAACAATCTACCCCTCATTTGGCTTGGTAAGAGACCTTCATCATTGTCATATACATAAGTCACGCCACAGTCTGCACTCTGAACCAGGATGTTACTGGACTGTCTGTTTACTTCAACTGGCAAGTGAATTGGGCCACCAGCCAATGCATTTACAAGCATGCCATAAAAGGTGGTACTCTGGGCTTACACATTAAGCTGTGGCTTGAGATTTGAGAGGTCTATGAGAGGCTAAAAGCCAGCCTTACAGCGTGTCTCCTTTCTTGAGCCCGTTACACACTGCTTGGACTTTGCTAGGTGCAATATTACACCAATACTGCGGACTGTATTACCGTGAATTAATTACCCACAATCTGTTTTTTTTTTTCATGCCACCAATTCCCCAGAGATCTATGGTCTACCATATGGGACATAAAAAGACATTACACTGCACAGATTGCCACAACTTGATTTAGACATCACTGTTCCGTGAGAATTACCTACCCGTGAGAAAAACCTACCCCTCGTCACTTCCGGTTCACGGCACTGTATGGAATGCAGCCGTTACATTAAAACAACTGGGCTGCAATACGAATCATCTCCGCTCCTGTGGCTGTCACTTCCCTGCTCTCGGCAAGTAAATATAAAAGCGGCGGCGGGTGTATGTAAACATAAATCACGGAGACGCCAGCCGCTTTTATATTTACTTGCCGAGAGCAGGGAAGTGACAGCCACAGGAGCGGAGATGATTCGTATTGCAACCCCGCTGTTTTATTTAACTGCCGCGTGGGTAGGTTTTTCCCACGGTACACCGTCCTATTTCCATACTAGTGCGCATGCGCACTAGTCAGCTCCTCTGTCGTCCCTTTAGGTATCCGGCCCTGTGAGCATGCGCACTGCTGCGCTGCTCAGCTGTTCCTGGCCGGAAGTGACGAGGGGTAGGTAATTCTCACGGGGTAGGTAATTCTCACGCTACAATCACCCTTTACCTGGCTTATCTGGCTTGACTTACAGGAACTGCTCCCCCTGCTGGCTAATTGACAAGCGCACCAATAGTGGACTGTCATTTCTTCAGATCTTGGCTACATGGCCATCTGTTCCCCTTCTAATAGCCTTGTCAATATAATTAGTGTACCCGGGAGTCTCTGAATATCAAGGTGTGTACACCCTGACAGGGCAGTGCAAGTGGTCTGTGTCCGGAGAGGGGGGCCGTGCGCAGCCTGGGTGGGGGCCGGAGTGATATTTGAGTTCATAATGTGTTTTAACTGAGCATGGAGGTGGTTTACTGTGGGAGAGATTTCACAGGCTATTTCAAATTACCCAGCTTTCACATATGTTTGGTTTTTTATATGTTTTATCGTCAGTGTTTTCATTTACAATATTTTTCTATATACCTGTGTTGAGCCTTATCATTGCAACTTCTCTTGTCTATATATTTTCTGGTCTTCAAGTGGTTAATGCATTGACAGAGGCTAAGCTGGGTTTTCCATTGCTTTTGTGTTACTGACAGTCCAGCCTAGCACTGGCAGCCATGATAGACATGGCGGCCAGAGCGAGGCTGGACTGATTAATCCTCAGTTCACAATATGATCCGCATATGAATAACACAGGAACCCCTCCACATTCCTGTTTAATTCACATGTGCTTCAGGGTGGTGTGATTTGGGCCCATTCATTTTGAATAGGCTCAGATCACACCAAAGTCATGCATGCAACAATTTTGGAATTTCAATGCAACAGAATTGTGTATTTGTTTTGTACCATGCAATCCAATGCAGGCAAATGCAATATATTTGCAACCTGTGTTTTGGGTGTCAGTGCAATCTCAAAAACACCCCAAACACAGGTTGCAAACGTATTGCATTTGCCTGCATTGGATTGCATGGTACAAAGCAACCATACAATCCTTTTTCCAAACTTTATGAATTTGGCGAGGTTTATTTTATTTAAAAAAGACTTTTACTTAGTACCTGCTGCTGAAACCCCCCCAGAACAAAAAATTATCTATGGCCATGCCCAGGTGGTGATTGGGGGGTGGCGGTGCTTCTTCCCAGGCCCCCCCAGCCCCTGCTCCGCCTACCTCCCGCCCAGGGTGGGCCTGCTGTTAGGCTCCCCCGCTCCGTCTATCTTCCACAGAGGGGGGACAGGGGTGCCCATTCTCGGACTCCCCTGCTCAATCTCCCACCCAAATGAGCACAGCTAATCATACAACACAACATCAGCTACAGCCGGGGGTCAGACAGCCAATCACCACGGCTTCCATTTAATTTCTGGGATCGCCTGACCAACCACATTCAAAGACATGGCAAATTACGGTTCCCACTTACTCCACCAATCGCCTATGAAAGTGTGAACACCGGGCATAGCCAGCGCACGAGGTGGGCATATCCAAAGCTTGGAGAGGGCATGGCCTGAGAATGACATCAGAGCTGAGGGGGGAGTGTGATTGGTCAGTGGAGCAGTGGGCGTGGCCTGAGTCCTATAAATACCCAAGCAGAGAAGGCAGCGCGAATATGTGCAGAGAGCAGCGAGGTGGGAAGACCTTCCCACAGACAGCACTGGGCTCCGGAGCTGAGTACAGCCATTGTCTGGAGGGACTACAACTCCCAACAATCTGCCTGTGCGAGAGACTGACTTCCATCATATACTGTAAATAATTTTGTCCCAAACTGGATTTATATGCTACAGGCTACATAAAAAAAAATTCTATAGATGTACTACAAATCCCAGCATGGATTTTTCTGTAGATGTACTTCAAATCCCAGCAAGGATTTTTCTGTAGATGTACTTCAAATCCCAGCAAGGATTTTTCTATAGATGTGCTACAAATCCCAGCAAGGATTTTTCTATAGATGTGCTACAAATCCCAGCAAGGATTTTTCTATAGATGTGCTACAAATCCCAGCAAGGATTTTTCTATAGATGTGCTACAAATCCCAGCAAGGATTTTTCTATAGATGTGCTACAAATCCCAGCAAGGATTTTTCTATAGATGTGCTACAAATCCCAGCAAGGATTTTTCTATAGATGTGCTACAAATCCCAGCAAGGATTTTTCTATAGATGTGCTACAAATCCCAGCATGGATTTTTCTATAGATGTGCTACAAATCCCAGCATGGATTTTTCTATAGATGTGCTACAAATCCCAGCATGGATTTTTCTATAGATGCGCTACAAATCCCAGCATGGATTTTTCTATAGATGCACTATAGTTCCTAGCATTCTCTACATACCCCAGGTGGTGATTGGGAGTGTGGGCGCCACTTCCCAGGCTCCCCCAGCCCCTGCTTTGCCTACCTCCCACCTAAGGGGGCCTGCTTTTAGGCTCTCCTGCCCAGGGGGGTGGGGCGCCTGCTCTTAGGCTTCCTCGCCACTCCGCTCTGCCTATCTTAGGGCGAGGGGGTGGGGGCGCCTGCAGTTAGGCTTCCCCGCTCCGTCTATCTCCTGCCGAGGGGGGGCGGTGGATCCTTTTCTTAGGCTCCGCCCAGCTCGTGCCGAGGGAGGGTGGGGGTGCCTACTGTTAGGCTCCGCCTATCTCCTGCTTGGGGGTGTGGGGGGTGCCTGCTCTTAGCTCCCCAGCTCTGCCTACCTCCCACTGAAGCGGCACCTCTTCCCAGGCTCCACCTATTGGGAGAACCTGCTCTTAGGCTCTCAAGCCGCCCGTTCCATCTCTCACCGAAGGGGGTCGGCGGTGCCTGCTCTTAGGCTCCCCGCTCCGCCTATTTCGTGCTGAGGGGAAGCAGGGGCGCCTGCTCCCAGCCCCCCCACTGCTCTGCCTATCTCCCCCGTCGTAGGGGGGCGGCAGCGCCTCTTCCCAGGCTCCTTTACCCCCCCTGCTTCGCCTATCTCCCGCCGATGGGGGGGCGGAGGTGCCTGCGCATAGGCTCCCCACTCCTGCTCTTAGGCACACCCTGGTTCGCCTATCTCCCACGGAGAGGGGGCGCCTGCTTTTAGGCTTCCCCCGCTCCGCCTATCTCCCGCCTAGGGGGGTGGGGGTGTCTACTCTTAGGCTCCCTGCTCCGCCTATCTCCTGCTAAGGGGGGCCGGGGGCGCCTTACTCTTAGGCTCCCCGCTCTGCCTATCTCCTGCTGAGGTGGGGTGGCGGTGGTGCCCCTTCTCAGGCTCCCGTGCCCCCTGCATCGCCTATCTCCCATTAAGGGAGAGTGGGGGCGCCTGCTCTTGGGCTCTATAGGGAGAGGTTGGAGGCTGGTACTTCTATTAGGCGTGTGTTTGACTGGTTATAGGGGATGTTGGAGGCCAGTCTTTTTTTTTTTTTTTTCTTTTTTTTGGTGTGTTGGATCAGCAAAAAGAAGTTTGGAGGCTGGTACTTTTATTAGACATGTGTTGGAACTGGCTTTTGGGGAGTTTGAAGACCAGGATTTTTCTTTTAGGTGTGTGTAGGATCAGCAAAAAGCAGAAGTTGAAGGATGGTATTTTGTTTTCAGGGATTTGTTGGACCAGCTATAGGGAGAGGTTGGAGGCTTGTACTTTTATTAGGCGTGTGTTGGACTGGCCTATAGGGGAGGTTGGAGGCACCTGGAGAGTGTAGCTCCACCCAATTTCCCTAGAAACACTGCAGTCTTTAAATCCCTCCTCTTCCACCATGCCTTCAGTTATTGTGTTTCCTCCGCCATGGTGGAAGCGCTGCTAGGAACCTTGGGTGGTCTACGTTCTCTCCAGGTAAGGAAAGGGTGGTTACCTACGTGTCTGCTATTTTTTCCTTGGCCATCCCAGCACCCCTGGATGTTCCAGAAGCTGATGATCCTTCTAGTTCAGGGGAGCTAAGGGACTCACCGGTCTTATCTGGGTGCTCGGGAGCCGCTGGTATAGGGTTGGTAGAGCAACCTAGGCCAGACTTCTGTTTGAATTTCCCGGCATGTCTGGCTCGGGTCCCGGTTTGCGAGAGGGCATGCTTGGTAGGCTGGACTTCCGGCGTGGGCAGGTGGCATTGGTTCCAGCTGCTGGAATGCAGGATTATCAGCAGATCAGAGGCCAGTGCTTCCGCTTCCGGTCCTCAATGGTGAGGGCGCCAGGAGCGGCCTTTTTGAAAAAGATTTCAATTTATGCTTGTTTTTCCTTTTTTGAAGTGCTCTTTGCACAGATGGAGAGGTCGGCAGCATCAGCGGATGCAGGCGCCACTAGCACCGGTCAGGCACAGGTAAGAGGGGTACAGGGTACCTTTTTATCTTCACTATTGGGCCTTTATGTGGTTTTATCCTTTGCCTCTGTTAAAGCCTGCCTGGGCAAAGCCACAACTAAATCCAGGTCTCCTTCAGTAGCTAGGAAATGGCCATCTTGCAAGAATACCCTGAAAGATACTTGGCCTAAACCTTTGTGCAAGACTTGTATAGCAGACCTGGTTAAAGAGGAATCTGCAAGACTTGTATAGGAGACCTGGTTAAAGAGGAATCTGCACAACAATGCAAAGATTTATTTTATTCCGTGAAAGTTATCGGATCCTCTGAGTTCGGTCAGGTCCTTATTAAGGTTCCAGCAACACACACTCCCAGCAGAGTGCTTTGGCTAGCTCCTTGGCATCCACCTCAGTCAGCAGAGACCAGGGACTCAGAGGGAGAAGGAACAAGCACACTTCCTTCCCTCAGGGATTTGGATGAGGAAGATTCTGGGAGACCTTCCAAATATAAAATGTCCTTTACAGGAGGTACAATATTTGCTTAAGGAAATATACACTACTCTTGGAATTTGGGAAGAGAAGATCCAGCTGTCAAGGGTTGTATGAGACTAAGCACTGAGTCTTCCCAGTACACAAGGCTCTCACAGATGTAGCTAAAAGAGAGTGGAAAGAACCTGAAAGCCCAATTTGCAAAAAAAGCTCTTAAAAGGAGGTTTCCTTTTGAAGATGAGGAATCCCAAGTTTGTAATAAAAGGCCTAAGGTTGATGCAGCTTTTTCCCAAGTGCCTTGCTGCAGAGATCTTGTATTTGAAGATATGGTCATTTTTAAAGGATGCTACGGATAAAAGGTCCGATTCGCTCCTTAAAAAGGCTTGGGACTCGTCCAGCCTTAAACTGGCTATGGCTTCCACAGTGGTTGCCAGGAATTTGGGAGTGCTGGTTGGAACAGCTCAAAACCCATGTGGAGGCTGGGACACCTAGGAAAGAACTATTGGAATCTTTCCCTCTACTGTTTAAGGCAGTTAAATATATGGCTGATGCAGTTGTGGAATAGGGCTGAACGATAGTCGCATCGCCGAAGATACAATGTAAGGCATAGGCATTAGGCAGGGAGAAGTCGGGAAGACTCACAGTGGTTGTAGCAGAACACAGCCCGACATCCGTCCCACATGTTCAGTCTGCCTGCCTGCAGCTAGCCTAGTTCTCCAGCTGATGGTAATATGATCCTAGAGTGAGGAGCTCAGCTCCTCCCTTTAACCAATCTTTGGCTCTCAGCATACTGACACTGAAGAACTGGAAACAAGCTTGTATTGTAACCGTTCAGAGTGAAGAGTCGAGTCAGTACGTGTGGGACTGGACGGATGTCATGTCAGGCTGTGTTCTACCTCCTGCCACCACTGAGTCCCGACTCTGCCTAATCCACACTGACTGTCACTGTCAATCCCTACAATAACATTAACCCTGGCCTGCCCTGGCTGTATGGTGCAATTACAATCAGAAGAAGGCTGTGCTGCTGCAATACTTCCATGATTTCCTCTCAATATCGCAATATATATTGTTGAAAAAAAAATATCGCAATGTACTTTTTCTCCAATATCGTGCAGCCCTACTGTGGAATCAATTATAATGTCTGCTAGATCCTCATCATTGGTCAATTCTGCCAGGCGTGCAATTTGGTTTTAAAACATGGTCTGGGGCCTCGGCCTCTAAAATCAAATTGTGTGGGTTACACATTTATGGGGATCTTTTGTTCGGCCCAGAACTGGAATCAGTCCTGGATAGAACGGCGGATAAGGCTTTTCCCTCTAGGAAGAAACAGCCTTCCGCAATGTCTTTTTACAGGAGCTGATGCAACAGGAAGTGATTATCCAGGTCCCCAAGGAACAGGAGGGCCGGGGCTTCTATTCACACATCTTCTTGGTGAAGAAACCCTCAGGCAAATTACGACTGATTCTAAACCTAAACATTTTAAACAAATCAATAAGGTACAAGCATTTTCGGATGGATACTATCTACTCAGTGACAAAGCTGTTATCCCCGGGATGTTTTATGACTTCTATAGATCTGAGGGATGCTTATCTGCATATCCCACTAGCTTGGTCTTGTCAAGTTTCTCCGGCTTAGCGGTCAACTTGGGGGAGGCAATATGGCATCTCCAGTTCAGGGCTCTCTGCTTTGGGTTGTCGTCCTCCCCCAGGGTGTTCACCAAGGTGATGGCAGAAGCTCTGGAGGCACTCAGATTGAGGGGGGATCGCTGTTCCTTATCTGGACGATTTACTACTTTTTGCAGACTCCAGAGTAAAGATGTTAGCGAACCTCAGGAGACTCAATCTAATCTCGAGAGCCTAGGGTGGCTTCTAAACCTGGAAAAATCCAACCTGATGCCATCGCAGTAAATTCGGTTTCTGAGTTACACCATTCAGTACTTCAAAATGTCTTTCTCCCTCAAGAGAAGATGGTAAAAGTTCAGTCTGCAGTAGCTCAGATGCAGATCAAAGTGTCAGTTCGGACTGCAATGGAGGCACTGGGCCTCCTCACTGCATCCATTCCAGTGTCCAGTGGGCCAGGTTACACTCTTGCCCCCTACAGATGGGAAATTCTTTGGAAATGGTCACACCTACAGCCACTAGAAAAAAGTCAAGATTTCTGCAAGGGTGAAAAGGGCCCTCTGGTGGTGGTGAAACCAGATCAATCTGTCAAAGGGCCTAAGCTGGTCTTTTCCACCTAACAAAAGACTAACCACAGAAGCAAGTGCTTGGGGCTGGGGAGCCCACTTAGACGATCATACAGTTCAGGGCACTTGGTCCAAGACAGAAGCCAGGAAGTCGTCGAACTGGCAAATTGAAAGCCATCTCTCTGGGTCTTATGTCCTTTCATTAAATAATCAGAGGCCAACATGTTCAGGTCCTATCAGACAACATGACGGCAGTAGCCTGTTTCAAAACGGGGGAACAAGGAGCAGAAGCCTCTTGGATCCGGGCATGCAATTACTTTGTTAGCTAGAACAGAATGTGGCTTTTCTAACAGCAATTCACATGAAGGGTTTCCAGAACCTCCTGGCAGATCTTCTGAGCAGGAATATTATAGAAGCGGAATGGAGCCTGAACCAGGACGTCTTCCTCATGATTATGGAGGCTTGTGGCCATTATCGGGTTGACTTGTTTGTGAGCCAATCGAAATGCCAAAGCTCCAATATTGTTTTCCCTCCACAGGGAAGATCAACCACTGGGCCTGGATGCCTTTGCTCAGCCTTGGGACTTCCCCTTGTGCTATGTGTCCCCCCCCCCCCCTCCAACTGATACCACTGGTCCTCAGGAAGTTCAGGGATGAATCCACAGATCTAATCCTGATCACACCCTTTTTAGCTGAAAAGGCCTTGGTTTGCACCACATCTAAATCTAGCCATGAAACCCCTCTGGAAGCTCCCGTTCAGGAAAGATCTTCTGATACAGGGGACCCTGAACCATCTGGAGTCGGATCGTCTTCAGTTGATGGCTTGGTTTGAGGAAGACCTCTTAAAGGCTAGAGGCCTGTCAGAGAAACTTATTTCCACACTTCTGTCCAGTAGGAAAAAAGTGACCAGAGCTATCTATGTCAGGAAAAAATATAACTTCTGTTCTTTTTATATAAACTTCAGGTGAAAAATATAATTTCTGTTTTAGAATTTCTCCATGAAGGAATGGAGAAGGGACTGGCAGCCAGCACCCTAAAAACCCAAGTGGCGCTTTTGAGTTTTGAGAAAACTGTTTTGAGAACTGTTGCAAGAGACTTTAGTTAGTTTTTCAAGGCCTTAGCTCGGAAAAGGCCGACAACCTTTAAAAATTTTCCCAAATGGGATTATCTTTGGTTTTACAAGGACTTATTAAAACTCAATTTGAACCTTTTTAGAGGAGTCCTCTCTGAGGAATTTGGTTCTAAAAACTATCTGGTTGCAATTACATCGACCTTGTCAATTGCAGATCATTTTTTTTTTTTTTCCCGGATCGATTAGTTCTTCAAACTGATCAGGGTTTTCTTCCTAAAATGGCTACATCCTTTCATCGTATTCCAGAAATTGTACTTCCTACATTTTCCTTGGCTACAGCTAACGCTAAAGAGAAATCGTTTAATTCTCTGGATGTGAGAAGGTGTTTGCTACATTATCTGTCTGTGACTAAGGAATTCTGAAAAGGCGAAAGCCTCCAAGAGTACCTTGGGAAGATGGCTTAAATGGGCAATCAAAGAAGCCTACATATTTCAGGGAGAAACTCCTCCTGAGGGTGTTGCAGCTCATTCTACTAGGTGAATGGCTGCTTTCTGGGATGAAGGAGCCGGTGCTTCGTCTGAACAAATTTGTAAGGCACCTACCTGGTCCAGTTTTTCTGCTTTCCTTCAGCACAATAGGCTAGACTTGCTGTCAGCTGCAGATCAGGCCTTCGGTAGGAAGTTACTGCAGGCAGTGGTTCTGCCTTAGGTTAAGTTACTTGGCTATCCTCTCCAGGTGCTATCCTGAAAGGCGATTTGAGAAAATCTTACTTACCGGTGATGGCATTTCTAAGAGCCTTTCAGGACAGCAGCCTACTACCCTCCCTAAAATGTTTTGTTATAAATGAATAAACTGTTGGTGGTTATGTGCTCTATTTTCCAGCATGTCGGAGGCTACTTTATAACTGAAGGCATGGTGGAAGAGGAGGGATTTAAAGACTGCAGTGTTTCCTGGGAAATTGGGTGGAGCTACACTCTCTCCTGGTGCTGTCCTGAAAGACTCTTAGAAATACCGTCACGGTAAGCCTAAGGTTTTTTTCTTTTTAGGTGTGTGCTAGATCAGCAGAAAGAGTTTTTGGAGGCTGGTATTTGATTTCAGGCATTTGTTGAACCAGCCTTGTCAATGACTTGATAAAGCGCACAATGCGAAACATGTAGTCATGGCAACCATATAGCTTATGGTCCACCCTGGTTCCTGGTATTTCCCCGCAAGTGGCGCCTGTCCGGCTGATGTCACCGCTACGGAACTACAGCGGAGTCCTTTCATCCTCGCGCCGGCTGGTTTCCGGCTTTGTGCACACACTGCTCAGCAGTCCTGGGAGACTGACCTCCTCGCACTCGTGTTGCTTGCTGCCAGGTGCCCTTGTCTACTCCAGCCCAGGGAGATGTAAGCATTTTATGTACTTTGTTTTTCGGTTATTAATACCAATAAACTGTTAACCCTTCCTATACTGGATGTTCACCTGACTTCCTTATCCATTGCATCCCGGTGTGGCTCATGCACTGCCTTCCTCATGTACTTTTGTCCATATCAGCACCCTTCCTATGCTTGTTGGCTAGCAGTAGAAAAACCACTGGGGAGCCTCACAGGCTTACTTCTATCCCTCCACCCTAAAGGCACTCCAGGAGCGCCAGATTTGTGATTATTGCTTTGACTTCTGGACTGGATTTTTTCCTATGGCTGCCCTGGGTGCGTCTCTTTACTGAGCCATTAGTTGGCTAACAGCAGAACAACCGCTGGGGAGCCTCACAGGCTTACGTCTATCCCTCCACCCTACAGGCATCCCAGGAGCGCCTGGTTTGTGATTATTGCTTTGACTTTGAAAGAAGACAACTTTGCCAGGTGTGCATTGACTGAAGAGGAAGCGTCTTCAGCATGCAGTGACTTAATCGCATCAGTGAGGAAGAAACTTGATGCTACCATCCAATCTTTTCGGTCATCTTTAACAGATCCTTCCTTGAGTCAGCCTCACATTCCTCTCAGGGCTCACAATAAATCCCTTCGGTGGAAGCGGAAATAGGTCCTCCTACCGAAGGACGTTTTTTTTCCCCCTCTCATTCTAAAGAAGTGTCGGAGGAGGAAGGGGTACAAAACATACCCTCAAAGTATAAATTGTCCTTATAAACTGCTTCTAACAAACAGTCTACTTGTTCTATCACTTTAGGTTTGGGAAGAAGAAAATAGATTTATCCCTGCATGATAGGATGTATGCAGGCCTGGGTGAACCTAAATGTTGCACCTTCCCAGTCCATTAAACCATCTCAGAGGCCATTAAAAGAGAATTGGCAGAACCAGAGAGGAAACCCTTCTTTCCTAAAGCATTTAAGAGGCGTTTTCCATTTGATGAAGACCCAGGGGCACTTTGGAATAAAGTAACGAAAATTGATGCGGCTTTCTCCCAAGTTTCTAGGTCAACTGATTTGGCATTTGAGGATATGGGAATTTTAAAAGATCCCATGGACAATAGAATGGATCAACAGCTTAAAAGAACTTGGCAATCCATCATGGGTAACCTCAAACCAGCTATGGCAGTCACCTGCATATCCAACTTGGAGTACTGGGCTAACCAGCTCAAAGCCCCATATCACTGCTGATTCGCCAAAACAGGAAATTCTTGATTCCTTTTCCACTCTGTCCATGGCTATCGCCTTCATTGCGGTTGCGTCAGCGGAATCGGTTAGGATGATGGCAAGATCAGCTTTAACCAACTCAGCCAGAAGAGCTCTGTGGTTTAAGACTTGGCCTGGGGATACGGCATCCAAGAGCAAGCTTTGTGGGATTCCGTTTCTAGGGGATTGCCTCTTTGGTCCAGAGTTAGACTCAGTTTTGGACAGGACAGCCAACAAAGAGGTCATTCCCTATCAAAAAGAAAAGAGAGCCACCTTAATGTCTTTTTCGACCTCAAAGGGCTCAGCAGGATAGCAGGCCCAAAGAGAAAAGGAAAAATTGGTTGGCACAAAAATCTAGGGGGAAAGGAAACGTCCTTTTCCATCTTCCTGCGTCAACCAACAAAGCACAAGGGCAAGGTGTTGCGGTGGAAGGAAGACTGAAAATAATTTCTCCCCCACTGGGCAGCTATGACAAAAAAATCAATACAGGAAGTGCAGAATTATTAGGCAAATGAGTATTTTTGAGGATTAATTTTATTATTGAACAACCATGTTCTCAATGAACCCAAAAAACTCATTAATATCAAAGCTGACTATTTTTGGAAGTAGTTTTTAGTTTTAGCTATTTTAGGGGGATATCTGTGTGTGCAGGTGACTATTACTGTGCATAATTATTAGGCAACTTAACAAAAATCAAAGATACAGTATACCCATTTCAATTTATTTTTACCAGTGAAACCAATATAACATCTCAACATTCACAAATATACATTTCTGACATTCAAAAACAAATCAGTGACCAATATAGCCACCTTTCTTTGTAAGGACACTCAAACGCCTGCCATCCATGGATTCTGTCAGTGTTTTGATCTGTTCACCATCAACATTGCGTGCAGCAGCAACCACAGCCTCCCAGACACTGTTCAGAGAGGTGTACTGTTTTCCCTCCTTGTAAATCTCACATTTTTTTTAAACTGCGTTTTATTAAATTTATCACCTGAACAGTACAAGAATACTACAAAACATTGGAAATACAGAGAGTCATGGAATAGTACCGGTCTTTAATGAAATAACACAAAGGTTCAATATAGGTAAAGGATATCCCATAGATACGTAGATACAGAGATTTACAAATTTGTCAGAATAAAGCAGATATCCTTAGTTATAACACATGCAACACATGCTCGTTATATGCAGAAACAAAAAAAACCCAAAGAAAAAGGAACAACTCAGCAGAAAAATGCAGGTGGTGGTCAGAGTCACAGCCTCATTCGTCAGCGGAGCGTGGGCCCAGAACAGCCCCCCCCCTGTACCCGGACCGCCCTCACCCTCAGGGCGGCGTGGAGCTGCACGTGTCAGATAAAGCAACCCAAGGACCCCATACTTTTAGGAACTTTTTTGGACAGCCCCTGGCCTCATAAGTCAGCCTATACAGGGGTAGGACATGGTTGACCAAATTTTTCCAAAGATCAAGTGGGATCCTGTCCACCTGTGTCCATTGCATCACTACAGTTTTCCTGGCATAAAACAACAAGAGTCGGAGAAGCTGTTTCCGATGGGTGCTGAGATCAATCTCCCCGAAAATCCCCAGTAAGCACCACTTAGGGCTGCAGACATTAGGGAAATCCAAGGAGGTCGAGAGAAAGTGCGTAACTTGGGACCAAAAAGGTCTAACTTTCGGACAACTCCACAGCATATGAAGCAATTTTCCCTGGTCCCCCCCACATTTATGACAGTCTGGCGCGGGTCTCTGCTTCATCAGAAACAACCGATAAGGAGTATAATAAGTCCTATGAAATATACGTAACTGTATCAGACGGTCCCTGGCTGAGATGGGTGTCCTAAAATATACCTCAAGCACTTCTTCCCAATCATCGTCCGAGATATCCGGGATGTCTCTCGTCCACCCGGCCCTAACAGCCTCCAGGCGCGATGGCACACTAGTAAGAAGGATTCCATAGTAGGAGCTAGTCAGCTTAGTGTGCTCATCCCGCAACAATTCCTTTTCCATAGGAGAATTGTCTAGCATGACACTGCCCGGCCCAAATTGGGCCAAGGCAGCGTGTCGCAGCTGGAGATAACGATATTGCCAAGAGCCGGGCACCCGAAAGTCCGCCCGGAACTGGGAGAACGTCTTAAAATTCCCCCCCTCAAACAATTGATGGGCATACTTCAGGCGCCGTTCTGCCCACCGCGCCGCATCCTGAGACCCAGCGAAGTGAGGCAGACTAGGATTGCACCACAAGGGTTGATTCGGGGAACGCCAACAGAGACTCACATCTGACATATATCTGCAGAGAGGATTTCAAGAGTGCCGTACCCTCGGAGGACGCAACGCAGCGCCGGTAAATAAGATTAGCAAGCGTTTCATAGGAGGAAACCACCGCTGCTTCGACAGCCGTAGCCGCACTGCTCCTCCGAGGGAAGAGCCAACCGTGGACATGTCCCATTTGTGCTGCATAGTAATACAAGCGCAAGTTTGGAAGGGCAAGGCCCCCCATCGCCACCGGCTGCTGTAAGGTGGCAACAGAAAGCCTAGGCGCCTTCGGGTACCATAGGAAACCGGAAATAAGAGAATCAAGATCCCTGAAAAACTTATTCGGCACAAACAGTGGAGAGTTGGCAAGGAGATACAGAAATTTCGGCAACATAACCATTTTAAATAAGTTGACCCTACCAGTCAGAGTTAAAGGCAGATGCTTCCAGTGCTCCAGTCTAGATTTGAACAGGTTTAGGCAGGGAACAAGATTGTTTTGGAAATACAAGGATATAGGTTGCTGAACTTGAACACCTAGATATTTAAATGAGAACGTAAATTTCAAGGGGCAGTCAGTCGGCAGCGAGAGCGGGATGTCCATATCGACAGGAAACAGGCTAGACTTAGTCCAGTTAACCCGAAAACCAGAAAAAGAACCGAAATGTCGAATAAGTCGGAGAACGGGCATAAGCGATGTGTGTGGATCAGTTAAATACAACAACATGTCGTCGGCATAAAGAGAGACCCTCTCCTCCAGAGACCCCCACTGACATCCCTTGGACAGCGGGGGAAGTTCGCAGCAGCTGAGCCAAAGGTTCTATTGCGAGCGCGAAAAGCAAGGGGGATAAAGGGCAACCCTGCCGCGTACCCCGTCGTATCTGCAGTGGACCAGAAACCATCCCATTTACCCTAATACGGGCAAGAGGTTGAGCATATAGGATCCGAAGCCAAATCAAAAAATTCTTTCCAAACCCAAATCTCTCAAGTACATAGAACAGGTACGGCCACTCCACAGAGTCAAAAGCCTTCTGTGTATCAAGTGAGAGGACCACCCTCGGTAAACGGGAGGGGTTTGGGGCCTGCAGATTGGTGAACAACCGACGAATATTCGCATAAGCCGAGCGCCCCGGAATGAAGCCAGTCTGATCTATCCCCACGATAGAGCCAATTATCTCATTCAGACGCATTGCGAGAATTTTAGTAAGGATTTTAAGCTCTACATTAATAAGCGATATGGGTCTGTAAGAGTCACAGTATCGCGGGTCCTTATTAGGCTTAGGGATCAACACTATGAGGGCCTCCTGGAGTGAAGGAGGGAGGGAGCCACCATCAAATATCGACTTGAAGAGCACCAGGAGTCGCGGCAGCAACAGTTCCCCGTGCTGTACATACCATTCTACCGGAAAACCGTCAGGGCCCGGAGTTTTATGTTTTGGGAATGATTTAATGGCTACCCCCACCTCCTCCAGCGACAAAGGGGCCTCCATACTAGCGCTCTGCTCAACACTAAGTGTGCGGAAAGGAATAGAGTCCACGTAAGCATAAAGCTCTGGGGGGGTATAATGGGCCCGAGAGGTGTACAGGTCCGAATAAAATTTGTGGAAGGCGCCAAGTATGTCCTCCGTAGCCGAGAGAGAGTGCCCCGCATGATCCAAAATAACAGGGATAGCAACCGGTTCCGGAACAGGGCTAGCCAAAAAGGCGTTGGGACTGGTACAGGAGACGCTTCTGGGTCCTCTGCACCAAGGCCAGCTCGTAAGCCCGCTGCGCCGCTTTCCACGTTCTATTATTCTCAGGGGTGGGATCCAAAGTGTAAACCCGTTCGGAGGCACTCAGAGCATCTGCCAATTCCTCGATTTCTGCTGCCACTGCCTTTTTGAACTTAGAAACCCCCTGCATGTATGCTCCGCGCAGGACAGCCTTAGAGGCGTCCCAACAGGTGAGGTCCTGCACCCCTTCCGCATTCTCCGCCCAGAAATGAGTCATGGCAGTAGCACATTCAGCCGACACCATCGGTTCCGCGAGCCAGTAAGGGCTCATACGCCACACCGATCCAGCCGGACGCCTGGCCACCGTCGGCGTCATCACCAGGGGTGAATGGTCTGAGATTGCCCTCGGAAGGTACGCCACGTCGGAGATCATTGGAAGCACCTCCGAGGAGACAAACCACATATCCAATCTAGAGAAGGTACCATAAGAGCTGGAATAACAGGAGTATTCCCTTCTCTGCGGATATTTCCATCGCCACGTCTCGGTCAGACCGTACGCCGCAGCCCAGTCAGCTAATGCCAGCGACTGTCGCCCCGAGCCGTGGAGACGATCCATTTGAGGATCCAAAACTGCATTAAAATCCCCTCCTATAATTAAAGACCCCTGAGCCATGGAGAGGACCGTCCGCATACAGTCATCAAGACGTCCAACCTCCACTGGCGGAGGGAGGTATAAGTTAACTATTGTAAATAAACGTTCCATAAAATTCAATACCACTATAACACAACACCCATCCCGGTCGGTCTTCACCTCCAGCACCCGCACCGGGCACGCCCTGGAGATCAAGGTCGAGACCCCCCTTGAATAGGTGGAGTAAGTAGCATGGAATGCGTGAGCCATACGTGGTCGCTTTAACGCCCTTGTTTTGGGGTCCATTAAGTGCGTCTCCTGCAAAAGGAGGATGTCCGCCTTAGAGCGCTTGAAATGATCAAACACTAGTGACCTCTTAATCTTGGAGTTCATACCCCGCACATTCCATGTCAAAAGCCTCAAAGACATTTATTAACAGAAAGTAGCATGAAGAAACGCGGCCCACCCAGAGGAGAACCCCCTCCGAGAGCGCCCCGCCCCCACCTGAAAAAACATACATACCAGTACCTAGCGGGCGCACGGGCAGGGAAAGCCCCCGGGGGGCCCGTCCGGACCACACCTCCGCCGAAATACCACCTAATAAAGAGCTGACCACCACTGCTGAGAGAAAAAGCATACGGAGTAAAAATAAAACAGAAAACTGAAATCCACAACCCCATGAACCCACCCCCCCACCCCCCACCCGGCTCCCTGTCATAAAAACAGGCAGAGAGCTTTAGCCCAGAAACACTAACAACCCCAGAAGGCATAACTATGCCAGAATGTCTTTATTTCAGTGTCCCTAAAGGAGCAGGAACACACCAGAAAAAATAAAAATAAAAACAAGAAAAATGGAAAATGGGGGGGGGGGGGGGGAGAAAAAAAAAAGCACCGCCTCAGAGGATAAAGGTGCAAGTTCAGGGGATGAAAACCTCCTCAGAGAACACATGAGGGAGACCGTCCGGTCCAGTATGGAGTCGTCCAGCCATCAGGATAACAGCACCCCCAGACAGGGGATATCAGCAACAGAGTCCGAGCATCAGTATGGAGGGGCCCAGGTAGGCCCAGACCCCCGGCAAACAACAGCTGCAATAATCAAAGCATGTTCAGCCCCGTCTTCCCAAACCATCAAGCCAGGCCGATGCATCCTGCGGGGAAAGGAAGAAGTGAGCCTTTCCCTCATGGATCACCCTCAATTTAGCTGGGTAAAGCATGCTGTAGCCAAACTGCCCTTCCCTAAGCCTGCGTTTGACCGCATTGTAGGCCATGCGTAACTTCTGTGTAGCAGCAGAGTAGTCAGGATAGATAGAGATTTTAACTCCATTGTATTGAAGGTCAGGAAGATTGCGTGCAGCTCGCAGGATATTTTCCTTGTCCCGAAAATGAAGGAATTTTGCCAGTAAAGATCTTGGAGGGGCCCCAGGAGGGAGAGGGCGCATAGGAACCCGGTGTGCCCGTTCAATGGCAAACAGGGGGGAGAGATGTTCCACACCTACAGTATCCTTAATCCAGGTTTCCAGAAAATCCTCAGCATGTCTCCCGTCAGATTTCTCAGGAAAGCCAACAAAGCGGAGATTATTTCTGCGCATCCTGTCCTCCAAGTCCCCAAGTTTATCAGAATGGTCCTGTAGATCCTGCCGTTGTGTGCGGACCTCTGCCTGCAAGGGGTTAACTGTGTCCTCAACATCACTGATACGCTGTTCAGCAGCAGCGATCCGAGTGCGAATCTTCTGCACTTCATGTTTAACTATAGATAAGTCCAGCCGGACAGTCTCAATTTGAGTGGTCAGAGTGGATTGGCAAGTGTGAATAGCCTCCATGATGTGCTGTAACGTGAGGCTCCCAGAAGCTGAATCTCCCGCCTCAGTAGCCCCCTCCGGAGCCCCCCCTGCTTGGGAGTCCCCCGCATCCCATGTCCCATCCGCCGCCCAGGGATCTGAACCCTCCTGCAGCCCCGGGGATAGAGCTGGGGGTCCCTTAGACAGCACGGGGGAATCAGCGAAATGGTCCCGAATAGTGGTCGGGGGTCGGGCCTTCTGGGGCACACCATCAGGCTTACCCGAGGATGCAGGGATCCGTGAAGGAGGCTGTCCGGCCCGGCCCGACTTCTCCTTGGGCGGACGCTGCGGCTGGGAAGAGGGTCCGGCGCCATCTTGGGAGGCCTCGCGGCCTGGGCTGTTTCGGAAGGCCGCACCCGCCTTGGTGCCCTGGGGGCCGATTTTGACCATGGTGGCTGGCTCCGGAGGTGCCAGGATAGGTGTGTCAGCGAAAATTGAGGGGTTGATCGAAAGGATTAGTGCCAGGATCAATGAAGGATCACCAGGTGCCGCCGGAGCTCCGAGACTGCGCTGCTTACATGCCGATCGCTAGCCACGCCCCCGTAAATCTCACATTTGATGATGGACCACAGGTTCTCAATGGGGTTCAGATAAGGTGAACAAGGAGGCCATGTCATTAGCTTTTCTTCTTTTATACCCTTTCTTGCCAGTCACGCTGTGGAGTACTTGGACGCGTGTGATGGAGCATTGTCCTGCATGAAAATCATTTTTTTTCTTGAAGGATGCAGACTTCTTCCTGTACCACTGCTTGAAGAAGGTGTCTTCCAGAAACTGGCAGTAGGACTGGGAGTTGAGCTCGACTCCATCCTCAACCCGAAAAGGCCCCACAAGCTCATCTTTGATGATACCAGCCCAAACCAGTACTCCACCTCCACCTTGCTGGCGTCTGAGTCGGACTGGAGCTCTCTGCCCTTTACCAATCCAGTCACGGCCCATCCATCTGGCCCATCAAGACTCACTCTCATTTCATCAGTCCATAAAACCTTTGAAAAATCAGTCTTGAGATATTTCTTGGCCCAGTCTTGACGTTTCAGCTTGTGTGTCTTGTTCAGTGGTGGTCGTCTTTCAGCCTTTCTTACCTTGGCCATGTCTCTGA
This sequence comes from Pelophylax lessonae, assembly GCF_965119305.1. Classification (NCBI taxonomy): domain Eukaryota; kingdom Metazoa; phylum Chordata; class Amphibia; order Anura; family Ranidae; genus Pelophylax; species Pelophylax lessonae. The sequence goes on along the minus strand of NC_138773.1, from coordinate 175,787,123 downwards.
GTATTGCACACCTTGTGCTTTTGGGCACTCCAGTGATGTTGCAGCTCTGAAATATGGCCAAACTGGTGGCAAGTGGCATCTTGGCAGCTGCACGCTTGACTTTTCTCAGTTCATGGGCTGTTATTTTGCGCCTTGGTTTTTCCACACGCTTCTTGCGACCCTGTTGACTATTTTGAATGAAATGCTTGATTGTTCGATGATCACGCTTCAGAAGCTTTGCAATTTTAAGAGTGCTGCATCCCTCTGCAAGATATCTCACTATTTTTGACTTTTCTGAGCCTGTCAAGTCCTTCTTTTGACCCATTTTGCCCAAGGAAAGGAAGTTGCCTAATAATTATGCACACCTGATATAGGGTGTTGATGTCATTAGACCACACCCCTTCTCATTACAGAGATGCACATCACCTAATATGCTTAAATGGTAGTAGGCTTTCGAGCCTATACAGCTTGGAGTAAGACAACATGCATAAAGAGGATGATGTGGTCAAAGTACTCATTTGCCTAATAATTCTGCACTCCCTGTATATTGGCTATGCTGTCCCAATGCTACCAGATAGAATTTTTCGGATCCTCCTCCAGAAAGATACTTTTTCACAAAGCTTCCAAAAGACACAACAAAAGCCCTGGCTATGAAGGACCTATTAAAGGACTTGATGCGACAGGGAGTTGTCAAGTATCATCAAAAGAATGACATCAGGGATTCTATTCCCATCATTTTCTGATAAGGAACCTATCCGGGGTTTTTTGCCTCATTATCAACCTAAAACCATTAAACATGTCAGTTCTGTACAAAAGATTTCATATGGTTTCAATCTTCACGGTCAGAAATTTGTTAACCAAAGGATGCTTCATGGCATTGATTGATTTAAGGGATGCTTATCTTCATAATCCCATAGCCACTCAGTTTCAAAGATTCCTGAGGTTGGCTGTGGATAGGGGAGAGGAAATCGTCCTCCATCTGCAATTCAGAGCCCTTCTTTTCAGCCTTTTATTGGCCCCTCAAATTTTTACAAAGGTAATGGCAGAGTGACTGGCACCTCTCCGCCTTCAGGGAATCTCAGTGATTCCATACCTAGACGACCTCCTATTTGCTCCTTCCAGGGAAAGGTTGCAAGAAGATCAAGCTAAGCAAGGCCTGCAGCCACTTAAAATCCTTGGGTTGGATGTAAACCTTCAAAAGTCAAGCTTCACTCCAGCGCAGTGGGTACAGTTTCTGGGCTTCCAGATAAATTCAATGGAACAGAAAATGTTCCTTCCAGAAGAAAAGGAAAACAAAATACAGAGTGTAGTAGCCATGCTACAGACAATTTAGGAGTTATTGGTCAGAAGGGGTATGTCAGCCCTGGGAACCCTAACCTTGGCTATACCAGCCATTCAATAGGCAAAACTCCATTTCAGACCACTCCTATATTTCCTTCTTAACCACTTGCCGACCGCCGCACGACTATCTACGTCGGGTGTCAGCCCCTCACAGGCAAAGTGACGTAGGGCTACGTCGCTTGCTTGGGAGGGTCTAGGGAGCGAGCGCGCGCCCCCGCGTGGTCACGGACCCCCCCCCCTGCGTGTGTGACCGGCGGACCCGATGTCCGCCGGCCACTCTGCGATCGGCGGGGGAGAGGGAGAAAGTCAGGCGGCTTGTGTAAACAAGCCACCTGTCATTCTCCTCGGTGTAAAAACACTGATCACACGGATCTACTATGTAGATCCGTTGATCAGTGTCCTTACAGCTCAAGCCACAGCCAATCACAGTAGAAAGTACGCCCCTAGGGACACACACAGCCCCTCCCTCTCAAATAAAGTTAACCCCTTCACTACCAGTGTATTTTTACAGTAACAGTGCATATGTATAGCACTGATTACTGTAGTAATGTCACTGGTAACCCCAAAAGTGTCAAAAATGTCAGTCAAGGGTCCGATCTGTCCGCCGCAATGTCGCAGTACCGCAAAAAAAATCGCAGATCGCCGCCATTATGCGTTAAAAAAAACCCAACAAAAATGACAAAAATCTTTCCCTTTGTTAGTAAACGCGATAACTTTTACGCAAACCAATCAAAATACGCTTTTTGCGATTTTTTTTTTTTTTTTTTTTTTTTTTTTTTTTTTTTTTTTTTTTTTTTTACCAAACATAGGTAGCATAAAACAAATTGGCCGAAAATGTTAAAAAATTTTGATTTTTACATTTTTTTTGGGGGGGAATTTCATATAAAAAAAAAGTGAAAAATATTGCTATTTTTGCAAAATGTACGCTCTTTTTTTGTTTATAGCGCGTGATCAAAAAATCGCACAGGTGATCAAATACCACCAAAAGAAAGCTCTGTTTGTGGGAAAAAAAGGACGCCAAATTCGTTTAGGTACAGCGTCGCACGACCGCGCAATTGTCTGTTAAAGTCACGCAGTGCCGAATCGCAAAATACCCCCTGGTCAGGAAGGGGGTAAAATCTTCCGGGGCTTAAGTGGTTAAAGTTTGGGATCACAGTCCAAAAACCCTAGAAACAAAAGTAAAGATCCCCACCAAGGTCTAAAGGACCCTCTGGTGGTGGAGAAATCAAGCAACTTTGTCAAGGGGCTTATTATGGACCTTCCAGGTCGAAGAGTGATAACAGATGCCAGCATGTGGGGATGGGGAGCCCACCGGAATCAGAATCTGGCACAAGATGTTTGAGGACTTCCTTGCCTCAGCCTGGGACCAACTGGAGAGAGTTAAAAGCGGTCGCTTTGGCTTTGGCTGCCTTCTCTCTGAACCTCCAGGAGTCCCATGTGCAAATCTTATTGGACAACGCCACGACAGTGGCTTATCTAAACAAACCAGGGAGCTCAAGAAGCAGGACCCTTCAGTCGCTGTTGACCGAAATCCTGGAATGGGCGGAAAGTCAGTTACTTTCCTTAGCGGTCCATATCAAGGGCATGTTAAACGAGGTGGCGGATTTTTTGAGCAGACAGAAAATTCGGGATGCAGATTGGAGCCTGAATCCAGAAGTCTTTGCATTAATCACCTGGACTTGTTTGCGTCGAACGCAAAGCTCCCTCTTTACTTTTCTCTCCACCGAAACAAAGGTTCCCTGGGGATAGATGCCTTGGCACATCCTTTGAACTTTCTTCTGGGTTATGCTCCCCCCCCCCTCCCCCTTCAGCTCATTCCGCTGGTATTACAGAAAATACAGAAGGAAAGAGCATCAGTGATTCTGATTGCTCCAGTTTGGCAAAAAAAGCTTGGTTCTCAACTATTCTACAGTTAGCAGTCAAACCCTGTTTTCAGCTCCCTCTTCAACAGGATCTGCTGCTTCAGGGGCCAATATGTCACCCAGAGGTGGCCAGGCTGAACCTCACTGCCTGGTATCTGAGGAGCAGATATTAAAAAAAATAAAGGACTCTTAGAACCTCTAGTAACCACTTTACTTTCAGTAGGAAGAAAGTTACTAGTAGTGTTGAGCGAACACGGACTGTATTATTCGTGTTCGTACCGAATAATTGGATTTTTGTTACCCGAAAACTTTACTGTATGTTCGGTTTTAAAATCCGTGTTCGTTCATTTTATTTCCTGTTTTGTATGTAATTGCGCGCTTTTAATGGCGGGCTTTCAACAGCCAATCAACTAACGTTTAACTGGTGTGCCTTAAGCCATCCCAGCCATGCCTACTAATGTATTAGTAGCTGTGATTGGCCATCTGAAGCATGTGACCATGTCTTTATAAGTTTGAGAGCCCCCAGCGCGCCGCATCATTCTGCTGTAGTTTAGGGACAGAGCACACATCATACGTGCTGGCTGCTGATTAGGGACAGACAGTGATTCTGTGAAAAATTGTGTCCGAAAAGAATACAGGGACAGGTCTGAGTGCAGGCAGGGAAAGTTATTAGAGCATTTTAGGGCCAGGCAGGAGATTAGGCAGGGTCAGTCTTCTACATTGATTTTGCTGTGTGGGGGGTGGTGCAGTGAACAATCTTTTTGCCCTCACTTGAGCCCACGGAGGAGGAGGAGGGAGAAAAAAAAATCTATTTTTATCAGTCAGTTGTGTGCAGCATTCATCTTAGATCTATTTTACTACAAGTTAAAAGGGATTTTTTTTTTTCCCCCCCCTTCATAGTCTTTTTGCTCCAGTGCTGACTGTGACATAAGACACTGCTGTGTTCACATGTGCTGTTGAGTGATTTTCAATTTTATACCCTTTTTTTTTTTTTTTTTTTTTTTTTTTTTTTTTTCTATTCCACTATTCAATATACAACCTTTTGGGTTAAAAATTAAATTGTGGCATAGTCTGTACTAATCTATTTAAAAATTACAAACTTAAAGGGGAATTTTCTTTTTTTTTTTTCCCCCCCCTCTGCCTGCTGCAGAGCTGACTGTGACATAAGACACTGCAGTGTTCACATGTGCTATTGAAAAATCATCAATTTTATATCATATTTTCTATTCTATTCCACTATTCAATCTACACCCTTTGGGGTAAAAAGAATTAAATTGCAGCATAGTCTGTATCGGTACGTGTGAGATGCACCTTTCCAATTTTTGGGGCGCATCTTCCACCGCCGAGGATTGCAGGGTGCTTCAGTTTGCCTCCTGCCTGTTCCGAGCTCCTACTCCTCATCCTGCCTTTAGGGTACAAAAAATAGTAATCCGGGCCTAGTCTGTGTTTGTACGTGTGAGATACACCGTTTTATATCCTTTTTTCTATTCCGCTATTCAATATACACCCTTTTGGGGTGAAAAAAATTAAATTGCGGCATAGTTTGCATATTTGACTGTGAGATACACGCGTGCGATACTGTTGTTGTTTTGTTCCGCTATTCAATAAACACCTTTCTAGGGCAAGATCATAAATTACAGAAATATGAGGAGACCGTCAAATAGGGGCCGTGGCCTGGGTCGTGGTGCTGCTGGTAGAGCTCCTGTTGCAAGGAGAGGACGTGGTCGATCTGTGCCAGCTACACGCACAAGTGAAACACCTTCCTCAAGTGTGAGTAGGCGACAGAACCTGCAGCAGTATTTGGTAGGGCATCATGCGCCTCTAGAAGTGATGAGGCCAGAAGAAGTACAGGCGATAGTAGATTGGGTTGCTGACAGTGCCTCCAGTTCCTTCACATTGTCTCCCACACAGTCTACTGCAGAAAGGTCAGAGTTGGCACCTGCAGCCAATGTCCAACCGTCCTTCACCTCGCCCCCTTGCAAATCAGGCAAGCAGTCTGAGCCCCTAGTCATGCAGCAGTCTCTTCTTCTTTTTGATGACTGTCAGCAGGGTTTCCCAGGACCTAGCCCTGCCCCAGAAGTGGAAGAGATTGAGTGCAGCGATGCCCAACCACTTATTTCTCAAGACGAGTACATGGAAGGACCATTGCAGCACGTCTCCGATGATGACAAAACGCAGGTGCCAACTGCTGCGGCACTCAGAATTGTGGAGACCGACAAGGAGGGCAGGGGTGAAGACTGGGTGGAAGATGATGTGGAGGATGATGAGGTCCTCGACCCCACATGGAATGAAGGTCATGCAGGTGACCTGAGTAGTTTGGAGGAAGAGGCGGTGGTCGCAAAGAGCTACCAGCACAGCAGAAGAGGGAGCAGGGTGCAGAAGCGGAGCGGCCGTGCCCTAGACACTACGCCTGCTACTGCCCAACGCAGCAAGGGACCGAGCGCACCAGAGCCAGCTCAAAGGAGTTCTCTAGCGTGGAATTTCTTTAGAAAATGTGCTGATGACAGGACACGAGTGGTTTGCACCCTGTGCAATCAGAGCCTGAAGCGAGGCATAAACCTTCTCAATCTGAGCACAACCTGCATGATCAGGCATCTAAGTGCAAAGCACGAGCTGCAGTGGAGTAGACACCTTCAAAACCAAGAAAGGTCTCTGGCTCCTCCTGCTTCCTCTTCTGCTGCAGTCTCGGCCTCTTCATCCACCTCTGTAGTGATACCGGCACCTGCCACCCCGCAAACAGACGATCTGTCAGCAACACCACCACCTGGGTCACCAGCCATCTCCACAATGTCCCGTGGAAGCGTTCAAACACTTCAGAGGAAGAGGAAGTACCCCCCTACCCACCTGCGATCCCTGGCCCTGAATGCCAGCATTTCAAAATTCTTGGCCTTTGAAATGCTGTCATTCCATCTGGTGCAGACGCACAGTTTTAAAAGCCTTATGTCGGTGGCTGTCCCACAGTACGTCGTGCCAAGCCGCCACTACTTTTCCAGGCAAGCCATCCCTTCCCTGCACAATCAAGTGGGGGAAAAAAATCAGGTGTGCACTGCGCAACGCCATCTGTGCCAAGGTCCACCTAACTACCGATACGTGGACCAGTAAGCACGGTCAGGGGCGTTATATCTCCCTAACGGCACACTGGGTAAATGCAGTGGCGGATGTGCCTGAGGGGCATAGCAATTTGGCGCATGTCCTTCCACCACCGCGGATTGCAGGGTGCTTCAGTTTGCCTCCTGTTCCTTACTCCTCCTACTCCGCTTCCTCATCCTCTACCGCCTCCTCATCCGGTCAGCGTAACACCTTCACCACCAACTTCAGCACAGCCAGGGGTAAACGACAGCAGGCAGTTTTAAAACTTGCCTGTTTGGGGGGAAAACCACACACCGCTCAGGAGTTGTGGAGGAGCATGGAACAGCAGACAAATGAGTGGTTGCTGCAAGCGAGCCTCAAGCCCGGCCTGGTGGTGTGCGATAACGGCGAAATCTAATAGCAGCTCTGGGCCTAGCCGGTTTGACGCACATCCCTTGCCTGGCGCATGTGCTGAATTTGGTGGTGCAGAGGTTCCTTAAAAATTACCCCGATATGTCAGAGCTGCTGCAGAAAGTGTGGGCCGTCTGTGCGCACTTTTGGCGTTCTCAGCCTGCTGCTGCTCGCCTGTCAGCGCTGCAGCGTAACTTCGGCCTTCCCGCTCACCGCCTCATATGTGACGTGCCCACAAGGTGGAACTCCACCTTGCACATGCTGGAAAGACTGTGCGAGCAGCAGCAGGCCATAGTGGAGTTTCAGCTGCAGCACGCACGCATGACTCGCTCTGCGGAACAGCACCACTTCACCACCAATAACTGGGCCTCCATGCGAGACCTGTGTGCCTTGTTGCGCTGTTTTGAGTACTCCACCAACATGGCCAGTGCCGATGACGCCTTTGTCAGCTTAACTATCCCACTTCTATGCCTCCTTCAAAAAACGATTCGGGCGATGATGGAAGAGGATGTGGCACAGGATGAGGAGGAGGAGGATGAAGAGGTAACATTTCCAAGGCTTTCAGGGCAGTCATTTGCAAGTGGCTCAGAGGGTGGGTTCCTGCACCCACAAACGCCAGGGACACAATTGTCCAGCAGGGGCACAGTTCTGGAGGATGAGGAGGAGGAGATGGAACCATGTTCACAGCAGGGTGGCACCCAGGCCAGCTCATGGCCATCACTGGTGCGTGGCTGGGGGGATACAGGACAAAGACGATACACCTCCCACAGAGGACAGCCTTTCGTTGCCTCTGGGCAGCCTGGCACACATGAGCGATTACATGCTGCAGTGTCTCCACAACGACCGCCAAGTTGCCCACATTCTAACTTGTGCTGATTACTGGGTGGCCACGCTGCTTTATCCCCGTTACAAGGACAACGTACCGTCCTTAATTCACTCACTGGAGCGCGATCGCAAGATGCGCGAGTACAAGCGCACGCTGGTAGACGCGATGCTGCTGGCATTCCCACCTGACAGCGGGGCCACAGTGGAAGCACAAGGCCAGGGAGGAGGAAGAGGTCGCCAACGCAACCAGGGCACCGCCAGCACCTCAGAAGGCAGGGTTAGCATAGCCGAAATGTGGAAAAGCTTTGTCAGCACGCCACAACAAACAGCAGCTCATATGGAACGTCTCAGCAGGAGGCAGCATTTCACCAACATGGTGGAGCAGTATGTGTGCACACGCCTACATGTAGTGAATGACGGGTCTGCCCCCTTCAACTTCTGGGTCTCCAAATTGGGCACATGGCCTGAGCTTGCCCTTTATGCCTTGGAGGTGCTGGCGTGCCCTGCAGCCAGTGTATTATCTGAACGTGTATTTAGCACGGCTGGGGGCGTTATCACAGACAAGCACAGCCGCCTGTCCAGAGACAATGTGGACAAGCTCACGTTCATTAAAATGAACCAGGCATGGATCCCACAGGACTTTTCCGTACCTTGTGCAGAATAGAGATGGATACCGACCTTACCCAGCCATTGTTCTATTTTTGATCTTTCTCACTTTTAGGGTGTACCCTCATTTAAAATGACTGAAAAAAAGCAGTGTTGGCTTCCTCGTCGTCCTCCACCGCCACTTCCACATCCACCGCCACCTCAACCTCCCTCCTACTCCATATGGGCCTCGTCCTTCACAGATGAAGAAAATTTGTTTATTCTGTTTTTTTTTTTTTTTTTTGTTTTTTTTTTTTTTGTTTTTTTTTTTTTTGTTTTAAGTTCTTTCCCTATCCACATTTGTTTGCAGAGCACTTGCCACGTTCTTAACTACATTTTGCTGCCATTTGCAGCACTCTAGCCCTTTCCATTGGTGTTTTAGAGCCATTTTAGTGCCTGAAAGTTCAGGTCCCCATTGACTTCAATGGCCTTCGGTGTCCGGGTAAAGTTCGGAAAAAGTCCGGGACATGGACCCGGACTTTTTTTTTCAAGTTCAGCCGAACCTGCCGAACACGGACATCCAGGTGTCCGCTCAACTCTAGTAAAGCGGCCTTAGGGGTTAATGAAAGATTTCCTAAAATCTATGCAGGAGGAAATGTTAGCCACTATAGTCTTTCCGTAGCTCAGTTTCTCTTCCCAAGGATACAGAATCAGGTGAGCTCCCTATTAAAGAGGGTCTGTCTTCCCAGGAAAGCTCAGTGCCCAAGGCAGGCCCCTCCATCTTTGTATCCCAGGACCTTCCCCCCCCCTGCTCAAATAAGGGAGGGAGAAGGTGTAAGGATCATGGAAGACCAGGAAAGCTCTCAGGATAGCTCTGGGGATTAGAGCGAAGTAGTCCCTGATAGTAAGGTAGAGGTAGCTAAAAGAAATAGGAACCCTTTTGCCTTGGAGGACTTACAAGGACTCCTCCAAGCGGTTTATACTTCAGAGGAAGTTCCTGAGCCCCCTAAGGAAATTTCCGCTCAAGACAAAATGTATAAGGGGTTAGGAAAAACCCATCTAAAGTGATACCAGTTCACCAGTCTCTGAAAGGTTTAATCCTTAGAGAATGGCGATCACAAGAGAAGGGTCTAGTTAAACAGAAATCCTGGAAAAGGAGATTCCCCTTTTAAGGAGGATGAAGTGGAAAGGTTTTCCAAAAACCCTAAGCTAGATGCCCCCCTATCTCAAGTAATGAAGAGGTCTGACCTCTCCTTTGATGATACGGGGAATATTAAAGATGCTATGGACCGCAAAATAGAGTACCTGCTGAAGAAGGCCTGGGAGGCCAACTTGGCCAGTTTGGGACCAGCCCTTGCAGCCACTTGCGTTGCTAGGAATGCAAATTCCTCGATGGAAAAGCTTACAAAGCACCTGGCACAGGTAAAACCCCAGGATTTACAAAAATCCCTTTCGATCATAGGAAAAGCAGTCTCATATCTAGCCGATGCGGCTGTGGAGTCAGTGGTGGCTTCAGCCAAAACAGGAGCTCTTATTAACCGGTTGCCGACCGCCGCACGACGATATGTTGGCAGTCAGCCCCGGCCAGGCAAAGTGACGTGTGTGTATATATACGTCACTAGCCTGTCACTTGCTTGGGAGCCAATAGCGGGCCAGCGTGCGCCCGCGGAGGCGCGCTCCCGCCCCGGCTCGTTCCCCAGCAAGTCCGTGCGTGTGACCGGTGGACCCGATGTCCGCCGGTCACTCGCCGATCGTCGGTGCAGAGGGAGAAAGGCAGGCGGCTGATGTAAACAAGCCGCCTGTCATTCTCCCCTGTGTAGAAACAGTGATCATACGGTTCTACTATGTAGGACCGTTGATCACTGTTCCTACACCTCAAGCCACAGCCAATCAGTTAGAATCAAGCCCCTAGGGACAAACAAAACCCCTCCCTCTCAAAGTTAACCCCTTCACTGCCAGTGCAATTTTACAGTAACAGTGCATATGTATAGCACTGGTTACTGTAGAAATGTCACTGGTAACCCCAAAAGTGTCAAATGTCAGTCAAGGGTCCGATCTGTCCGTCGCAGTACCGCAAAAAAAATCACAGATCGCTGCCATTACGCATTAAAAAAAACAACAAAAATGAAAGATCTTTCCCTTTGTTAGTAAACGCGATAACTTTTGCATAAACCAGTCAAAATACGCTTTTTGCGATTTTCTTTTTTTTTTTTTTACCAAACATATGTAGCATAAATCAGATTGGCCGAAAATGTTAAATTTTGATTTTTACATTTTTTTTGGGGGGAATTTCATATAAAAAAAATGTGAAAATATTATTTTTGCAAAATTGACGCTCTTTTTTTATTTATAGCGCATGATCAAAAAATCGCACAGGTGATCAAATGCCACCAAAAGAAAGCTCTATTTGTGGGAAAAAAAGGACGTCCAATTCGTTTAGGTACAGCGTCGCACAAACGTGCAATTGTCCATTGAAGTCACACAGTAAAAAATCGCAAAAAAAACCCTGGTCAGGAAGGGGGTAAAATCTTCCGGGGCTTAAGTGGTTAACTTGGCCAGGAGAGCCATCTGGCTTAAAGAATGGGAAGGTGATTTCACTTCAAAAGCCAACTCTGTGGGCTACCTTTTTGAAGGGTCTCTACTGTTTTGGTTCAGGCCTGGATGAGGTCTTGTCTAAGTCTTCAGAGAAGGGGAAAAAGTTTCCTACCAAACCAAAAATGGAGAGGGCTAGGAAGACTTTTTGTGGCCCCAGAGGACAAAATCCCCAGAGAGCAAGGAAAGAGCCCATTAAAAGATGGGACCTTGGAAGAGGTAGACAAAGGAACAATTTGCTTTTCCCCTCTTCAACCCTTGGTGCCAGAAATAAGTGACGCCAGGTTCAAGGTGGGGGGCAGGCTGTGGCATTTTGTTTCCCAATGGGAAATAATTTTGGTCTGCCCAAATATTCACCAACTCATTCAGGAAATCTACAATTCTCTTCAAAACCACCAGTTCAATAACCCTGACTCATCCTCCTATGGATGTTCAGAAAAGGAGAGCACTGTTACAGGGGATTCAAGCACTAGCAGAACAACTAGTAATAGTTCCCGTGCCAGAAAACCAGTACTTCCAGGGCTTCTACTCCCACATGTTTGTGGTACCCAAGCCCTCGGGAAAGGTCCGTCTCATTATAAATTTAAAGAGCCTGAACAAGTTTATAGTATAAGAAGTTTTCAATGGAAAACATTTTTTCGGTATGCAGAAACCATCAAAAATATGTTTTTATGACTACCTTGGACCTCAGAGATGCTTACCTGCATGTTCCAATTTATCTGGAACATCAGGCCTTTCTGAGATTTGCGGTGGTCCCCGAAAAAGAGACGGAGCATTGGCAGTTCAGGGCACTTCTGTTTGGCCTTGCAGCCAGTCCAAGAATTTCTACCAAAATTCTGGCGGAAGCAGTGGCATTTATTCATCTCCAGGGAATAGCTTTAATTCCTTATCTGGACAATTTACTGATCTTCGGTCCATCCACAGATCAAGTGAATTCAGATACCCAGAGGGTAATGACAATCCTGCAGACACTAGGCTGTCTAATCAGCCATGAAAAGTCCTCCCTGGAACCAACCCAGGTTCAGACCTACTTGGGGTACCGGATAGAGTTAAGGATTCAGAGCCTTTTTCTCCCCTAGGAAAAGGTGGAAAAAAATAGTCTTGGCCTGTGCTCCAGAAAAGATATTCTGAGTTGTGGGGCGCATCACAGCAGTAGTCTGGGCACAGTTCCATTCCAGAGACCTCCCAGTTCTTCCACCTTTTCTCTTGGGACAAGAAGGTAGAGTGTAAGATCCTGGTACACTCAGTGCCTTTCTATCACCTCACTTCCGGGTTGCGTTCCACCACTCAGGTAGGTGGAACGCATATAGGTGTGTATTCCTTTAACAGGGCTGACATCATCATCAGGCGCCGCACTGAGTGGCTATTTCAACTGACGGTCTGCACTCACACATTGTTCGTGCAACCGCTCCTTATACCTGCCTAACCTGACGCTGCCGAATCTTCCAGCTACATACCCTATACCTGGATTGACCGGAGCCTCGCTACCTTGTCCTGCACTCCCTCACTACTGGCTATTGATGAGTACCCCACAGGGGGACCCCCTCTTATCAACACTTGCTAACTAATACCTGCATTACAGAACTGTTGCTAGCTCTAGGATACATGCTCTCTAGTATCTATCACCTGCATTACTAAACTAGATTGCTAGCTCTTGTGCCTACTGCTTACTAAACCCTGCATTCCTGAACTAGATTGCTAGCTCTCGTGTCTACTGCTATCTGTTACAGTTTGTGTATGAGCATACTGAATCAGGCTGAACCACTGTGATGAGTCAAGAGTGTTGGATCAGGTGATTTAACATATCTCTACAAGACTACTGAGTGGAATTCTGCAGCTGTAGATCCAGCCCCATTGAACTAAGAACCCAGAGCGTTACATAGAGTCCCTGGACGAGATAGTGGTCCTCACCTCCCAGGTAAAGATGTCCCTAGACTGGTGGTTCAATCCAAGCAATCTGAGAAAAGGCAGACCTTGGGGTCAGTGGGAACCCCGTAAGGGTCACCACGGACGCAAGCACTTGTGGGTGGGGGGCACATCTAGAAGGAGCTCAAGCTCAGGGCATCTGGGACAAGGTGGCACAAGCCTCCTCAAACTTCAAAGAAATGAAAGCGGGACAAAGAGGTGCAGATCTTCTCCGACAATGCTACAACAGTAGCCTACCTAAATCACCAAGGAGGCACCAGGTCAAAACCTCTCTTGGAACTGACCCAGGAAATCCTGGGTTGGGCTGAAGGGAGAATAGTCTCCCTGATGGCCATCCATATAAAAGGCAAAAACAATGGGGAAGCAGACTTTCTCAGTCGTCATCCCATAAAGCAAGAGGAGAATGAAGTCCCAGGGTATTTCAGATGCTGGTCAAAAAGTTTGGATGCCCAGGAGTGGATCTGTTTGCCACACGGCAAAACAGGAAAGTAGAAAGGTTCTTTTCCCTGACTCAGGAAAAGGGAATGTTGGGCCTAGATGCCCTGGTCCAAACATGGAAGTTCAGGTTGGCTTATGCCTTCCCCCCTCTAGTCCCGATTCCTCGAGTTCTACAGAAACTCAGTCATTCCCAGGGGCTCAGCCTCCTGATTGCCCCATGGTGGCATAGTTAAAGACCTTCTCGATAGCTACCCCTTGGAAGCTCCCGAGTTTCCTGGATCTGCTATCGCAGGGACCAGTTTTGCACCCAAAACCAGACTTCTTACAACTGACAGCCTGGTATGTGAGCGCCAGGTCCTAAGATTGAAAGGTTGCTCAGAGTGATAGATACACTCTTAATGAGCAGAAAAGCAGTAACAAAAAAGATACATCTGAAAGTTTGGAAAACCTTTTTGTACTTGGTGTAGGCAGAAGCAAACTGCCTCCACCTCTGTCCCTACAATCTTGGAATTTTTACAAGATGGGGTAGAAAAGGGTGTGGCGGTTAACACCCTTGAGAAAAAACAGAGAGCTGCTATCTGTACCCAGACACAAGACTTGTGAAGAAGCCTCTAGTTAAGAGATTTTTGTTAGCCAGGGATAGAGCTACCCCTGTCACTAGAAACAGGTTTCCACCTTGGGATTTGACTAGAGTTCTAGAAAGTTTATCTAGTAGCCCTTTTGAACCTATAGAGGAGGTTCCATTTAAGTTATTAATATTAAAACTAACCTTCCTGTTGTCCGTCACGACGGCCAGAAGTGTAGGGGATCTACAAGGGCTCTCTATAAAATAGCCATTTATGTAAATCCTCCGGGATAGGATTATTCTCAGGCCAGATCCATTATATCTGCCCAAGGTAGCATCTTCCTTTAACAGGAAGCAGGAAATAAATTTGCCATCCTTCTGTAATAGCCCTAAGAATGAAAGAAAAAATGTCACTCCTTAGATGTGAGGAGGTGCCTCCTCGTGTATTTACCAGAGGACCAAGGAGTTTAGAAGATCTAGTCATCTTCTAATTCTCCACACTGGACCAAGAAAGGGACTGCAGGCCTCAAAACCTTTAGTCTCTATGTGGATTAGACAAGCCATTACCATGTCTTATGAGTTTTCAGGTGTTCCTGCGCCGGGCAAAGTGGAAAGCACACTCAACAAGAGCCCCGGCGACATGCTTGGCCGAAAAAGCTGGAGCGTCTTGGGAACAGATCTGCAATGCAGCCACCTGGTCCAGCCACGACACGTTTCTGAAGCACTACCGAGTGGAGGTGCTGTCTCAACAAGATCTAGCCTTTGGCCGAAAGGTCCTACAGGCAGTGGTCCCACCCCATGGTAGGCCTGTGGTTGATTTATTATCCTCTCATAAGTTTGCCGTCCTGGAAGGTGAGAGGCGAAAACCCACCGTTAGTAGACCAGTAATGTTTTTTCTACGAACCTTCCAGGACAGCAGGCCTACTTCCCGCCCTGTTAAAAGGGTGTGTGGTAAAAATGTATACGGTAGGTGGTAAATACCTAAGTGATTATACATTCCTTGTTTTATCGGTTGTGGAAACCACTCTTGTACAACTGAGTGACAAGGGGAAGGGTGGGGCCTTTTAACAAGCTGTGAATTGATTGTGTTTCCGGTAGGGAGGAGCATGACATCTCTCATAAGTTTGCCGTCCTGGAAGGTTTGTAGAAAAACTGTTACCGGTCTACTAACGGTAGGTTATTTTGGCTATGCTGTCCCAAGGCTACCAGATAGCATTTTCGGATCCTCCTCCAGAAAGATATTTTAACACAAACCTTCCAAGAGAGACAACAAAAGCCCTGGCTATGAAGGACCTATTGAAGGACTTGATGCGACAGGGGGTTAAGTCAAATATCACGACCTCAGGGATTCTATTCCCATATTTTCCTCATAAGGAAGCCATCCGGGGATTGTCGCCTCATTCTCAACCTGAAACCATTAAACATGCCCGTTCTGTACAAAAGATTTCGTATGGATTCAATCTTCACTGTCAGGAATTTGTTGATCAAAGGATGCTTCATGGCATCCATTTAAGGGATGGTTTTCTGCATATTCCCATAGCCACTCAGTCCCAAAGGTTCCTGAGGTTGGCTGTGGATATGGGGAAGGAAATCCTCCATCTGCAATTTGGAGCCCTTCCTTTCTGCCTTACATTTGCCCCTCGAATCGTTACAAAGATAATGGCAGAGTGACTCCCTCTCTGCCTTCAGGGAGGCTCAGTGATTCCATACCTGGATGACATCCTCCTCTTTGCTCCTTGCGGGGAAAAATTGCTAGAAGATCTAAGCAAGGCCCGCAGTCACTTAGAATCCTTGGGTTGGATTTTGACTCCAGCTCAGCAGGTACAGTTTCTGGGCTTCCAGATAAATTAAATGGAACAGAAAATCTTCCAGAAGAAAAGAAAAACAAAATACAGTATAGTAACAACGCTACAGACAAATCGGGAGTATACCAGCCATTCAATGGGCAAAACTCCATTTCAGACCACTTCAATATTTCCTGCTGAAAGTTTGGGATCACAGTCCAAAAACCCTAGAAACAAAAGTAAAGATCCCACCAAGGTCAAAAGGACCCTCTGGTGGTGGAGAAATCAAGCAACTTTGTCAAGGGGCTTATTCTGGACCTTCCCGGGTGAAAGAGTGATAACAGATTCCAGCATGTGGGGATGGGGAGCCCACTGGGATCAGAATCTGGCACAAGGTGTTTGGTCCCAGGCTGAGGCAAGGAAGTCCTCAAACTGGAGAGTTAGAAGCGGTCGCTTTTTGCTTTGACTGCCTTCTCTCCAAACCTCCAGGGGTCCCATGTGCAAATCTTATCGGACAATGCCCTGACGGTTGCTTATTGAAACAAACAAGGGGGCACAAGAAGCAGGACCCTTCAGTTGCTGTCGACTGAAATCCTGGATTGGGTGGAAAGTCAGTTACTTTCCTTATCAGCGGTCCATATCAAAGGCACGTTAAACGAGGTGGTGGATTTTTTGCGCAGATGGAAGATTCAGGAAGCAGAGTCGAGCCTGAATCCAGAAGTCTTTGCATTAATCACCAGGACTTGGGGACAGCCAGAAGTGGATTTGTTTGCGTCAAGAGAACGCAAAGCTCCCTCTTTACTTTTCTCTCCCCTGAAACAATGGTTCCCTAGGGATATATGCCTTGGCACATCCTTGGAACTTTCTTCTGGGTTATGCTTTACCCCTTTCAGCTCATTCCGCTGGTATTACGGAGAACACAGAAGGAAAGAGCGTCAGTGATTCTGATCTCTCCATTTTGGCCAAAAAGAGCTTGGTTCTCAACCATTCTACATTTGGCAGTAAAACCTTGTTTTCAGCTCCCTCTTCGACAGGACTTGCTGCTTCAGGGCCCAGTATGTCTGCCGGAGGTGGTGAAATTGAACCTCACCGCCTGGTATCTGAGGAGTAGATATTAAAAAATAAAGCACTCTTAGAACCTCTAGTAACCACTTTACTTTCTAGTAGGAAGAAAGTTACTAGGGCCATCTACGCTAAAGTTTGGAAAACCTCTAATACTTGGTGTCATTCAACGAACCGAACTTTGGAAAGTATTGTATCAGTATTGGAGTTCCTGCAGAATGGTGCGGAAAAGGGTTTGGCAGTAAGTACACTTAAGGTGCAAGTAACCGCCTTAGCAGTATTTCTGGAGAGACCAGTTGCCTCAGAAGCTTTGGTTGCAAGGTTCTTTTAAGGCACTTACTCGTTCCAGACCAGCACCTGCAAACAATTTTCCCAAGTGAGATTTGTCAGTGGTTCTACAGGCCTTCACAAAGGAGCCTTTTGAACCCTAAGAATCAATTTCTTAAAGGAATCTTTCTCTCAAAGTATTTATAATTGCAATTAACATCCGCAGGAAGGATCAGTGAACTGCACGCTCTTTCAATCATTGAGCCTTTCTTATCTATCTACCCTGATAGAATTCTACTCAACAGATCCGAGTTTTTTTTACCAAAGGTGGTGTCAGTTCACAACCGGTTTTAAGATATTGAAGAATCCTGTTACACTACCTGGAGGTAACCAGACTTTAGGTCTTTGAACCCCTCTCTTCGTTCTATTTTCAGACAGTCACCAGGCATCGAAGGGGGTTAATCGCCAGGTTGCTTAGGTCAGCTTTTTTAGAGGCTTACTCCCAAATGAAATTATCTCCCCCGCCGGGGATTCGAGCACACTCTAGAGCTCTTGCCACTACATGGGCAGAAAAAGCTGGTGCCACCCCAGACCAAATTTGTAAGGCGGCAACGTGGTCAAGCTATCCTGCCGTTTGTACGCCATTATAGGTTGGACCTTCTGTCAGCAGGGGACCAGGCTTTTGGCAGAAAGGTCCTTCAGGCTGTGGTCCCTCCCTAAATTAGTAAGTCTCATTAATCCTCTCAAGGTACTGTCCTGAAAGATGTTTAGGGAAAATTCAAGTTAGACTTACCTGTAACTTGTTTTCCAAGAGTCTTTCAGGACAGCAGCAGCCCGTCCTGTTGTATTGTTTCCTGTTATTAACCATATTTTATTGTGTTCCAGCATGGCCCGGAGGTACTCTTCTTCAACTGAGGAACTGTGAGGAGAAGCCTCCTTTTAAAGCTTGGTGGAATGGGTGTTTCCTGTTAGTGAGAGGGAGGAGCCATCTCTCAAGGTGCTGTCCTGAAAAACTCTTAGACTTGGCGCTAACTTGTATTCCAACTTGAACTTTTTGATTTGGTGTGTGTTGGACCAGCTTTAGGGTGGTTGGAGACTGGTACCTTTTTTATTAGGCATGTTGAACTGGCTATTGGTGAGGTTGAAGGCCAGGATTTTTCTTTTTAGGTGTGTGTTGTATCAGCAAAAAGAGGTTGGAGGCTGGTACTTGTTTTCAGGCATTTGTTGGACTAGCTATAGTTGGAGGTTGAAGGCTGGTATTTTTTTAGGCGTGTGATGGATTTGCTATAGGGGAGGTTGGAGGCCAGTATGTTTATATTTTAGGTATGTGTTGGACCAGTTATAGGGTGGTTAGATGCGGTTACTTTTTTTAGGCGTGTGTTGGGCTGGCTATAGGGGAGCTTGGAGGCCAGTATCACCCACCAAGGGGGGGGGTGCCATATCATAGGCTGCCCCATCCCCCGCTCTGCCTCTCCTGCTGAAAGGGGGCCTCCCCGCTCCGCCTATAGGGTGGTTAGAGGCTAGTACAATAAACCTTGGTTTACGAGTATAATTCGTTCCAGCAGCTTGCTTGTAATCCAAAACACTTGTATATCAAAGCAAGTTTTCCCATAGGAAAGCATTGAAACTCAGATGATTCGTTCCACAAGCTTTTATAGTAATATAAAGATATGCTGTTATACTGTACAGTAATGTACTACTTTATATATAAGTATGCCATCTCCTTTGTTAAACATTGTGTCCCTGTATTCGTGCTGTACTACATAACAGATGCCGATTATTCTGTATTAGTGCTTGTCTGGCTGTTCACTCACTTCACTGCAGCCCTCTGCTTCCTCCTCCCCTCCTCCTCAGATGACGTCAGGAGTGATCGGCCCCTCCCGCCAGGTAGAGCAGGGAGACGAGGTGAGAGAGAGGCAGAGAAACGAGGAGACACATACATACAGTAAGTGCAGGGACACTCTAAAACAATATAAATCGGCATGTTTATACAGTGTACAAGCGCTGGGACACATAATGGTATGTGAGAGTGCAGTTACAGAGGGGATGGCATGCTTTTAGAGTATAAAACTGCTCGTATATCAAGACAGTGCTCGTATACCAAGACAGTTTTTTTAAAAAAAATGTTGCTCGTCTTTCAAAACGCTCGTAAACAGAGGTACTCGTAAACCAAGGTTCCACTGTACTTTTATTTGGTGTGTTGGATTGGCTATAAGGGAGGTTGGAGGCCAGTATTTTTCTTTTTAAGGGTGTGTTAGATGAGCAAAACAAGAGGTTGGAGGCTGGTACTTGTTTTTAGGCATTTGTTGTACAAGCTATAGATGGATGTTGAAGGCTGGTACTTTTCTTAGGTGTGCGATGGACTGGCTATAGGGAAGGTTGGAGGCCAGTATGTTTATACTTTAGGTATGTGTTGGACAAGTTATAGGGTGGTTAGATTCTGTCACTTTTCTTAGGCGGGTGTTGGGCTGGCTTTAGGGGAGGTTAAAGGCCTGTATCACCCGCGATGGGGGGGGGGGGGGCGCCTGCTCTTAGGCAGAGCGGGGAATGGGGAACCTATCCCCTGCTGAGGGGGGGGCGGGGGCATCTGCTCTTAGGCTTCCCCACCCCGCATATCTCCCGCCGAGTGGGGATGGCAGCACCTCTTCTCAGGCTCCCTCGCCCCCAACTCCGCTTATCTCCCACGGAGGGGGGCGGGGCGCCTTCTCTTAGGCTCCGCCCATCTCCCGCTGATGGGGGAGCGGTGGCACCTGTTCTTCGGCTCCGCCGCCTGCTCTTATGCTCCCCCACCCTCTGCTCTGCCTATCTCCCTTGCTGGGGGTGGGCGGGAACGCCTAATCTCAGGCTCCTCTGCCCCCGTTCCACTTATCTCCCGCCAAGGGGGGCAGCGGCACCTCTTAGGCTCCCCTGCTCCACCTATCTCCTGCCAAGGGTTGGCGAGGGCGCTTTCTCTCGGGCTCCTCGCTTTGCCTATTTCCCGCTGACTGTGGGCGACGGCGCCTCCTCTTAGGCTCCCCCACCCCCTGCTCCACCTATCTCCCGGCGAGGGGTGGCAGGGGCGCCTGCTCTTAGGCTTTATAGAGAGAGGTTGGAGGCTGGTACTACTATTAGGCTCGTGTTTGTCTGGCTATAGGGTGGTTATAGGCCCGTCTTTTTTTTTTTTTTTTTTTTTTTTCTTTTTAGGTGTGTGTTGGATCGGCAAAAAGAGGAGGTTGGAGGCTGGTACTTGTCAGGCATTTGTTGGACCAGCTATTGGTGGTTGAAGGCTGGTACTAAGGCGTGCGATGGAGTGGCTATAGGGGAGGTTGGAGGCCAGTATGTTTATATTTTAGGTGTGGGTTGGACCATTTATGGGGTTTTTAGTGACTGTTACTTTTCTTAGGCATGTGTTGGGCTGACTATAGGGGAGGTTGGAGGCCTGTAGCACCCGCTGGAAGGGGGACGGGGGTACCTGCTCTTAGGCTCCGCCCATCTCCAGCCAAGGGGGGTGGGCGGCACCTGCTCTTAGGTTCTATAGGGAGAGGTTGGGGGCTTGTATTTCTATTAGGCGTGTGTTGGACTGGCAATGGCGGAGGTTGGAGGCCAGTCTTTTTTCTTTTTAGGTGTGTTGGATCAGCAAAAAAGAGGTTGAAGGTTGGTACTTATTTCAGGCATTTATTGAACCAGCTATAGGGTGGTTGGAGGCTGGTACTTTTATTAGGCATGTGTTGAACTGGCTATTGGGGAGTTTGAAGGCCAGGATTTTTCTTTTTAGGTGTGTTTAAATCAGCAAAAAAAAGGGGATCCTCCCTGTAAGGGGCGTGGCTGAGGATATGGCGCCGTGAGACAACTCGTGGCGGGGCTCCGTGTGCGCTGGTGAGCGGCCGCTCTGGGGAAAGAAGCCGGCGTTCCCTACAGGACACAGCGGTTGCTCAATCCAGAGGAGTGAGGGGAGAGAACGGGAGTCAGACAGCCGGGTGAGCCAAAGGAGCAACCCGGGATCCGTATCGCCCTGCTGTTAAACACAGAGCCGAATCGATCCCTGGAGGTCCGCAGCGAGCCGTACCTAGTTAGAGGAGAGTCTGATGCCAAGGTGATCAGAAGCAGCCCCAGACATCACTTCGGAACTGTAAGTGAATTTCCTTAAAATAATATTTCTCTAAAAGGGGGAACTGACTCCTGAGAAAACAGCCGAAGCAATACACTGGGTGGACAAAAGCTGTATTCTGGTCTATGAGTGGGGAAGGGGAGAGAGCGGCTGTTAACACGCCGGTGAGACATACAGACATTTCTCAGTACTTTATTCGAACCCCCCCCACACAAGAAGAAAGTGTTTCTTATTCCAAAATGGCACAGACACGCTCGGGGTCGGCTAATATAAATGCCTCAAAAAAAACTGGCAGTAATCAACGGGAACCTGCTGAAATCCCATTAGGGAATCTCAATCAGCAAGGGACGGACAAAAACACGCAGAGAACTGACTCCCCTACCCCCCAAAACTCCCGAACACAGGACAGTTTAAATGTGGAGTTGAAAGACTTATTGGCAGCTATACCCACAAAACAGGACATGTCGGAAATGGCATCCTCAATTGTCCTGGCATTGACACAAGAAATCAATTCTCTTAAAGGACAGATGGATGCAATGTCTAAAAAAATAGAAACGGTGGAAGTGGAGACAAATGCTTTAAATGCTAGAGTGGTTCATATGGAAGACACACATAAAAATTTTGCTAGGCAATTACTGATCTTGAAACTCCAACAAGACGATGGGGAGAACAGAAACAGAAGGAACAATATACGCCTTCGGGGGTTAACGGACGCAGTGCAAGGCCCAGATTTAAAAACTAAAGTAATGGCTATATTAAATATATTCTTAGAAACCACTCAAAATGAGGAGATAGAAATAGACCGAGTCCATCGGGTTAAAGCCCCCAGAAGCATGGGAACAGACTTTCCCCAGGACGTCCTTATAAGGATCCATTACTTTTCAATTAAGGAAAGAATTATGAAAAACGCATGGAGAAAAGGCCCACTTGATTATGAAGGTTCAACAATACGGCTGTTACCGGACCTATCAAGACAGACACTTAGGATGAGAGCAACCTTAAAACCAGTTTTGGAAACCATACAGAACGCTGGGGCCAAATACTATTGGGGCCACCCTTTTCATTTAATTGTGGTTAAAAAAGATAGTTCTTACATTCTACGGTGGCCGGATCAACTACCGGGTCTTTTTACATTTCTCGGAACCCCCCCTGTAGTGGTGCCGGACTGGCTGGAGTTGCAGGGATACAAAGACTCCCTGGGGCTCCATATGCCCGGGAAGGGCCTATAAGAAGGGGCTAACACCCCGAAAGGGGTGAGACCCCACATTGGGCCGTGGAAATGAAGTACACACCGAGGGGGATTCACCCCCGAATAGAGGGACCTAAAATGTTGTGTTTTCTGTTTTTGATTTCCCTTTTTAGCCTAGAGGGAACAGGTAATATGGCTTGGGGAGCAGGAATAGCACGAAACAGACTAGAATTGGGTATTTTGTACCGACCATAAGGGGGGGATAGACCTTTAATTGGCCAGATAAACAATTGGATAATTCCCCCTCAATGAGGGACCATACGTATTGGGCTTAAATCAATCTTTTAAACAATATAGACATCTTTCGTGCTGTCCTGCTCTTCATAAATAAGTAAAGTCGGAGCGGCTGCTCGCCGGTCCTCAGGGAGCAACGCTTATAGTTTGAAGTGGGAAGACTATTGTATTGGGTGGTTTTTTCCTGTGATTTCTTTTTCATTTTTTTCTTTTGTCTTCTCGCTTCCTATAAATAGTATAGGTCCCACGGAACGACCTTCTCACTCGCCCCGAGAGTAGATAAGTGCATAGTTGCGCTTCGGTCAAGGTTTGACAATTAGGGAAAACAGGAGATTAACAGTGAGGATCGAGCATTGATATATCCCATCCCTCCATTTTTTTTTTTTTTTTTCTCTCTCTCTCCCTCCCCTCTTTCCCCCCCCCCCCCGCCCCCTTATATTGAAAAGGTGGAATAAGTTAAAGTTACTGGGGATTGAGGAGGGGGAGGTAAAATGGCCAGGGCTGGCAGAGCAGGTTTAAAGATGACCTCATTAAATGTAAGGGGTCTATCTACCCCCGAAAAACGCATGCGGGTATTGAATGACATAAGAAAGGGCCATACGCAGGTAGCCTTCTTCCAGGAGACATACTTTAAAACTGATAATATACCTAAACTGTGCAATAGATTTTATCCATGGGCATACCACGCCCCCTCACCAATATCAAAATCAAAAGGGGTCAGTATGGTTATAGCGAAGGAAGTAGACTGGATACACTGGGAATCAAAGATAGATCCACAGGGAAGATACCTTATGATAAAGGGTACAGTGGGACAAAAGGTAATAACACTGATCAATGTATACTTCCCAAATGTGAATCAATTAACATTTTTACAGCAGCTATTACCGATGATCCTTGATTTTCGGGAAGGAATACTGATAATGGGCGGAGACTGGAATTATGTGGCAGAACCCCTACTAGACACTTCACGAGGCTCCTCCCACCTGTCTTATGCAAAACTCAATGGTCTGAGAAAAGAACTTTCTCTCCTCGATTTGATTGATCCGTGGAGGATTATGCATGCAGGTGAAAAGGACTTCTCGTATTTCTCCGCATCGCATAACATGTATTCAAGGTTAGATAGATTCATGATCCCTCAGAGTGAACTGGGAAGGGTTAAAGCTACTGCAATTGGAACGCCTATTATGTCGGACCATGCTCCAGTACACATAGTACTGGATCTGGACTCTGTACCATCAAAACCCCCCACATGGAGATTAAATGAATCCCTTTTACAATCCACGGAAATAAGAACAGAAGTAGAACTCGCTTTGACAAATTACTTCAAAGAAAATAATGGAACGCAGATGTCACCGTCTATGACGTGGGAAGCACATAAATGTGTTATTAGGGGGACGTTAATGATGTTAGGATCACGGCGTAAAAAAGAATATGAAAAGAGAATATCGGAATTGTTGACACAGCTAGGAAAACTTAGTTCAATGCATAAAAAATCATTAGCGCAGGTACATTTGCATGATCTTACTAAAACTAGAGAAGAACTAAATACCCTTCTATATCAAAAAACAATCAGAAGTTTAACACTCATGAGGAGGCAAATATATGAATTCTCCAATAAACCGGGGGCCATGTTGGCAAGGGCGCTACGTGGACCTCAAAAAAAAACAACAATTGCTCAGATACAAACAAAAAAGGGTGAGAAAGTTGTAAGGATAGAAGAAATTGTGAAGGAGTTTGGTAATTTTTACCAATCTCTTTACAATATAAACACAGGGGGAGAAGTAGATAAAGGAGACAGAGATCAAGTTATAAGAGCAAGGGAATATGTGGAATCTTCTGGGATGCCCTCACTAAAGAAAGAACAAATAGAGGCAATGGAAGGAGACATTTCAGAGGAAGAATTAGATTATGCTATAAATCAAAATAAACCCCACAAAGCTCCGGGCCCGGACGGTTTAACCTTACCATACTATAAACAGTTCTGGTCCCAGTTAAAACCCCCCTTATTAGCTCACTTCAATAACATTTCTAAAGGAAATCAGGTCCCTAGAGACAGCCTTCGAGCATACATTTCCTTAATACATAAAGAGGGTAAAGATCCCTCCTTATGTGGAAATTACCGCCCTATTGCGTTATTGAATCTGGACACAAAACTTTTTGCTAAGATCATTGCAAATAGAATTATAACATATATCCCACAGCTAGTACAATTCGACCAAGTGGGATTTATCCCCTCAAGAGAAGCAAGGGACAACACAACCAGAGTAATCGATCTCATATCTTACGCCCAGCGCACACATAGGCCCCTAATGCTCCTATCGGTGGATGCCGAGAAGGCCTTTGACAGGGTGGCCTGGGATTTTATCGAGGCCACCCTGTCACATATTGGGCTGGGAGAGGGAATGAGAACAAATATCATGGCATTGTATTCTGGACCTACAGCTGCAGTGAATGTAAACGGATGGAGATCAGATTTTTTCGAAATCAAAAACGGAACAAGGCAAGGCTGCCCGCTGTCGCCGTTAATCTTCATCCTGACGCTAGAGCCTCTTTTGTGCTTAATCCGCAAAAATACAGAGATCAAGGGGTTACACATGGGGGGAGGGTACCATAAATTAGCGGCCTATGCGGATGATCTAATTTTCTTTACAACAAACCCAGTACAGGAGCTGCCTTTAATTTTAGAAACAATGCAGAAATATGGGAAATTTTCACAATTTAAAGTAAACCTAGCAAAATCAGTGGCAATGAATATCACAATTCCAACGGAGATTTGGAGGGAACTGCAGCCCTCTCTTTCCCTTCAATGGACAACAAAGTCATTTATATATCTAGGAGTGCATATCACACCCCGAACAGAAGATCTATTTGAGGCTAACTTTCCCCCTTTCTTGAGAACACTTAAAAAAGATATTTTGAAGTGGCAGACCCTGGCTTTGACGTGGTTTGGTAGAAGCAGCTCTTGGAAGATGAATATACTCCCAAGAGTGCTCTATTTATTACAAGCTCTGCCAATAGAAATTCCAGAATATTTTTTTATGCAAATGAATACCTTGATGAGAACTTTTGTCTGGGCTAATAAAACCCCAAGAATAGGAATAAACATTCTTACCCGGCCTAAAATCCAAGGGGGGATAGGTCTGCCGGATTTGAAACGCTATCACAGGGCAATACATCTCACAAGGGTGCTTGACTGGCATTGTAATGAGAAAGCTAAACAATGGGTAAGCTTGGAAAATGCGTTGACAGAAAGCCCAGTTCCCTGGGGCCCTTGGGTACCGATATCTTCTGGCGACCCTATCTTCTCGCACCCGACGATAGGGACTACAATGAAGGTATGCAGAAGTATACAAAAAAAAGTACAGATTGCACCTCCAATATCCCCTATGTTACCATTAGTAGGAAATAGAGAGTTCCTGCCGGGTCATAATAAGGGCATGATCAGAATCCTATCACAGAGAGGGAAAACACGACTGGTAGATATATGGACGCAAGAGAATCCCCCTACGGTGAGAGAGATTATGACCGGGTCAGAGGAAACGATGGATATATTTTCTGCGTTCCAAATTAGACATTATTTGGTGAAATTACAGAAACAGGGATATTCCCCTCGGCCCCTGACATCTTTCGAAACTCTATGTAAAGGAGGTAATACAATTCCACATGCTCTATCGTTCTTTTACTCCCTTCTGACTAAGGAACAGGACGAACAAGCTTTACCCTTTATGGTCAAATGGGAAAGAGAACTAGGAACTAATTTTAACCCGCAACAAATAAAAAAAATATTAGCACTCGCACATAAGGCCTCTATAGCTAATAGATACCAGGAGATTAGTTATAAAATTATGACGAGATGGTACAGAGTCCCAGTAGTATTGCATAAGATGGACAAAAAAAAAAACCCTGACAATTGTTGGAGATGCGGAGAAACGGGGGGATCAATGCTTCATATCTTCTGGTCTTGTCCCCGGATCAGAGGCTATTGGTCAGAGATAGCGAGAGTGATTAAGGATCTCACTACAATCGAGGTGGGAGAAGATCCGGCTTTATGCCTATTGCACTTGACAAAGTTATCAACCAGGAAATATAGAAATTCCCTGTTGATCCATTTGCTTAATGCGGCCAAGGCGTGCATCCCTGGGGTATGGAGACAAATTACACCTCCATTATTACAAACTTGGTTCGCTAAGGTAAACGAAATATACCGGATGGAGACATTAATAGCAGCACGTAACAGTAGGGAGGAAAAAGCCCGCATCTGCTGGCAGCCCTGGACCATTTATACAGCCTCGGAAGAGTACCTGAGACTGCGAGAAGAGGAGATGGGAAACGGAGGGTAGGGGGGAATGTCGTTTTTTTTTTTTTTTTTTTTTTTTTTTTTTGTTTCTTTCTCTCTTTTTGCAGGATGGGATATATCAAGTGTATCAATTATTTTAATTAGGAGAATAGTTATGGAGGATAGGAGATTCAAAGTGTCTGGGGGAATATGAAGGTGGAGTTTTTTTTTTTTTTTCTTTTTTTTTTTTTTTCTTAAACACTTGGGGTAACTGAATAGTAATATACTGAAGGGGAAGAGATAGTATATTTGATTTATGGTTTTAATATGTAATCACGTTTATGTTTTGTTAGATTTGTATTTTCCACTGGGTGGAATGTGGTAAGGATGAAGTGTATCACTAATAATTGATGTGCAGGGAGGGGGGGTGGAACAAATGGGTAGGTGCTTGTTTGACCTACCCCCCCCCCCTTCTTTTTTTTTTTTTTTTTTTTTTGCTCACTTTTTGAGCACTAGGGGTAACTAAATAACAAACATATGGAAGAGAAAGAGAGAGCACATTTTGACTTATGGTTTAACATGTAACCACATCTATGTTTTGTTAAGATTTGTAATTTCCACCGGGTGGATTGCGTTTTGAAAGAAGGGTATCACTACTCACTGAAGTGAAGGGGAGAAGGAACAAAGGGGTAGGATTTTGTTCAATCCTACCCCTTTTTTTTTTTTTTTTTCTCTCTCCCTCTCTCTCTCCCCCACTTCTGTAGAAACTTGGGAGAATCTCCTTTAGGGATTTATATGTTGATCAGAATGGACATTTATGCAGTAAGCTTTCTGAATATTATGAACATCAGATATTGTTTGTATGTGAACGTGTTGTGTGGAAAAATAATAAAATATTGGAATTAAAAAAAAAAAAAAAATCAGCAAAAAGCAGAAGCTGGAGGCCGGATATCTTGTTTTCAGGGATTTTTTGGGCCAGCTATAGGTGAAGGTTGGAGACTGGTACTTTTGTTAGGTGTGTAATGGACTGGCTAGAGGGAAGGTTGGAGGCCAGTATGTTTATATTTTAGGTGTGTGTTGGACCAGTTACAGGTTGGTTAGAGGCTGTTACTATTCTTAGGCGTGTATTGGGCTGACTATAGGGGAGGTTGGAGGCCAGTATCACCCGCCGAGGGGGGGTGGAGGTATCTGCCCTTAAGCTCCCCCCGCTCTTCCCATCTCCTGCTAGGGGGGGGTGGGGGGCGTCTGTTCTTAGGCTCCCCCGCCCCCCCTGTGCCTATCTCCCACCAAGGGGGATGGCACCTTATCTCACGCCCCCCCACCCCCTGGTTCAACTGTCTCCAACTGAGGGGGAGCGCATAGACTCCCCTGCTCTGCCCATCTCTCGCCGAGGGGTGACAGCGGCTCATGCCCTTAGGCTCCCCTTCCCCCCGCTCTGCTTATCTGTCACCGAGGGGGATGGGGTACCCGCTCTTAGGCCCCCTCGCTTCAGCCATCTCCTGCCGAGGGGGGGTGGAGGCACCTGCTTTCAGGCTCACCATCCCTCACTCTGCCTATCTGCCACTGAGGAGGGGCGGGTCACCTTCTTGTTGGCTCCCCCACTCCGCCAAGGGGGGGGTGGTGCCTGCTCTTAGGCTCCCCCGCTCCGCCTATCTCCCATAGAGGGGGAGTGGGCGTGCCTTCATGTAAGCTCCCTTGCTCCACCTATGTCCTGTCGAGGAGGGGGCAGCGGCACCTGCTCTTAGGCTCCCCCACTCTGCCTTTCTCCCGCCGAGGAGTGGTGGGGGTGCCTTCTCTTAAGCTCCCCTGCCTTTGCTCCGCCTAACTTCCTCTGAGGGGGGACAAAGGCCCCTTCTCTTTGGCTCCCCCACTCACTCCTGCTCCGCATATCTCCTGTCGAGGAAGGGTGGTGGAGCTTTTTCTCAGGCTCCCTGCTCTGCCTATCACGCGCTAAGGGGCACAGGGGCCCCTACTCTTAGGCTCTATAGGAAGAGTTTGGAGGCTGGTACTTCTATTAGGCGTGTGTTAGACTGGCTATAGGAGGTTGGAGGCCAGTGTTTTTAATTTTAGGTATGTGTTGTACCAGATATAGGGTGGTTAGAGGCTGGTACTTTTAATAGGCATGTTTTGGGCTGCCTTTAGGAGTGGTTGGAGGCTGGTACTTATATTTGGCGTGTGTTGGACTGGCTATAGGGGGAGGATGGAGGCCAGTCTTTTTTTCTTTTTAGGTGTGTGTTGAATCAGCCAAAAGAAGAGGTTGGAAGGTGGTAATTGTGTATTTAGGCATTTATTGGACTAGCTATAGTTGGAGGTTGAAGGCTGGTACTTTTCTTAGGCATGTGATGGACTGGCCATAGGGGAGGTTGGAGGCCAGTATTTTTATTATTAATGTGTTGAACCACTTATTGGGTGGTTAGAGGATGGTACTTTTATTAGGCGTGTGTTCGGCTGGCTTTAGGGGAGGTTGGAGGCCAGTATTTCCCTAAACGTTTTTCAGGGCAGCACCTTGAGATGGCTCCTCCCTCTCACCAACAGGAAACACCCATCCCACCAAGCTTTAAAATGAGGGCTTCTCCTCACAGTTCTTCAGTTTTGTGTTTCCTCTGGCTGAGGAACCCCTGAGTCGGAAGTCAGGGGCTTTCAAGGTGCTGCCCTGAGAGACCAGGCTCCCTGCCTCCACCTTTAATCTTGTGGAGAGTTTGTTCCTGCCATCCACGCGATTTGGCAGTGCTGTATGGGCTCCCTCTTCCCCTTCAGTGTTCAGGGAGAGCCAGTACCGCTTGTGAGTGCAGCCCCTTGGCGACAAACTACTGGCGGTGAGTCTTTTTTTCACTCCACCGCCACTCCATTTTTATTTTTTATTTTTTTTTAATTTGCTGCTATTTTTCCAAACGAAGATGCTCGTCTGGTCAGAAGTGAGGTATCTGGGAGGGCGGTGCTCGTGGAGCGGGCGCACTGCGTCACTTCCACCGGAGACGCAGGGTGAGAAGGGAGTAACAAGGCTGGCGCTTATTACCAGGTCTGGTCCAGCGTAGAGGCTCTTTAGGAGAACGGAACCGGTATCCTGAAGCCATCGGAACATGCTGCCAGCGCCGCTATGGATGGAGTCTCCACAGCAGGTGGGACAGGCACCAGCAAGGTCCAGGTAAGGGCTAATTGGGTACTTGCCCTTATTTTACTGTAGTCTCTCCCCTTCTCTCTTTCCCCTCCTTGTGGCTGGGGGCCTGTCTGGGAGCATGGGGGCTTATTCTGATACTTCCTGTGCACCTAGGGGACCTTGAGGTTTATAAGCTGATTCATTAGAAAGTTTTTTTTTTTGGTGTTTTTCTTTTCATTCTTCCAGGCTAAAAGTATTGACCTAATGGTTAAAAAGAAATTCCCTTCATGCAAAGTTACCTAAACTTTGGAAGAAGACACTTTGCCAGGCATGCATTGACTCCCTTCAGCATACAGCGAATTAATCGCATCAGTGAGGAAGGAACTAGATGCTACCATTCAATCTTTTCGGTCCTCTTTAACAGATCCTTCCTTGCAGGGCTCAGTTAATCCCTTCAGTGGAAGTGTAAAAGGGTCCTTCTACCCAAGGAAGTTCCCCCCCCCCCCCCCCCTCTCATTCTAAAGAAGTTTCATAGGAGGAAGGGGTAGAGAATATACCCTCAATGTATAAACTGTCCTTAGAACAAGTAGACGGTTTG
Organism: Pelophylax lessonae; assembly: GCF_965119305.1. Taxonomy (NCBI): domain Eukaryota; kingdom Metazoa; phylum Chordata; class Amphibia; order Anura; family Ranidae; genus Pelophylax; species Pelophylax lessonae. Next base: position 175,756,876 of record NC_138773.1, on the reverse strand, counting down.
TTAAAAGAAGTTTAAATCACTTTAGGCTTGGGAGAAGAGGAGAGATTTATCCCTGCATGATAGAATGTATGCAGGTCTGGGTGAACCTAAAGGTCGCACCTTCCCAGTGCCTTCAACCATCTGAGGCCATTAAAGAATGGGCCAAACCAGAGATGAAACCCTTTTTTCCTAAGGCATATAAGAGGCGATTTCCATTTGATGAAGACCCAGGGGCACTTTAGAATAAAGTACCGAAAATTGATGCGGCTTTCTCCCAAGTTTCTAGATTGACTGATTTGGCATTTGAGGATATGGGAATATTAAAAGATCCCATAGAGAAAACAATGGATCAACAGCTTAAAAGAGCTTGGCAATCCATCATGGGTAATCTCAAACCAGCTCTGTCAGTCACCTGTGTATCCAGAAACTTAGAGTACTGGGTTAACCAGCTCAGAGCCCATATCACTGCAGATTTGCAAGAACGGGAAATCCTTGATTCTTTTTCCACTCTGTCTACGACTATAGCCTTCATTGCGGATGCATCAGCAGAATCGGTTAGGAGGATAGTAAGATTATCAGCTTTAGCTAACTCAGCCAGAGGAGCTCTATGGTTAAAGACTTGACCTGGGGATACGTCATCCAAGAACAAGCTTTGCGGAATTACATTTCTAGGGGATTTTCTGTTTGTCTGCTGTCCTGTCAAAAACTGAGTCTAACTAAGGACCAAAGTGGTCATTCCCTATTAAAAAGAAAAACCGGCCAGCTAAACGTCTTTTTCAACCTCAAAGGGCTCAGCATGATAGCAGGCCCCAAGAGAAAAGGAAAAATTGGTTGGCACAAAAGTCTAGGGGGAAAGGAAGCATCTTTTTCCATCCTCTTACGTTGACCAACAAAGCACAATGACAAGGTGTTGCCGGTGGGAGGAAGACTGAGAATTCTTCCCCCACTGGGCAGGTATGACAAAAAAATCAATATATTTTGGCTATTCTATCCCAAGGCTACCAGATATCTTTCTGGAGGAGGATCCGAAAATTCTGTTTTGTCACAAACCTTCTAAGAGACCCAACAAAAGCCCCCTGGCTATGAAGGACCTATTAAAAGACTTGATGCGACAGGGAGTCGAGTCAAGTATCATCAGAAGAAGATCAGGGATTCTATTCCCATATTTCTCTGTTAAGGAAGCCATCCAGGGATTTTCGCCTCATTCTTAACCTGAAACCATTAAACAGGTCCGTTCTGTACAAGATTTCGTATGGTTTCAATCATCACTGTCAGGAATTTGTTGACCAAAATCAATTTTAAGGGATGCTTATCTGCATATTCCCATAGCCACTCAGTCCCAAATAAAAACAAAAAGCAGAGCGCCTCTAAGTTTTATCAGTTTAATTAAAAGGGTAAGGCAGGTACAGGAAAAGAGATGTCTGGAGATCACCGTGCGATTGGCTGCTGGATCTGTCACGCTGGGCTCCCCTATCTGTCGGTGCCGGATGTACTGAGGAGCAGGGCGCCGTTCTGAAGCCAACAGCCATCCTACCGAACGGTCTCTCGGCTCACCAGGTGTCTCCCTGAGGAACAGAACACCTTCCTGAAGCCGCTGGCCATCCTACTATCTGGTCTCTTGGCTCTCCAGACATCTCTCCTCCTTCACCATCCCCTGCACCATCTCTTGGAGCCACAAACATCCAGCCGTGAACCTCTGTGTTCCTGCAGACCACCTAACATTAGCTATTTTATACTGTTTTTTAAATGTGAGCAGTTTTCCTGTACCTGCCTTACCCTTTTAATTAAACTGATAACACTTAGAGGCGCTCTGCTTTTTGTTTTTATTTCCACTTTTAGAGCTGACTTCTCTCTGCAGCTGAGCTGGCCCTGAGTGTAATCTATTTCAGCCATCAACTACACCAGACTAATGACTATACATTTTGAAAGAAAGGGGTGCGCTGATTCAGTGAAAGGCTGCAACCAGATGATATGTGTTGTAAATGTTTAAAGGTGATGGTGCGCTTTTCTAAATTAGTGAGAAAATCGTATATTGAACAATATATAAAAATAATATGAATATATATATATATATAGGATGAAAACCCAAATATCACAGTGATGGGTGAATAAGTGTTAAATCAATAAATGCGTCTTAAAAAACATTCAATGTGACTTCAACAAATAAACCACTAAAATGAAAGTCCATAAAATAATGTGATCCAAAATAGTGGGAAATGGTGAAAGAAATCCAAATAAAAATCAAGGTGATGATAAGGTGTTCCCTTCACCTGGTGAAATGCCTCCTTACCCGGCGGAAAGAAGGTAAGTGCCTAATAATAATATTTCTCAAATAAGTAAAGCCAGTGTCCTGATTCCACCTGCACACGTGCACAGTCACCCGGGTGATAAGTATATACAAGCCTCTTACCAGATGTAAGAGACAATCAAGCCTCTAAATATCATGGACATGAGGATGCTTCCTTAACACAGTGGATGGATAGGATCGTTCCCACTTTCTTCCCTCTGTACAAGCCAACGTAAGTCTCCTATTCTTTAAGGTGAGTAGAATATACTCCCCACGATGTTCCAATGCACATAAAAGAACAGATGGGACTGATAGTGCATTACCTTAATAAACAATTTATTTGTATATAGACTTGCACTTACAGTTAGGTTGAACGGTTTCGAGCAGATTATTATAAAATTACAGGCTGAGGATCTCTAGGTGCATCGGGTCCGGCTGCAGCACGGACCGCCGATGACGCAATGACGGCACGCCTCCCTCCTGACGCGTTTCCTCCAATAGGGCTTCGACTTGAGATGGGAGATGGGCGCGCTCCGTCATTTCCGCCAATTTATGCAGGTTAGTGTTATCTTCCTCTTCCGGTGTCCGCAGCGAATGTCCCGAGCGCCGGAAGTGTCTCTTTTTTTTCACAGTACGTATACTATAAGAGTCACTTATATTATCACTCTTACAGTACTCTTCAAGAGATGATTGTAATTTAAGTGATATTTGGCGCTCGGACTTCTATTATACTGCATCCATTAACATCTTAAAGGGGAATTTGACACCGGAGAAGGATATTAACTACTTCCTGTTTACAAATCGTTTAAACCTTCTACATAACTTACAAATCAATGAGTTTATATAAGAATTTGAACATCTTAGTATACATAATTGAAATGGTCACAAATATTCAGTAAATTATAATACAATCCATATATCAGTTAAAATTATATTAAAATGGGATAAAATTATATTAAAATGGGATTAAATGTATAATACTGAATTGTGTGCCTAAAAGAATAAAACCTTTATTAAAATGTATGCTAAAAATTTAAAATGTTAAAATTTAATAAAATTTCATTAAAATCATTTATTTGATTAAATTCTTAAAATCATATGATTTAATATTAATGTAGGGGTGGGTATGAATATTTCAGGGCTTCGGGAAATTTTTATTAGCTATTGTTAATGTGGGCATTAATATCCCATTCTATGTTATGTCCTCTAGGTTGGAAACATTTTAATTCAAAAATCCAAAAAGTTTGACTTTACATTAACTGCATACCCCTTGATGCTATATAGGTATGTGTGATGCGCCAACTCTTATCCTGCTTACTCAGTCCCAAAGGTTCCTCAGGTTGGCTGTCGATATGGGGAAGGAAATCGTCTGCAATTCAGAGCCCTTCCTTTCGGCCTTTTATTTGCCCCTCAAATCTTTACAAAGATAATGGCAGAGTGCCTGGCACCTCTCAGTCTTCAGGGAGGCTCAGTGATTCCATATCTGTACGACCTCCTCTTCTTTTCTCCTGCTGGGGAAAAATTGCAGGATCTAAGCAAGGCCCGCAGTCACTTAGAATTCTTGGGTTGGATTGTGAACCTTCAAAAGTCAAGCTTCACTCCAGCTCAGCAGGTAGAGTTTCTGGGCTTCTTGATAAATTCAATGGAACAATGTTCCTTCCAGAAGAAAAGAAAAACAAAATAGTGTAGTAACCACGCTACAGACCATAATCAGGAGTTTTCGGTCAGAAGGGTTATGTCAACCCTGGGAACCCTAACCTAGGCTATACCAGCCATTCAATAGGCAAAACTCCTCCATTTCAGACCACTCTGATATTTCCTGCTGAAAGTTTGGGATCAGAGACCAAAAATCCTAGGAACAAAAGTAAAGATCCCCACCAAGGTCAATAGGATCCTCTGGTGGTGGAGAAATCAAGCCACTTTGTCCAGGGGCTTACTATAGACCTTCCCGGTCAAAGAAAAAGTGACAACAGATGCCAGCATGTGGGGATAGGGAGCCCACTGGGATCAGAATCTGGCACAAGGTGTCTGGTCTCAGGCCGAAGCAATGAAGTCCTCAAACTGGAGAGCGTTAAGTGGTCTTTGGCTGCCTTCTCTTCAAACCTCCAGGGCTCCCATGTGCAAATGTTTTTGGACAACGCCACGATGGAGGCTTATTTAAACAAACAAGGGGGCACAAGAAGCAGGACCCTTCAGTTGCTGTCGACCGAAATCCTGGATTGGGTGGAAAGTCAGTTACTTTCCTTTATCAGCGGTCCATATCAAAGGCACGTTAAACGAGGTGGCAGATTTTTTTAGCAGATGGAAGATTCAGGAAGCAGATTGGAGCCTGAATCTAGAAGTCTTTGCATTAATCACCAGAACTTGGGGACAGCCAGAGGTGGACTTGTTTTGCGTGAAGAAAAAACACAAAGCTCCCTCTTTACTTTTCTCTCCACCGAAACAACGGTTCCCTAGGGACAGATGCCTTGGCACATCCTTTGAACTTTCTTCTGGGTTATGCTCCCCCCCCCCCCCCTTTCAGCTCATTCCGCTGGTAATACAGAAGGAAAGAGTGTTGGTGATTCTGATCACTCAATTTTGGCCAAAAAGAGCTTGGTTCTCAATTATTCTAAAGTTGGCAGTCAAACCTTGTTTTCAGCTCCCTCTTCAACAGGACTTGCTGCTTCAAGGCCCGGTATATTACCCGGAGGTGGTGAAACTGAACCTCACTGCCTGGTATCTGAGGAGCAGATATTAAAAGAATAAAGGACTCTCAGAACCTCTAGTATCCACCTAACTTTCTAGTAGGAAGAAAGTTACAAGGGCCATCTACGCTATTGTTTGGAAAACCTACAATACTTGGTGTCATTCAATGAACCAAACTTTGGAAAGTATTGTATCAGTATTGGAGTTCCTGCAGAATGGTGTGGAAAAGGGTTTGGCAGTTAGTACACTTAAGGTGCAAGTAGCCGCCTTAGGAGTATTTCTGGAGAGACCAGTTGCCTCAGAAGCTTTGATTGCAAGGTTCTTTGAGGCACTTATTTGTTCCAGACCAGCACTTGCAAAACATTTTCCCAAGTGGGATTTGTCAGTGGCTCTACAGGCCTTCACAAAGGAGCCTTTTGAACCTTTAGTGTCTATTTCTTTAAGGAATCTTTCCCTCAAAATAGTATTTCTAATTGCAATTACATCCGCAAGAAGGATCAGTGAACTGCACTGTCATGAACCTGGTTGGAGGCTGAGGTGACGAGAGGGCTCCCCTTGCAGCTGAATGCAGAGCACCCCTGGACATGGTGACAGAGGGTGCTGTGCCCAAAGGTGCACGGGTTGCCTGCAGGTGTAGCTGTGTCAGGAATCTGATCCACAGTAGATAAGACAGTCACTTGGATCACTGGAAGTGCAGGCAGGTTAGTGCAATCAAGGTCAGAAGCCAGGCCGAGGGTCAAACACAGGTAGTCAATCAGGAGCAGGCAGGGAGAAGTCCATAAGGAAAGCCGGGTTCAGAGCTGGAGAAAGCCAGAGCAGGTCAAGGATAGCCGGGTCGATAACGGGTAATCAATCAATCAAGCAAGCGTTTCAAGGCACAAGGAAATCGGGTACTAGCTGAAGTTAATCCAGCAATGAATGGCAGCTAGTGCTGAGTTTATATTGGAAGTGGATGTTGATAATTAGGACGTCCCACGTGGCCATTTTGTAAATTGGCATATCTGCCATTTCCTGACAGTCCCGTGCGACCATTTTGGAAATTGTCAAAATGGTCCCCCCGAGGGGCGACCTCCAGATGCCCCAAACGTGCATGTTTCTCTGGAAATCTGTTGAACTCCTGAGGGAGTTTAGGGGCATGTACATTACTTGCTGGTTCCCATGAGTTTTCCTCAGGCGGGAACCCCTTCCACTTAATGAGATACTGCACTTGTCTTCCTCTTCTTCTTTGGCCATCTATGCTGGCCTCCACTTCAAATTCCGTGTCCTCCCTTACCGTAACTGGAGGTGGAGGTGGCTCCTCCCTGTTAGGAAATGAACTAGTCACTGCTGATTTAAGCAGAGACGTGGAAGACTGGGTGTATCTTATAGGAGTTTGGAAGGTTTCATTCAAATGCCACGCGGTTAACTTCCCTTTTGATTTCAAAAGGTCCAATAAACTTAGGACCCAATTTCCTTGAGGGACAAGTGAGTTTGATATTTGCTGTGGAAAGCCAAACTTTGTCTCCAACCTTAAACATAGGATTTCCCCTCTTCTTGTCAAAGTGCCTCTTATAATCCTCTTGAGCCTTCAGTATTGCTTCTTTAAGGGTCTGGTAGTTGGACTGTATAGAGGCCACCCTATCCTGGACTGCAGGTACTGAAGCCTCCGGGATGACTTCCGGCAAAAAGGAGGGATGGAACCCATAATTTTCCCAAAATGGGGATTGATTAGTGGAGGCGTGAACCAAATTATCATATGCAAATTCGGCACACAGGAAGAAGAGATGCCCAGTTGTCCTTGGTAAAGGTAGAGAAGCATCTCGGGTATTGCTCCAATGTTTGGTTGGTCCTTTCGGTTTGTCTGTTACTTTGTGGATGGTATGCGGACGATAAACAGACTTGGATTTATAGAGTCCTGCACAATGATTTCCAGAATCTGGAAGTGAACTGCACCCCTCTGTCGGACACAATACTACTTGGTAGTCCACGTAGTCGGACAATTTCTTTAATGAATATATGTGTTGTATTCATAGCTGAGGGGGTGCCTATCATAGGCAGGAAGTGAGCCAGCTTGGACAGTCTCTCAACTACTACCAAGATGGTGGTGAATCCGACTGAAGGGGGTAAGTCGACAATAAACTCCATTGATATCATCCTCCATGGCTGTTTCTTAACAAGGAGAGGTCTAGGCAAGCCCTAAGTCTTGGTATTGTGACCTTTACTGTGGAGAAAAGTTACGCAGGAGTCCACATAATCTTTACAATCCTGTCTGAGATTGGGCCATCAGAAGGATCTTTGAACAAGATCACACGTTTTTCTGACGTCAAAGTGGCCGGTAAGGTGGTGATCATGACAAGCCTTTAGGACTTGGGTTCTTCTGGAGGGATGAAAATGTTATCGTGCCATAAGATTCCCGTCTCTTTGTAATGCCAATGTTTCGGCTTCTGGGTACTGGGCAGAGGCTTTCTTGATACTTGTGCTTAGATCGGTTTGGAGCAGCAAAAAGTTGTGTGGTGACAGGATCGTTCTGGGAGTAGGTGTTTCCTGGGTCTCTGGGAACATGCGGAAAAGAGCATCAGCTTTCCCATTTTTGGATCCTGGACGATATGTAAGGTGGAAGTTGAACCTGGAGAAGAATAAGGCCCTTCGGGCTTGCCGTGGTCTGAGTTGCTTGGTGGTCCTGAGGTGCTCTAGGTTTTTATAATCTGTAAAGATCATGATGGGGTGTGTAGCGCCTTCCAGTAGGTATCGCCATTCCTCCAGTGCCGACTTGATGGCTAGAAGCTCCCGGTCACCCACATCATAATTCTTCTCTTCCTGGAGAAGAAAGCGACAGGGTGAAGCAGGGCCTTGGGCCCCTGACGTTGAGACAGAATGGCTCATGTGGCAACTTCAGAGGCATCTACCTCAAGAACAAAGGGCAAAGCTGGATCTGGGTGTTGCAGTACTGGAGCATATGTAAAAAGGATCTCTTGCTGTTTAAAGGCTAACTGGGCTTCCTTAGACCATTGGAACTGGACCTGCTGGCGGGTTAACTGGGTAATGGGAAAGATGATTGTAGAAAAGTCCTTGATAAAGCATCTGTAAAAGTTAGCAAACCCGACAAACCTCTGGATGCCTTTTTTGTCAGTGGGAGCTGGCCAATTGATAATAGCAGCCAACTTCTGTGGGTCCATAGATTCCTTCTGTGGAGATGATCAGTCCCAGAAACTGAATTGACAGATTTTCAAACTCGCACTTCTCTGCCTTTGCATACAGTCCATGTAGCCTTAATGTGGCCAAGACCTTTTTTTGCATGCAACCGATGAAGATCCAGGGAGGCAGAAGATGAGAATATCATCTAGATACACGATTACAAACTGATCTAGGAACTCTCGAAATGTCACTTACAAAATGTTGGAAGGTGGCTGGAGCATTACATAGTCCAAAGGGCATGACTAGGTATTCAAAGTGCCCGAAGCGGGTCCGGAAATCTGTCTTCCACTCATCTCCCTCACGAATGCGGACCAAGTTGTAGGCACCGTGTAAATCTAGCTTGGTAAAGATTCGGGCAGAGTAAGTGGGTAATGTGTGGATTATCGGGAACTTAAAATTACAATTAAAACACAAGGTCTCAGTGAATGGTCTTTCTTCTGGACGAAGATGCCGGCACCAGCCGGAGAGGAGGAGGGGCGAATGAATCCTTTCTCAAGATTTTTATTGATATAAAGGCATAGAGCCTCCAATTCAACTTCGGAGAGAGGGAAAATTCGCCCAAAAGGAATCTCCACACCTGGAATTAGCTCAATAGGGCAATCATAAGGCCGATAAGGTGGTAGGGCATCAGCCTTTTTCTTGTCAAAACCATCCTGGTAGGAATGATGGACTTTTGCGGTACTACTTGGCTAGTACTGGTGATGGGTTGAACAGACAAACGGGAGGCTTGCTGATTTCGGGGGCAAAGCAGTGCTGCTGGCAGTATTCGGAGTTGAAGGAGATTCTCCCAGATGGCCAATCAATTTGAGGATTGTGCGCCCGGAGCCAAGGAATTCCGATAATAGGGAACATAGGGGAACACAATGTCAAAGCAGAGAAATTCCTGATGACCAGAGTTCGTCTAGGTTAGGATGGGGATAGTCTCCTGTATCACGGGTCCAGATCTGGGGATAGTCCCATCAGCTAGATGGACTTCAAGTCTCTGCTTCTTATTCCTAAGAGGTATTTGCAAGGTGATGTCCATGAAGCAGCTGCATGCTCCGGAATCAAGGATTGCCTGGAGCGGGATCTCCCCTTCCACAACCTGCAACCAGATGGGTAGGACAAGGTGAGCAGGAGGGGATCCAGAGACCTGGAAGTAGACAGGACATGGAAGAAGGCACTTACTAGGTCCCACGGGACAGTTGCTCAGGAAATGTCCAGAACCTCCACAGTACAGGCAGAGATTGGCCTGTCGTCGCAGTAATTTCTCAGCAGGGGATGGGGTACTAGTCCAATCTGCATCGGCTCTCCTTCAGGAGCAGGCGGAGATTAAAGTGCAGGCGAGGTTGGAACCCTGGGGAGCATCCAGGAAGGCCGTTGCGTACCATTCTTTCAGACCTTCGTCCTGCAGGTGGCGATCAAGCTGAATGGACAGCTTAAGATCTTCCAGGGTGGCCGGGGCATCAACTCTGGCTTATTCATCCTTAAGGACTTCAGATAGACCAAGCCGGTACTGGTATTTAAGAGCTGCCTCATTCCAGCCGGTATCTGCAGACCACTTGCGGAAGTCCACAGTATAGTCCTCCACTGGGCGTCGCCCCTGTTGGAGGTTATGAAGGGCAGTTTCCGCAGTCGTCACATGTTGAGGGTCATCATATAATTGTGCCATGGCATCCAGGAACATGGAGACTCAATTAAGCACCGGGCTCTTCTGCTCTAATAAATGGTGAGCCCAAGACTGGGGGTCTTAGAGTAGAGATATGATAAACCCCACCTTCACGGACTTCAGGGAGAAAGTCCTGGGCTGGAGGGCAAGATATAACTGGCAGGCGTTCTGGAATGCCCTAAACTTCCGTCGGTCCCCCGAGAAGCGTTCGGGGACTGGAACTCTGGGTTCTGGAGCTGGCATGACCACCGAGGAGGCAAATGCGGGGTGTTCTTAGGCTGAAGCAGAGGGTGCAGCAGGTGGATTTTGGATGACTGGTGCAGCAGATACTGCAAGGTTCTGTAGGCGACCCTCTAATTGAAAGTATCCATCTTGCAGATTCTTCACGGCTTGGGTAGGGCCAGCGACCTGCTGGCACAGAGCCTCTAGCTGGGAAGCACCTCTTTCAGCCTCAGACATAATGGCTGGATTATGCTGTCACGAACTTGGTTGAAGGCTGAGGTGACAAGAGGGCTCCCCTTGCGGCTGAGTGCAGAGCACCCCTGGAGATGGTGACAGAGGGTGCTGTGCCCAAAGGTGCACGGGTTGCCTGCAGGTGTAGCTGTGTCAGGAATCGGATCCACAGTAGATAAGACACACTTGGATCACTGGAAGTGCAGGCAGGTTAGTGTAGTCAAGGTCAGAGGCCAGGCAGAGGGTCAAACACAGGTAGTCAATCCAGGAGCAGGCAGGGAGAAGTCCATAAGGCAAGCTGGGTTCAGAGCAGGAGAAAGCCAGAGCAGGTCAAGGATAGCCGGGTCAGTAACAGGTAATCAAGCAGGCGTTTCAAGGTACAAGGAAATCAGGTACTAGCTGAAGATAATCCAGCAATGAATGGAGGCCAGTGCTGAGTTTTTATATAGGAAGTGGATGTTGATAATTGGCACCAATTATGCCAATTTCCAAAATGGCCACGTGGGAAGCCCTGTCTGCCATTCTTTATCAAGTTCTTCCCTGACATGCACGCGGTTTCAATTATGGAGCCTTTCTTATCTATCTACTCTGGTAAAACTCAAATCTGTTTTGAGAATAATTCTATCAAAGGTGGTGTCAGTTCAAAACCGGTCGCAAGATATTGTCCTACCGACTTTTTGTCCTAACCCTTCAGGGGCTAATGAGAGACTGTTTCACAATCTAGATGTGAGAAGAATCCTGTTACGCTACCTGGAGGTAACCAGGGACTTTAGGTCTTAACTATCTCCTGGGTTTTTTTTAAGACAAAAATAAAGGGTCACCAGGCATCAAAGGGGTCAATTGCCAGGTGGCTTAGGTCAGCTATTTTAGAGGCTTACTCCCAAATGAAATTATCTCCCCCGCCGGGGATTCAAGCACACTCTACTAGAGCTTTTGCCACTACATGGGCAAAAAAGCTGGTGCCACCCCAGACCAAATTTGAAGGCGGCTACGTGGTCAAGCTATCTAACGTTTGTACGCCATTATAGGTTGGACCTTCTGTCAGCAGGGGACAAGGTTTTTGGCAGAAAGGTCCTTCAGGCTGTGGTCCCTGGCTAAATTAGTAAGTCTTGTTAATCCTCTCAAGGTGCTGTCCTGAAAGACGTTTAGGAAAAATTCAAGTTAGACTTATTGGTAACTTGTTTTCCAAGAGTCTTTCAGGACAGCAGCAGCCCACCCTGTTGTATTTTTTGCTATTAACCATATTTGATTGTGTTCCAGCATGGCCTGGAGGTACTCTTCTTCAACTGAGGAACTGTGGGGAGAAGCCTCCTTTTAAAGCTTGGTGGAATGGGTGTTTCCTGTTGGTGAGAGGCAGGAGCCATCTCTCAATGTGCTGTCCTGAAAGACTCTTAGACTTACCGCTAACTTGTATTCCAACTTGAATTTTTTATTTTAGGTGTGTGTTGGACCAGCTTTAGGGTGGTTGGAGGCTGGTACTTTTATTAGGTGTGTTGGGCTGGCTATAGGGGAGGTTGGAGGCCAGTATTTTTTTATTGTAGGTGTGTGTTGGACCAGCTATAGGATGGTTGGAGGCTGGTACTTTTTTTAGGCCTGTGAAAGACTGGCTATAGGGGAGGTTGGAGGCCAGTATTTTTTTTATTTTAGGTGTGTGTTGGACCAGTTATAGGGTGGTTGGAGGCTGTTACTTTTCTTAGGCGTGTGTTTATCTGGCTATAGGGGAGGTTGGAGGCCTGTATCACCCACTGAGGGGCGGTGGGGGCACCTGCTCTTAGACTCCCCGCCCCCCCACTCCACCTATCCCGCCAAGGGGAGGTGGGGTGCCTGCCCTTATGCTCCCTGCTTAAACCATCTCCCACCGAGGGGTGGCGACAGCATCTCTTCTCAGGCTTCCCTTTTCCCTGCTCAGCCTATCTCCTGCCATGGGGGGTGGTGGCACCTGCTCTTAGGCTCCACCGCCTCCCCTATCTCCTGCCGAGGGGGGGGGGGCGAGGGTGCCTGTTTGTAGGCTCCCCACTCTGCCTGTCTCCTGCTGAGGGGTGGCGGGGGTGCCTGCTCTTAGGCTCCGCCTATCTCCTGCCGAGGAGGGGTGCCTCGTCTCATGCTCCACCGCCCCCCGCTCCGCCTATCTCCCGCAGAGGGGGGCTTGAGCTCCTGCTCTTAGGCTCTATAGGGAGAGGTTGAAGGCTGGTACTTTTATTATGCGTGTGTTGGCCTGGCTATAGGGGAGGTTTTTATTTTAGGTGTGCACTAGACCAGCTATAGGTGGTTGGAGGCTGGTACATTTATTAGGTATGTGTTGGACTGTGTAACAGATCAACTGGCACCCCGACCGGGCATCTCCATTGACAGATGCTCCTAGTGCTTCCCGAGGGCTCCAAGCACTCCACCAGACACCGTAACCACTTCAGACCCCACGAACCGCCGCACGGTGATCAGAGCATAGAAGAAAAACTATTCAATCGCAAGGAATGTATAAGGACACGAGGTCATGCAATGCGAAGAGATTTAACCTCAGGCTACGCAGGGGGTTCTTTACTGTAAGGGCTACAAGACTGTGGAATTCTCTGCCACAAATGGTAGTAACTGCGGGGAGTATGGCTACTTTTTAGACTTAGACGTACATCTCAAGGATCTAAACATTCAGGGGTATGAGAAATGAATACGTCCACACACCTACACAGGTTGAACTGGATGGACTATTGTCTTTATTCAACCTCACCTACTATGTAACTATGTAACATTTTAACAATGAGACGGGCACAATCCACATTACCTCCCAATACACAAACAATAGGGAAGTCTGCCAATGACAGTCTGTGTCTCTTTCACAGACAAGCACATGGAATACACTGTGTAAGGTGGTATTAAATCTTCATATTTGTATATGAAGATATGGTTGACAAATATTACCGTCGCATCTGAAGCAATTCAAACCATTAAGTATCTGCTCCTCACCTCCAGTGATGGTGAATACCGTCAGCCTGGCTATAGGGGAGGTTGGAGGCCAGTATTTCTTTTTAGGTGTGTGTTGGATCCGCAAAAAGAAGAGTTTGCAGGTTGGTATTTGTTGGACCAGCAATAGGTGGAGGATGGAGGCTGGTACTTGTTTTATAAGGAAATATTGGAAGCTTGTACTTTTTATTATGCATGTGTTGGACTGGCTATAGGGGAGGTTAATGGCCAGTCTTTTTTTTTCTTTTCAATTGTGTTCGATCATTTGTTGAATTGCATTTGTTGGACCAGCTATAGGTAGAGTTTGAAGGCTGGTACTTTTCTTAGGTGTGCGAGGGACTGGCTATAGGGTAGGTTGGAGGTCAGTATTTTTATTTTAGGTGTGTGTTGGACCAGTTATAGGGTGGTTAGAGGCTTTTACTTTTCTTAGGCGTGTGTTGGGCTGGCTATAGGGAAGGTTGGAGGCCAGGATCACCAGCTGAGTGGGGGCGGCGGCGCCTGCTCTTAGATTCCCCCGCCCCAACGATCTCCCGCTGAGTGGGGAGGATGGGGCATCTGCTCTTAGGTTCCCCAGCCCCCCCCCGCTCCTCCTATCTTCCACTGAGGGGGGGAGCCTGCTCTTAGGCTCCCGCTTCACCTATTTTTCGACGAGGGTAGTAGCGGGGGCGCCTGCTCTTAGACTTCTCTGCTCCGCCTATCTCCCGCTGAGGTGGGGTGGTGGGCGCCTTCTCTTAGGCTCTATAGGGGGAGGTTGGAGACTGGTACTTCTTTTAGGCTTGTATTGGACTGGCTATAAGGGAGGTTGGAGGCCAGTATTTTTTTTTTCGCTTACGTCCTCTGACAGTCGCAGCCTGTTCGGTATACCTTCACGAGTGGGTAATGGCACCCTCTGCAGGAGAAAGCTAGGCAGTGAAAGGTTAACAAAAAAACTTCACACTTAGACACACGTCTAAGGGGCCGTCCTTCAGCCATTTTCCTGACAGTTAGCACTGTTCTCTAGTTTCATGCTGCCTAGCGTCAGGAGTAGGTCTAGGTCTTCCCAGCAGGGACCTATGTCTCAGTCCTTTTGGTTTTTTTTTCTTTTTAAAAACAAATTTTTCTTTGATCTTTTATTTCACTCACTATCGCTAGTTAGTAAGGGGGATCCCTGGAGGACTACAAGCGACAGTAGAGCTGGGCCTCGCACTGGATAATCTAGATCCTTAGAGTCCCAGCCTGCCAATGAGCGTCGCAAGTCATTGGTGCACCCAGGCCTCGCAACGACAGTGCCCCTGAGGATGAGGACGAGCCTGCAGAGATCCATCTTCGCCCGGATGTCTCCACTTCGGAACCCGTGTGCTGCTAGCATCCCTTCCTGGCTGACGGCACCCCCACTCAGGGTGGGAGGTTTTCCCTATTGGACCGGAGCCCACTATCCATGAACTGGTGAGTGATGCAACCCCCATGTCCCTGGGACAGTTGTCTATGGGGTTATGTGGGCCCACTCCTGGGGGATGGCAGAAAAAGGTGGTCGTTTTGCGCGGCCCCTACCTCCCTGCCCACGCTGGGGGAACACTGTGGTGTATGGGCGGCCGCCTAGTAAAGGTGGTGGCCATTTTGCAAGTGCTTCCTTACATTTATTTCTATTAGGCACCATTTTACTGTGGCTCAGGGTATGCATCAGCCTCTAGTGCAACAGGTCACTTCCTTTTTCACTTCTCTTCACTGCAGCAGCGTGTATGGATGCCTGGGCAAGTACACTGACACTGGGGTGATTTTTGGCTGTTTTTTATGGCATTTTCCTGCAAAACTGTACTTTCTCCTTTCACCCTTCCAGGACGGCCTACATATGAGAGATTGTGGCTCCACCCCACAGGAAACACAACTAATTTGCAGCTGTTAAAAAGGTCCCACCCATCCTTGAGCTTCAGTTCAGTTGTGTTTCCAACCTCACACCGGGACGTTTGTTTTTTTGCTGACCTGAAGGCAAATGAGTGTCTGATAGGTAACCCTGGAAGGCAGGTACGGACGGCCTATGAGAGGTTCCTCCCTATCTATATCCTGGAAACAGGAACTTGCAGGTCGCCAAACATGCCAGGTAGTCGGTTACCTTAAGGAGAAGGTCCCTCTATACCTGAAGTCCTGTTGTCTCTGCAGGAAAAGTCTCCTCCATTGCTCCTCTAGTGCGGAAGGTAAGGATTTCGAATTTCCCACCAAGGAGCGCGCCTCAAGCCTTGCTGTGAAGACCGGAAGTTCTGGTCAGAAGAGGAGAAGCGAGCGATACCCAGAAGAAAGCGCAACTTGGAGGAGACGCCGGGTCCACGAGTATTCATGGCAGAATCTCCGGCTACGAAGGGGCTGAAACACCCCAAAGAGACTCGTATGACCGCACTTCCCATAGAGGAGAAAGCGGCGGTGCAGGTGGCGACAGGACCGGGTAAGTGACTACACCGGTGGCGGGCCGACTGCTGTCTATGGGAGACAGGCATGCCTTGTCCTTTCCTGAATTGAGCAGCTGCAGTGGTAGACTAAATATGTCTGTTTCACACAAATGGGTTTCTTTCTTCTTGTGTTTTATGCACAGGTCTTCCAGCGGCACAGGAGGCCCCTGCCAAACCCCCTTCTAACACCAACACTAGCATGACTAGAAAGTGTGGGAACTGTGGGGATAAGTTGTCTAAGTCTTACAACATTTATGCTATACATGTATTAATAAATTGGCAGGGCAAGAAGCATCAATTCTAATGAAGGATTTCCTCAAATCAATGCAAGAGGAGATGTTGGCTACTAGTCAGTCATTCAGGACTACAGCAGCTATCCCTCAGACCCCAACACAGTCAGAGGAAGTATCCAAGGATAACTTATCCTCCCAGTGTAGTGGGTGGTCAAGAGGACCCTCTTCTCTCTGGTCAGGATCACAAACCATTCCCTCATCACAGGTCAGGGAAGAGGAGGATCCAGGGGAAGGCACTAGTCACATTAGATCTCCATCCAGTTCAGACAGTATTGTGGGGGTTGTTGGTGCCTCAAACCAAAAGGGGGGGGGGGGTTGAAAACAACCTTGTACAGGAAGGAAACAGCGGGAAATTCCATCCTGCATGCGTCAAGCTTCCACCCTACCCCCTTAAAAAAACGCAATCCCGTATAGTCAGTTCCTTAGACTGAAAAGAAACTGCACAACGGAACAAGTTTTTCAAAAAGAGGCGAACCTTCTTACCGCAAGACTAAGAAAGAGGATACACAAAGACTACCTTGAGAAAAGCGTACAACAGGGTAAAAAAGAAAGAGACACGAGATCCTATTTAAAAACCAGGACAAACAAAGACCTAAAGAACAAGAAGATAAAACTCGGATAATTATGAGGTTTACGAATGACCACTAAAAAATATTCTCGATAAACACTGGCTGATCCTAAAAGAGGACCCCACAGTTAAACCCTTTTATACCAGAAAATCCACAAGTGACATATCGGAAAGCAGGATCTATGAAACAAACTCTAATTCACAGTGAGTACAAGGAAAGTAAAAAAGACCCCTGCAAAGAAAAGGGCACTTTCCCGTGTGGGAGCTGCGGACAATGCAGTGTAATACAGAAATGTACTAACACAGTACTCCCCAATGGGGAGACTTTCAGACCTCGACACTTTGTCAATTGTAGGATAAGAGGGGTTGTATACCTCATGAGGTGTGAATGTGGATCCTATTATGTAGGAAAAACCAAACAAGAACTGGGCAAACGGGTAAATAAACACATTAACATGCAGATATGCAACTTTTATTTACCCCTTGGCTGGCATGTGGCTCACTATCACAAAAATAGAATGCCAAATGTGACATTAATCGCATTGGAAAGGATACATATACCACAGCGAGGGGGGGATTGGAATAAAAAACTCCTACAGATGGAAATGAGGTGGATTAGACGCCTCCGGGCTACACAACCACCTGGACTGAATGAAAACGAAAGCTTTCGCCCTTTCCTTGAAGGTTTTGCATCCGGCAAAACGGATTAACAAATATATAAATCTGTGTATTTAAATACCCCTATTTTATTCATGACCCTTCACCTGCCAGTTTCCCTCACCTGCCCCAAATTCGCACAAAAAGGACACACTCCTTGCAGCCCATACAAAAAAGCAATAATCACAATTCGCCTAGGAAACACCAAATAGGCTGTCCTTAATCTTTGAAGTAATGAATTTATTATTCCTAAATTCTACATTTCAATCAAATTGCCCGATATCGTGCAATTTTTCGTGACCCCAGAGAAATTTCTGGCATGATCCAGAAATCGGAACTTTCCATCAACATTCTCCTCTATCCATACACCTGTGGATGATATCAATATAAGACTGCTGTTAAATATCGATTTTTTTCAACTTTGTTTATTGTTAAAATTATTATTTATTTACCAACAATGTACTAATGTCATATACCCTATGGCAGCAATCTACCATGAGATTGTTCAGATATATGCAATACCTCTGCTTTGTTTTTACCTAATGCCCAGCAATCACACCCGACACGGTAAGCCCCTGCAATGCAGGGGTTAATCGGGACCATTCTGACCTCCCACTGGAGACGATGGCCCCTCCCTTACGTGTCGGCGGCCGCAGAGTGTTCACAGACGGGCTCGCGCCTGCGCGCGCATACACATGGCGCAGGCGCAGTTACTGATGCCACGTCACGCACACCGGAAGTCCAAGTACGTGCAGCGCACTATGCGCATGCACGAGGGGCTTCTTAAGGCCGGGGAATCAGCGTCTATCCTCGCTGAGAGGGGAGAGGACGGACAGGGACAGCGCCAGCCGGAAGAAGAACTCCATACATCTCTGGATACCTAATCGGAACCCCTTTTTGCAGACAAAATGTAAGTGGAAGGGGATGCTTCAGCATCCACATCTTCCAAAAGAAGTTATTCATTATAACCACCTCTGTAAAAACCAAAGTCACCTTAATCACTGTTTTGGAATACACAAATAAAAACGGTACAAATTTACATATACTGCAGATTAAAAGCCTGCCCGAGGAAAAAATCCCCAGGACGCTGGAGAAAGCCCACTCCACCAGCCAACATTTATTGTAAGTGAAGGAATTTTTCTTCTCTTGATATAAATAAAATTCCAAGACAAGTACCAACTATTTCTTTATACATAACTTCAGGCTATACGCACCACATGATTCCCGCTGTGACTGCTAAATGGACATAGGATTATACTCGCAGAGATAAAGGCTATACCCATGTATGCATTTCCATTATCACTATTGTACAGGACGCCAAGGTTGGGTCCTGGACGGGTGCTATATAGCACTAATTTTTGGGTTATGGTCCCTTTAAGGGAAGTGTGGAAGTACTCAGAGGGTCACCCAGTACGGGTGAGGAATCCCCGGGAATAGCCGGAAATAGGAGAGGACTGATTACAGTTCTCTCTGGTTTATTTGAGAAATATTTGGGACCTGGGATTTCGGAGACCCTGAAGCGATATTCGGGTGAGAGGGTGGCTAAGGTGATGCCATTAGTGAGGGAGCACCTGCAGAAGGCTCAGGATGCCCAAAAAAGGGTATACAACCGGTCGGCTAAAGTCAGACAGTTTCAAATAGGGGACCGGGTGGCTGTTCTCATACCCACGGTGGAGAGCAAGTTCTTGGCCAAATGGCAGGGTCCGTATGAAGTAGTAGAAAAGGTGGGGGAGGTGAACTACAAGGTGCACCAGCCCGGGAAAAGATAACCATACCAGATCTACCACATAAATTTGTTAAAACCGTGGAGAGACAGAGAACAGGTATTTGCCGTGGTAGGTGTCCAGTCAGGGGATCCTGCAGGGATTGACCTGGTGCAGGTTGCTTCTACCCTGTCGAGGCCCCAATCCCAACAAGCCAAAGAATTTCTGCAAAGAAATAGGGACATGTTTTCAGGGTTGCCTGGTCTCAACAACGTCATCGAGCATGACATAACCGAGCCCAAGGTAAAAATCCGGTTAAAACCTTATCGTATTCCAGAAGCTCACAGGGTGGCAGTATCGGAGGAGGTGAAAAGGATGCTTGAACTTGGGGTCATTGAAGAGTCACAGAGCGAGTGGTCGAGTCCAATCGTGTTGGTACCTAAACCCAACGGCACACTTCGCTTCTGTAATGACTTTAGGAAACTTAATGAAGTCTCCAAGTTCGATGCTTATCCCATGCCCCGGGTGGACGAGCTGATTGAGCGATTGGGCCCAGCCAGGTATATCACCACGCTGGACCTCACAAAAGGGTACTGGCAGATTCCCCTAACCAAGGAGGCCAGGGAGAAAACAGCCTTTTCTACCCCAGAAGGTCACTTCCAGTACAAGAGGATGCCATTTGGTCTTCACTCAGCCCCCGCCACATTCCAACGGGCCATGGATAAAACTTTGCGCCCACATCTACGATATGCTTCCGTCTATCTAGATGACATAGTCATCTTCAGTAGGGATTGGGAGTCTCATCTTCCCCGGGTTCAGGCAGTGGTAGACTCCTTGAGAAGAGCAGGGTTCACCATCAACCCAGAGAAGTGTGCAATCGGGATGGAGGAAGCCAAGTACCTAGGGTACATTGTGGGTAGAGGGCTGGTGAAGCCTCAAAGGAGCAAGGTAGAAGCCATACAGGACTGGCCCAGTCCCTTAACCAAAAAACAAGTCAGCATTTTTGGGCATAGTTGGCTACTACCGGAGGTTTGTGCCCAACTTTGCCACCGTGGCTGCACCGTTGACTGACTTGACCAAAGGCAAAAAGTCAGTCATGATAAAATGGAACTCCGAGGCCGAAGAAGCCTTTCGGAAGCTTAAGACTGCGTTGTGCCAACATCTGGTACTCGTAGCTCCGGACTTTTCTAGGGATTTCATAGTGCAGACAGATGCTTCAAGTGAAGGGTTGGGGGCAGTCCTGTCTCAAGTGATCAATGGGGAAGAGCACCCCGTAGTTTTCCTGAGTAGGAAGCTGACGTCAGCGGAGAAAAACTACGCTGTGGTGGAGTGTCTGGCCATTAAGTGGGCCTTGGACTCTCTAAGTTATTTTCTCCTGGGCAGAAAGTTCCGCTTTGTGTCAGACCATGCTCCGCTGACCTGGATGAGGCAGAACAAACATACCAATGCCAGGGTGACAAGATGGTTTCTTTCTCTCCAGGAGTTCAATTTTGTAGTAGAGCACAGACCCGGGAGACAACATCAAAATGCTGATGCCCTCTCCCGTGTCCATTGCATGGTGTCAAATGGTGCCTCCAACACCTCCGCGTTGAGGCAGAGGGGGGGGATGTGTACAGGACGACAAGGTTGGGTCCTGGACGGGTGCTATATAGCACCAATTTTTGGGTTATGGTCCCTTTAAGGGAAGTGTGGAAGTACTCAGAGGGTCACCCAGTACAGGTGAGGAATCCCCGGGAATAGCCGGAAACAGGAGAGGACTGATTACAGTTCTATCTGGTTTATTTGAGAAATATTTGGGACCTGGGATTTCGGAGACCCTGAAGCGATATTCGGGTGGGAAGGGGTCTCCACCTCTTACTGAGGATTCCAGCACACACAGGATTAAGAACCTCCAGGAAGCAGCTCTTAAAAGAAGACAGGAAGTAGTGATAGAGGGGTGGAGAGGAGGAGTTGGTGTATGCACCTGTGTTTGGAGAGCTGGGAGTTTTGCTGGAGGCTGCAAGTAACAGGACTTAACAAGGACTGTTAAACCTGGGGGGCGAAGACCCAACTACGAACTGTATGTGTTTTCCTTTTACTTTTGTGCTGAAGATAAGCAGACTTTATTTTGTGCTTGTGTGCTGCTGGAAGCCATAACTTTTTGTTACCTGCTGAATAAAAGCCTTTTTGTTTGAAGTTGAACGGTTTTGCACTCGGTCCTGTGGAGCCATAATCCCCCAAACATTACTATATATATATATATATATATATATATATATATATATATATATATATAATATATATATATATATATATATATATATATATATATATATATATATATATATATATATATATAATCTTTTTTTTTTTTTTTTTTTTTTTTTTTTTTTTTTTACTCAATTGTTTTGAGACAATTTTCAATAACCAAGATGTTATTGTTATAGATCAGACTGTGTGACTAAACTCTTTGAAAAAGGCTCATAACAGAGCCGAAATGCGTCAGGAACCTTGGATTATCTCTGGAAACAACTTTCCTAGGAACACCTACAGGAAATACAGAGAAAAAATCCATGTTTTGTCACCAGATTCTCATCTGTCACAGATTCATTTGAATCTTCTTTCTTTCTACCCAAGCACTTTTATCACCCATTGTTCCTTTGTAACCATATATATTATTATGTAAATAAATCTTTTATACATACCCATGTATATATTTACTTGCCCGTAAAGTCCCACCCCCTTTTGGTTTGAGGCACCAACAACCCCCACAATACTTACACAGGGACAGCTGCAAAACCTACTGAATTATATGTGATCAAACCCCCCCCCCCCTAAAGGATTCAGACAGTGACAGTGAGAAGGAAAGGGATAATTTCAAAAGAAACAAAAGCCTCTTTCCTTTGGAATATATGGAGAGTCTCCTTAAAGTGGTGCATGCTACTGAAGGAATCCCAACTACAGTAAGGGAGTCTTCCATTAAAGATAAAGTGTACAAGGGCTTGGGAAGAGCCCAGTACAGAGCAATTCCCATTCACCATTCTTTAAAAGACATGATTCACCAAGAATAGAAATTCCCTATAAATGCCTTATCTAGACCAAATAACTGGAAAAGAAGGTATCCCTTTGAGGAACAGGAATTGGAAAAGTTTATAAAAAATCCGAAACTAGACACTCCTCTGGCCCAGCTATCAAGGAGGTCAGATTTGTCCTTTGAAAATGCTGGTCACATTAGGGATGTCATGGATCGCAAGATCGAATCCCTACTAAAAAGGCTTGGGCTTCTAACTCGTATAATATGACTACGGCTCTAGCAGATACCTGTATGGCCAGAAATGCAGATTTCTGGATCAAGGAACTGTCAAAACATGTCTCTACAATGGAGGGATCACAAGACCTACTAGATTCCCTATCTGTGATTGGGAAAGCAGTGTCTTAGCAGACTCAGCCGTAGAGTCAATAGTAGCCTCGGCAACAGCAGCTCTAGTGAACTCTGTTAGAAGGGCAGTTTGGGTCAAAGAATGGGAAGGAGATATAGCTTCCAAAGTAAGGCTTTGCGCATTACCCTTTGAAGGGTCATTTTTGTTCGGTTCAGGACTGGATGAGGTTTTATCCAGATCCGCAGAGAAAGGGAAAAAATTCCCCACCAAGAGGAAGGACAAATTGGGGAGGTATTCCTTTCGGAACTTCCAGGACAGAAATCAAAAAAGGCCTTTCTGGGGACAGGCCAGGAGAGGTGGTCCTGCAAAGGGAAAACGAGGAACCAATTTACTGTTCCTTAAACCTGGACCCAAGCCTAAAGAGACCAATTTACGCCAGCGTCAGGGTAGGGGGCAGGTTGGCCCATTTTACTTCCCAATGGGAAAACATCTCAGCCAGCCCCTATATTCTCCAGATCATCTGGGAAGGTTACCGACTGGAGTTTTCCTCTCAGCCGGTGACAGAAATAACAATGACTTATCCCTCAAGTAGAACAAAAGAGGAAGGCACTGCTAGAAGGTATTCTGGAACTAGCAGAGGGTGATTTCACCTGTACCACTAAGTCAGGTATTCCAAGGCTTTTACTCCCACATTTGTGGTGCCAAAACCCTCAGGGAAATTCTGGCTAGTCATAAACCTCAAAAAATTAAACAGATTTCTGTTATACAAGAAGTTCTCCATGGAGAACATTTATGCGGTCAGAAAAAATCTGTTTCAGAACATCTTTATGACCACATTGGGACATGTAGGTAAGCATCCCTTAGATCCAATTTATCCGGAACATCAAGCATTTCTCAGATTCGCAATTGTGACAGAAGGAACATTGGCAGTTCAGAGCTCTTCCCTTTGGCTTAGCAGCAAGTCCAAGGATCTTTACGAAAATCTTGGCAGAGGTAGTAGGCCATCTTCATCTGCAGGGCCTAAGTTTGATCCCTTATCTGGACGATATGTTGATCTTTGCAAGAGCAGCAAAACAGGCCATGGCAGACACCCAAAAAGTGATGTCAGTCCTACAAACGGTAGGATGGCTGCTAAATGTGGAGAAATCCTCAATACAGCAGCACAGGTTCAAGTCTATCTGGGGTACAAGATAGATTCCAGAGTAAAGAAACTTTTTTTCTCCAAGAGGAAAAGGTGGAAAAAGTGGTCTCAGCGGTGAAAAATATCCGTTATCATCCTCAGTGTTCCAGGAGACAGATCATGAGAATTTTGGGGCTGACAGCTTGTATCCCAGCTGTAGAGTGGGCCCAACTGCACTCTCGAGACCTCCAATTTTTTCACCTGCTCTCTTGGAACAGGAGACAGGAGTCCCTAGACGAAAAAATTACGCTCTCCCCTCAAGTAATATCATCACTAAAATGGTGGACAGTTCCCCAAAATCTGAGGGAAGGTCAACTCTGGGGTCAAGAGCAACCTGTAAGGATCACCATGGACGCAAGTTCCGAAGGGTGGGGAGCTCACCTAGAGGGAGCTCATGCCCAGGGCACCTGGGATATACAGTTGAGTCAGGCCTCCTCCAACTAGAGAGCTGAAAGCGGTGGGAAAGGCCTTAAGAGCTTTCGAAAAGGACATTCTAGGGAAAGAAGTCCAAGTCCATTCAGACAATGCTACAGCAGTAGCTTACTTGAATCATCAGGGGGGGACCAGATCAAACACCCTGTTAAAAAAAATTTGCTCAGGAGACACTAGGCTGGGCAGAAAAGAGTGATTTCTCTTTCGGCAGTGTACATAAAAGGGAAGGACAACTGGGAAGCGGACTTCCTCAGTCGTCATTCCATCAAGCAGACAGAATGGGAACTGAATCCCAGAATATTTCAACTACTAGTCCAAAAGTTTGGTCAACCGGAAGTGGACATGTTTGCCACTTGGCAGAACAAAAAAGTAAGACGGTTCTTCTCTCTGACACATCAAAGGGGTATGTTGAGCCTGGATGCTCTAGCGCAGCCTTGGCACTTCAGGCTAGCCTATGCATTTCCTCCCCAAAATCTAATTTTGAGAGTTCTACAGAGACTCAGTGGATGGCCACAACTACGCCTCATCCTGATCACACCTTGGTGGCCAAAGAGAACGTGGTTCGCGACCTTGGTATCCCTATCAGTGACAGCCCCTTGGAAACTACCAGAGGTTCCGGATCTGTTATTACAAGGGCCTCTTATTCACCCCAGACCACAGTTTTTTCAGTTAACAGCCTGGGTAGTGAGCGCCAAATCCTGAAGGAGAAAGGTTGTTCAGATAGAATCATTGATACCCTCCTTTTAAGTAGAAAGCCAGTGACTAGGAAAATGTATTCCAAAATCTGGAAAAAATTCTGTACTTGGCAGAGTCAGAAGAAAAATTCCTCTGCCTCAATCCCGATTATCCTGGAATTTTTACAGGATGGGGTAGAGAAGGGGGTGGCGGTTAACACCCTTAGAGTACAGGTAGCGGCACTTTCTGTTTTTGTAGTCAAAAATCTGGCTAAAGAGCCTTTAATTAAAAGATTTTTGTTAGCTCGGGGAAGAGCGTCCCCGATTAACAGAGCTAATGTTCCAGTTTGGAATTTAACGCTAGTACTAGAGACATTATCTAGTGAAACCTTTGAACCATTGGACAAGGTTAGCCTGAATATTTTGTCAATTAAGTTAACATTTCTGTTGGCAATCACCACAGCCAGAAGAGTGGGAGATTTACAAAGTTTGTCCATAAAGGAGCCCTTTATGCTAATTCTCCAAGACAGAGTGATTCTTAGACCAGACCCACTGTACCTACCCAAGGTAGTTTCTTCTTTTCACAGAAATCAAGAGATGGTCCTGCCATCTTTTTGTGAAAAACCTAGCTGTGCAAAGGAACGAAAATTCCATTGCCTGGATGTAAGAAGGTGTCTTCTCGCATATTTGGAAAGAACCAAAGGGTTTAGAAGGTCTAGTCACCTGTTGGTTCTACATTCTGGACCAAGAAAGGGATTACAAGCATCAAAACCCTCGATCTCTAGGTGGATTAAGCAAGCCATTAGCATGTCATATAAGGTGTCGGGTACCCCCACACCAGAAAATCTAAAGGCACATTCCACAAGGGGCATGGCAACATCCTGGGCTGAAAGAGCCGGAGCATCCTGGGAACAGATCCGCCGTGCAGCCACCTGGTCCAGTCAAGATGCCTTCCTAAAGCACTATCGTGTGGAAGTACTGTCTCAAGACCTTGCCTTTGGCAGAAAGGTTTTACAGGCAGTGGTCCCGCCCTAAGGTAGGCCAGTATGGATTCCTTTATTATCCTCTCATATGTAGGCCGTCCTGGAAGGGTGAAAGGAGAAAACTTACCGTTAGTGTACTGGTAATGGTCTCTCTTAACCCTTCCAGGACGGCCGGCCTACTTCCCGCCCAGAGTGGTGGTGAGTAAATGTGTAGATAGAGAGAGAGATGTATGTATGTATGTATGGAACTGTATGTTATTGAATAACTGTGTCCCTTGAAGGTTCGGTTGGAAAGTTTATTTTCTATTACTGAAGCTCCAGGATGGGTGGGACCTTTTTAACAGCTGCAAATTAGTTGTGTTTCCTGTGGGGTGGAGCCACAATCTCTCATATGTAGACCGTCCTGGAAGGCTTAAGAGAAAAAACTTACCGTTAGTGTACTGGTAATGGTCTCTGTGGCTATAGCTGTTTCTAAGGGGTCTCCACCGGCAGTGCAGATTTGCGGTGTAGACCGCGGGAACCGCCGTTTTAAAGGGCCACTATCCCAAACATTTTTTTATTGCAAAATGGAGTCCCAGGATAACAAAATCCCTGCAGACCTGATCGATGCTTCAGGAAACCCTGAATCCTCTTCCATGGCCTCCTTATCTGCTGCACTTGCGACTTTGGCATCCAAGGTGGATCTGTTGATGTCTGAACACACTACACAAAACCGGCCGATGCCCTCTCAGTCTTCTGACTCAAAGCCTGATTTGGTTGCCATGGGCAACGTCCCCCCTGAGGGGTCCCAGTCCTCACATTCGGATGAAGAGGAGGAGTCCTCTTCTACTGCGGCGCAGGAACACACGTTAGGGGATGCACTCTAGCTCCATCAGGGAGACTTTAAATATTGATGATGAGCCCACCCAGTCAGGTAAGTGGGTGTCCTTCGGGTCCCGCAAAGCCCAGAAGTCGGGTCAGGTTTTTCCCTGCTCCGAGGAGTTTCACGAAACAGAACGACCAATGGTGTCACATCAATCATATGCTGGCTATGCCTAAGCGGTTTAAACACGGCTATCCTTTTGCGGATCCTGACAATCGTTGGACGGTGTCACCAAAGTTGGACCACCCTGTTTCTAGGTTGAATAAATCCCCATTGATGCCCATGGAGGATTCCCCGGTATTCAAGGATCCGGCAGATAGGCGCGTGGAGACGCTTTCCTGCCACATATATTTAGTGGCAGGCTCCCTGCTAAAGCCTGTGTTTGCTTCAGTGATGGTTTCTCAAGCTGTCACGGAATGGTCCAAGGTGCTTAGGCGCACCCTGGTGGCAGTCGGCTTCTCCGGCTGCCCTTGACATGGTGGATCAAATGGCCTAGGCTGTGAAGTACCTGTGTGATGCGGCCTTGGACGAAGCTCCTTTGGTTGCAAGGTTGTCTGCAGTTGGGGTCGCAATCCGCCGCATTATTTGGCTAAAAAATTGGTCAGCTGACCACGCTTCCAAGAAGATGGTGTCTGATGTCCCTTATGTGGGTAATGACCTTTTTGGGGATGAGTTGATCAAATGTCTTACAGGTGGTAAGATTATTCTTCTTTCGTTTCAGGGGTGGCGGGACGTCTGCGTTACTTTCAGAAACCCTGGTTGTCCCAACTTCGGGACAGGTGGGTTCAAGAACTGATTCGTTCAGGGTACAAGATTGAGTTTTCGATCTCGCCCCGCAGACATATTCTTTCCATCAAATCTCCGTCTGACTCCCAATCGTTTTAAGGGATCTCAAAGGGGTGGTGCATTATAGGGGTGGAGTCATTATACCAGTCCCTCAGCAGGACAGGTTTCACGAGTTCTATTCCAACCTGTTCAGTGCCCAGGAAGGAGGGCAAGGTGCGTCCAATTCTGGACCTCAAGTCACTAAACCGCTTTGTGCGGGTACAGAAGTTCCGGATGGAATCCATCCATCCGGTCGGTGGTGGCATAGTGGTCTTCCTGGCCTCCATCGACCTAAAGGATGCATATCTGCATGTTCCTATCTTCGAGGGTCATCAGTGGTATCTCCGCTTCGCAGTGGCAGAGGAGCATTTTCAGTTTGTGGCTTTACCCTTCGGTCTCCGGCTCCCAGGGTATTCAAGGTTTTGGCTCCATTGCTGGCTTTGCTGCACATGAAGGGGACTGCGGTCCTCGGTTATCTGGACGCTCTCCTGTTAAGGGCAAGGTCGGGGATCAGGTCTCAGGGACAACGATCTCTCCTCTCTGCGGGCCTGCATGTGGTTTCTGGGTCTGATGGTTTTGGCTTTCGAAGCCATCCCGTTCGCTCAGTTTCACACGAGAACTCTACAAGCAGAGATGGGACAGAAAACCTCAGTCGTTGGACAGGAGGATAACTCTGAGCCACCTCACAAGGACAAACCTTTTCATTGTGGCTGCTGTCACCAGCTCTGACACGAGGCAAATCTTTTCGGCCTGTACTGTGGATGGTGTTAACCATGGATGCCAGCCTGTCGGGCTGGGATGGAGTTCTGTGCGCACTTTGTGCCCAGGGGACGTGGTCGGCGGAGGAATCCTCCTTACTGATCAACATCTTGGAACTCCGGGCAATCAAGCTCTGCTTATTCCATTGGATGACTCGGCTACAGGGTCGCCCGGTTTGTGTTCAGTCGGACAATGCCACGGTGGTGGCATACATCAATCACCAAGGAGGGCACCAAGAGTGCCTGGGCGGCCAAGGAAGTGGCCGAGATCCTGTCTTGGGCCGAGACGCATGTTCCAGTGATTTCGTCTGTTCACATTCCGGGTGTGGAAAACTGGCAGGCGGACTGAGTCGCCAGTCCCCGGACAAGGGGGAATGGTCCCTGCATTCGGAGGTGTTTTGCCTCCTGTGTGCCCAGTGGGGGACTCCGGACGTGGATCTGTTTGCATCCCATCTAAACAAAAAGGTGAGAAGGTTCTTGGCCAAAACCCGCGATCCTCTGGCAGATGCCACGGACGCGTTAGGGGTGCCCTGGCGCCAGTATCGGCTGATTTATGCCTTCCCTCCAATTCAACTATTATCCAGGTACCTCCGAAGGTTGGCGTCGGAACGGGTGGAGGTAATTCTGGTGGCCCCAGACTGGCTGCAGCGGTCTTGCTACGCAGACATCGTGCAGATGGTAGTTGAGCCTCCCTGGCGGCTTCCACAGAGACGATCTACTGTCTCAAGGGCTGATCTTCCATCCTGCTTTACAGTCTCTGGCTTTAACGGCGTGGCTGTTGAAAGCCAAGTTTTGAGAGACAAGGGTATCTCGAATGCTGTCATTCCTATCTTGCTTGGCTTGGAAAGCTACTTCCAGGAAGATTTACCATCGTACCTGTAAGGCGTATATTGCCTGGTGTGAATCGCTAGGGTTTCATTCATGCTCCTTCTGCAAGGATTTTGGCCTTCCTACAGGAAGGAGTAGATTGGAGCTCCCGGGGAAGAAGTGGAAATCACGAAACGCGTCGGGGCGTGACCAGGCGATGTAACCAGGCTGTGTAAGAGGAGTTCGGATTACCCAGAAGGCGCGGCGTCCACGGCGTGGAGCCTGGACATCATCTCCCGAAGGGCATCCCTCCCCTATTCGTGACTGTTTTTTTGCGTTGGATGACATACAAGACATGTGAGTGTGTTACCTTATGTTTTATTTTATTTAATAAAACCCTTTCAAACGGTATCACGCTATTGGGATTATGTTCTCTCCTCCCCATATGCTGCTGAGCTTTTTTTGACTGCGCTGGTGCGATTCCTGTTGTGGATACTCTGGACCAGTGACCATCATTATAAGCCTGAATGCTCAAACACGAAAGTGGGTTGGGCCACAGCATCTGGTGAGTGGGCAATTCTCCTCCCCCTTGGAGCACGGTGGTGGTGGTGATCCTTTTGAGAAACACGTCTTCGTACATTATCATCCCAGGAGATAGAGTGAAGGATTATGGACTGTTTGAGTCATTTCTGAACTTTTTCCTGCTGCCTATGTGACATCTATTGCATTTCGGACTTTTGTGCAGTGGGCACAGTATTTTTTTGGCACTTGCTTCTTGACAAGTTTGCGCTACTATATATATATAGGGATATTGCTGAGTATCTATCTATTATATATCTTTCTCCATTTATTCAAGGGGTGCATCATCTGGCTCACCCAAGAAAGGCTCCTTTGCCTCCATGGGACCTGAATTTGGTTTTGTCCATTTTGCAACAGCCTGCCTTTGAGGACATCAGAGATACCAATGCCTGTGTTGTCCCAGAAAGTTGCCTTTCTGGTGGCGGTCACCTCTCCTCGCAGAGTGTCTGAGTTTCCGGCTCTGTCTTGCCGCTCACCTTATCTGGTTGTACATAGGGATAAAGTGGTCTTGAGACCTAATCAATCTTTTCTTCCCAAGGTGGTATCTGCTTTTCACCTCAACGAAGATTGTTTTACCTTCGCTTTGTGCGAAACCCAAGCATCCCAAGGAATTTGCCTTACATTCCTTGGATGTGGTCCAGACGGTCAGGGTTTACCTGTCTGCCATGGAGTCATTTAGGAAGTCTGATTCCCTTTTTGTCCTTCCTGAAGGACCTCGGAAGGGTTCGGCTGCGTCCACGGCAACCATTTCTAAATGGATCAGACGATTGTTCACGCCTATTCAATCAAGGGTCAGGTTCCTCCTTTCCCTGTAAGGGCACATTCTACTAGAGCTGTCAGTGCCTCTTGGGCGTTTCACCATCAGGCTTCTGTGGCTCAGGTGTGCAAAGCAGCGACCTGGTTGCCTGTGCACACTTTCACAAAATGTTACAAACTTGATGTGATGGCATCCTCGAATGCTTCCTCTGGCCACAAGGTTTTGAGTGCGGCGGTTGTTTGAAGAAACGTGTTGCGTCTCTTTTCTGTTGTGTTTTTTTGTTCTGGGTTAGCTCCTGTTGATCTTCTTGGTCAACTGCTTTGGGATGTCCCACTTGTGAAGGTATACTGAACGGGCTGCGACTGTCAGGACTCAGAGAAAAGTTTTACAGTAAGTTCTTACGAAAACTCTATTTTTTAGGTGTGTTGGATCAGCAAAAGTTTGAATGCTGGCACTTTGTTTTAAGGCATTTCTTGGATCAGCTATAGGTGGAGCTTGGAGGCTGGTACTTGTTTTCAGGCATTTGAATGACCAGCAAAGGTTGAGGTTGAAGGCTGTTACTTTTTCTTAGGCTTGTGTTAGGCTGGCTATAGGGGAGGATGGAGACCAGTTTCACCTGCCTAGGGGGGTTTGGGCACCTGCTCTTATGTTCCCACGCTCTGACCATCTCCCACCGAGGGGTGGTGGTGGCACCTCTTCTCAGGCTTTTCTTCTCCCTGCTCCACCTATTTCCCACCGTGGGGGGCTGCTCTTAGGCTCCCCCGCCTCCCCTATCTCCTGCCGAGGGGGGCGAGGGCGCCTGTTCGTAGGCTCCCCCGCCCCCTGCTCTGCACATCTCCCACAGAGGGGGCAGCAGGGACACCTGCTCTTAGGCTCCCTCGCTCCACCTATCTCCTGCCTAGGGTTGGGGGGGCACCTCTTCTCATGCTCCACCGCCCCCCGCTCCGCCTATCTCCTGCCGAGGGTCACTTGGGCTCCTTCTCTTAGGCTCTATAGGGAGAGGTTGGTACTTCTATTAGGCTTGTTGGACTGGCTATAGGGGAGGTTGGAGGCCAGTATTTTTTATTCCAGGTGTTGGATCAGCTATAGGGTGGTTGGAGGTTGGTACGTTTATTAGGAGGGTGTTAGTCTAGCTATAGGGGAGGATGGAGGCCAGTCTTTTTCTTCTTAGGTGTGTGTTGGATCAGCAAAAAGAAGAGTTTGGAGGCTGGTACTTGTATTCGGGCATTTGTTGTACAAGCTATAGGTGGAGGATAGAGGCTTGTACTTAGGCGTGCGATGGACTTGGCCATAGGGGAGGTTGGAGGCAGTATTTTTTCCCCCTTAACGTCTTTCCGGACAGCACCCTGAGAGATAGCTCCTCCTTCTCACCAACAGGAAATACCCATTCCACCAAGCTTTAAAAGGAGGCTTCTCCCCGCAATTTTTTTTTTTTCTTTTTTGTTTCCTCTGGCCGAGGAATACCTGAGTGGGGAGTCAAGAGCTCTTAAGGTGCTGCCCTAAGAGAAAAGGCCCCTTTAGTGCTTAGGGAGAGCCAGGACCCCTTGGGAGTGCAGGCCCTTGATGGCAAAATGGCTGGCGGTGAGTCTTTTCTTTCCACCGCTGCTTCATTTTTCGAATTTGCTGCTGTCTTTCCGAGAATGTGAGAGACGCTTGTCCGGCCGGAAGTGAGGTATCGGGAGGGGCTGGGCTCATGGAGGGGGGCACGTTGCGTCACTTCCGCCGGAGACGCAGGGGCAGAGGGGAGGAACAAGGCTGATGCTTATTTCGGGTTCGGTCCGCGCAGAGGCGTTTTGGGAATCCGCAGCAGGTGGGACAGGCACAGGCACCAGTAAGGCCCAGGTAAGGGGTAATTGAGTACTTAACCTTATTTTACTGTGGGGTCTCTCTCCTTCTCTTTCCCTCCCTGGTGCCTGGGGGCCTGTCTGGGCACATGGGGGGCTTATTCTGATACTTCCTGTGCACCTTGGTGACCCTGACTCATTAGAAAGTTTGTTTGGTATTAGTTATTTTCGTTTTGGCAGGCTAAAAGTTCTGAGGTAGAGGTTAAAAGGAAATGCCCTTCATGCAAAGCAAAGTTACCTGAACTTTGAAAGAAGACAACTTTGCCAGGTGTGCATTGACTCCCTAGTTAAAGAGGAATCGTCTTCAGCATGCAGCGACTTAATCGCATCAGTGAGGAAGAAACTAGATGCTACCATTCAATATTTTCGGTCATCTTTAACAGATCCTTCCTCGAGTCAGCCTCACATTCCTCTCAGGGCTCACAATCCATCCCATTGGTGGAAGCGGAAATAGGTCCTCCTACCTACGTTTTTTGCCCCTCTCATTCTAAAGAAGTGTAGGAGGAGGAAGGGGTACAAAACATACCCTCAAAGTATAAACTGTACTTAGAACAAGTAGACATTTGTTAAAGGCAGTTTATATCACTTTAGGTTTGGAAGAAGAAAATAGATTTATCCCTGCATGATAGTATGATGTATGCAGGCCTGGGGGAACCTAAAGGTTGCACCTTCCCGGTCCATTAAACCATCTCCGAGGCCATTAAAAGAGAATGGGCAGAACCAGAGAGGAAACCCTTCTTTCCTAAAGCATTTAAGAGGCGTTTTCCATTTGATGAAGACCCAGGGGCACTTTTGGGAGAAAGCTGCATCAATTTTCGTTACTTTATTCCAGTTTCTAGGTCAACTGATTTGGCATTTGAGGATATGGGAATATTAAAAGATCCCATGGACAATAGAATGGATCAACAGCTTAAAAGAACTTGGCAATCCATCATATTTAACCTCAAACCAGCTATGGCAGTCATCTGCGTATCCAGAAACTTGGAGTACTGGGTTAACCAGCTCAAAGCCCATATCGCAGCTGATTCGCCAAAACAGCAAATTAATGATTCCTTTTCCACTCTGTCCATGGCTATAGCCTTGATTGCGGTTACATCGGTGGAATCGGTTAGGATGATGGCAAGATCATCAGCTTTAACCAACTCAGCCAGAAGAGCTCTGTGGTTGAAGACTTGGCCTGGGGATATGGCATCCAAGAGCAAGCTTTGTGGGATTCTGTTTCTAGGGGATATCCTCTTTGGTCCTGAGTTAGACTCAGTTTTGGAAAGGACAGCCGAAAAGAGGTCATTCCCTATCAAAAAAAAAACAGCCACCTTTTAATGTCTTTTTCGACCTCAAAGGGCTCAGTAGGATAGCAGGCACAAAAATCTAGGGGGAAAGAAAATGTCCTTTTCCATCCTCCTGCATCAACCAACAAAGCACAAGGGCAAGGTGTTGCCGGTGGGAGGAAGACTTAAAAAAATTCCTCCCCCACTGGGCAGCTATGACAAAAAAAATCTATATATTTTGGCTTTGCTGCCCCAAGGCTACCAGATAGAATTTTCTGATCCTCCAGAAAGATACTTTGTCACAAAGCTTCCAAAAGACACAACAAAAGCCCTGGCTATGAAGGACCTAGTAAAGGACTTGATGCGACAGGGAGTTGAGTCAAGTATCATCAGAATGACATCAGGGATTCTATTCCCATAATTTTCTGATAAGGAAGCCATCTGGGGTTTTTCCCCTCATTATCAACCTAAAACCATTAAACATGTCAGTTCTGTACAAAAGATTTCGTATGGTTTCAATCTTCACGGTCAGAAATCAGTTAACCAAAGGATGCTTCATGGCATTGATTGATTTAAGAGATGCTTGTCTGCATATTCCCATAGCCACTCAGTCCCAAAGATTCCTGAGGTTGGCTGTGGATAGGGGAGAGGAAATCCTCCATCTGCAATTCAGAGCCCTTCCTTTCGGCCTTTTATTGGCCCCTCAAATTTTTACAAAGGTAATGGCAGAGTGACTGGCACCTCTCCGCCTTCAGGGAATCTCAGAGATTCCATACCTAGACGACCTCCTCTTTGCTCCTTCCAGGGAAAGGTTGCAAGAAGATCAATCTAAGCAAGGCCTGCAGCCACTTAGAATCCTTGGGTTGGATTGTAAACCCTCAAAAGTCAAGCTTCACTCCAGCGCAGCGGGTACAGTTTCTAGGCTTCCAGTTAAATTCAATGGAACAGAAAATGTTCCTTCCAAAAGAAAAGGAAAACAAAATACAGTGTGTAGTAGCCATGCTACAGACAATTTAGGAGTTATCGGTCAGAAGGGTTTTGTCAGCCCTGGGAACCCTAACCTTGGCTATACCAGCCATTCAATGGGCAAAACTCCATTTAAGACCACTTCTATATTTCCTGCTGAAAGTTTGGGATCACAGTCCAAAAACCAAGGTCAAAATGACCCTCTGGTGGTGGAGAAATCAAGCAACTTTGTCAAGGGGCTTATTATGGACCTTCCCGGTCAAAGAGTGATAACAGATGCCAGCATGTGGGGATAGGGAGCCCACTGGAATCAGAATCTGGCACAAGATATTTGAGGACTTCCTTGCCTCAGCCTGGGACCAAACTGGAGAGAGTTAAAAGCGGTCGCTTTGGCTGCCTTCTCTCCGAACCTCCAGGAGTCCCATGTGCAAATCTTATTATACAATGCCACGACAGTGGCTTATCTAAACAAACAAGGGAGCTCAAGAAGCAGGACCCTTCAGTCGCTGTCGACCGAAATCCTGGAGTGGGCGGAAAGTCAGTTACTTTCCTTAGCGGTCCATATCAAGGGCACGTTAAACGAGGTGGTGGATTTTTTGAGCAGACGGAAAATTCGGGAGGCAGATTGGAGCCTGAATCCAGAAGTCTTTGCATTAATCATCTGGACTTGTTTGCGTCAAGGGAACGCAAAGCTCCCTCTTTACTTTTCTCTCCACCGAAACAACGGTTCCCTAGGGATAGATGCCTTGGCATATCCTTTGAACTTTCTTCTGGGTTATGCTCCCCCCCCCCCCCTTTCAGCTCATTCCGCTGGAATTACAGAAAATACAGAAGGAAAGAGCGTCAGTAATTCTGATCGCTCCAATTTGGCAAAAAAGAGCTTGGTTCTCAACTATTCTACAGTTGGCAGTCAAACCCTGTTTTCAGCTCTTCAACAGGATCTGCTGCTTCAGGGGCTAATATGTCACCCGGAGGTGGCCAGGCTGAACCTCACTGCCTGGTATCTGAGGAGCAGATATTAAAAAAAATAAAGGACTCTTAGAACCTCTAGTAACCACTTTACTTTCAAGTAGGAAGAAAGTTACTAGGGCCATCTACGCTGAAGTTTGGAAAACCTACAATACTTGGTGTCATTCAAGGAATCAAACTTTGGAAAGTATTGTATCAGTATTGGAGTTCCTACAAAATGGTGCGGAAAAGGGTTTGGCAGTTTAGTACTCTTAAAGTGTAAGTAGCCGGCTTAGGAGAATTTCTGGAGAGACCAGTTGCCTCAGAAGCCTTGGTCGCAAGGTTCTTTAAGGCACTTATTCGTTCCAGACCAGCACCTGCAAACATTTTTCCCAAATGGGATTTGTCAGTGGTTCTACAGGCCTTCACAAAGGAGCCTTTCAAACCTTTAGAGTCTATTTCTTTAAGGAATCTTTCACTCAAGACAGTATTTTTAATTGCAATTGCATCCGCAAGAAGGATCCATGAACTGCACGCTCTTTTTCAATTGAGCCTTTTTTATCTATCGTCCCTGATGGAATTATACTTAAAACAGATCCGAGTTTTTTACCAAAGGTGGAGTCAGCGCAAAACCAGTCTCAAGATATTGTTCTACTGACTTTTTGTTCTAACCCTTCAGGGGCTAAGGAAAGACTGATTCACAATTTAGATGTGAGAAGAATCCTGTTACACTACCTGGAGGTAACCAGGGACTTTAAGTCTTCGAACTCTTTGTTCTTTTTTTCAGGCAACAAAAGGGGTCACCAGGCATCAAAGGGGTCAATTGCCAGGTGGCTTAGGTCAGCTATTTTAGAGGCTTACTCCCAGATGAAATTATCTCCCCCACCGGGGATTCAAGCACATTCTACTAGAGCTCTTGCCACTACATGGGCAGAAAAAGCTGATGCCACCCCAGACCAAATTTTTAAGGCGGCTAGGTGGTCAAACTATTGAACATTTGTACGCCATTATAGGTTGGACCTTCTACGCCATTATAGGTTGGACCTTCTATCAGCAGGGGACCAGGCTTTTGGCAGAAAGGTCCTTCAGGCTGTGGTCCCTCCCTAAATTAGTAAGTCTCAATAATCCTCTCAGGGTGCTGTCCTGAAAGACTATTGGAAAACAAGTTACCGGTAAGTCTTGAATTTCTATTTGAGAGTTGTACCAGCTATTGGGTGGTTAGAGGCTGGTACATTTTTAGGTATGTGTTGGACTGGCTATAGGGGAGGTTGGAGGCCAGTATTTTTTTTTTCCGTTATAGATGTATTGGACCAGCTATAGGGTGGTTAGAGGCTGGTACTTTATTAGGCGTGTTGGGCTGGCTATAGGGGAGTTTGGTGGCCAGTAGTTTTCCCTAAATGTCTTTCAGGAGAGCACCTTGAGATGGCTCCTCCCTCTCACCAACAGGAAACGCCCATTCCACCAAGCTTTAAAAGGAGGCTTCTCCCCACAGTTCCTCAGGTGTTCCTCAGCAGGAGAAAACACAAAAACTGAGTGGGGGAAGTCAGGGGCTCTTAAGGTGCTGCCCTGAGACCAGGCTTGTGAGTGCAGCCCCTTGGTGACATACTGACAGCGAGTCTTTTTTTTTTCTTTCTGTAAACTCCACCGCCGTTCTACTTTTTGAATTTGCCGCCGTCTTTCCAAATGAGAAGATGCTCGTCTGGCCGGAATTGAGGTATCCGGGAGGGGCGGCGCTCGTGGAGCGGGCGCACAGCGTCACTTCCACCAGAGACGAAGGGGGAGAGGGGAGGAACAAGGCTGGTGCTTTATTTCCGGGTCTGGTCTGGCGCAAAGGCACTTTGGGAATCCAGAACCAGTATTCTGAAGTCAACGGAACACGCTGCCAGTGTCGCTATGGACGGAGTCTCCGCAGCAGGTGGGACAGGCACAGGCAACAGCAAGGCCCAGTTAAGGGGGTAATTTGGTACTTGCCCTTATTTTACTGTGGGTTCTCTCTCCTTCTCTTTTCCTCCCTGGTGGCTGGAGGCCTGTCTGGGCACACGGGGGCTTATTCTGATACTTCCTCTGCACTTAGGTGACCCTGAGGTTTATAGACTGATTCATAAAATAAATTTTGTTTGGTGTTTTTCTTTTCATTATGGCAGGCTAAAAGTTCTGGCCTAATGTTTAAAAAGAAATGCCCTTCATGCAAAGCATAGTTACCTGAACTTTGGAAGAAGACGCTTTGCCATGCATGATATGACTCCCTGGTTAAAGAGGAAGCGTCTTCAGCATGCAGAGACTTAATCGCATCACTGAGGAAGGAACTAGATGCTACCATTCAATCTTTTCGGTCCTCTTTAACAGATCCTTCCTCGAGTCAGCCATCAGCCTCCCATTTTCTCAGGGCTGGAAGTGGAAATTTGTCCTTCTACCCAAGGAAGTTTTTTCCCCCTCTCATTCTAAAGAAGTTTCTGAGGAAGAAGAGGCAGGGGTAGAAATATGCAGGGGTAGAAATATACCCTCAAAGTATAAACTGTCCTTAAAGTAGACGGTTTTTCACTTTAGGCTTGGGAGAAGAGAAGAAAGCATTAACCTAAAGGTCGCACCTTCCTGGTGCATTCAACCATCTCAGGGGCCATTAAAAAAAGACTAGGCCAAACCAGAGAGGAAACCCTTTTTTCCTGAGGCATATAAGAGGCGTTTTCCATTTAATGAAGACCCATGGGCACTTTGGAATAAAGTATCGAAAATTGATGCGGCTTTCTCCCAAGTTTCTAGATTGACTGACTGATTTGGCATTTGAGGATATGGAAATATTAAAAGATCCCATAGATAAAAGAATCCATCATGGGTAATCTCAAACCAGCTATGGCAGTCACATGTGTATCCAGAAACTTGGAGTACTGGGCTAACCAGCTCAAAGCCCATATCACCGCAGATTCGCCAAAAACTGGAAATCCTTGATTCTTTTTCCACTGTCTACTGCTATAGCCTACATTGCGGATGCATCGGCAGAATGGGTTAGGATGACTGCAGGATCATCAGCTTTACCCCACTCAGCCAGAAGAGTTCCGTGGCTAAAGACTTGGCCTGAGGATGCGGCATCCAAGAGCAAGATTTGCGGTATTCCGTTTCTAAGGGATCTTCTGAGTTAGACTCAGTTTTGGACAGGACAGCCGACAAAGATTTCATTCCCTATTAAAGAGAAAACAGCCCAGCTAAACGTCTTTTCGACCTCAAAGGGCTCAGCATGATAGCAGGCCCCAAGAGAAAAGGAAAAATTGGTTGGCACAAAAGTCTAGGGGGAAAGGAAGCGTCCTTTTCCATCCTCCTACGTCAACCAACAAAGCACAATGACAAGGGGTTGCCGGTGGTAGGAAGACTGAGAATTCCTCCCCCACTGGGCAGCTATGACAAACAATCAATATTTCTCCTCTCACCTTACAGGTCGGCAAACTTATGAGAGATGTCATGCTCCTCCTTACCGGAAACACAATCAATTCACAGCTTGTTAAAAGGCCCAACCCTTCCCCTTGTCCCTCAGATTGTTTCCCCACAGCAAAACCTTTATTATTTTCACTGACCAAAAAAAGGAGTTTTGATGGTACCCCTATGAGCCAGGTACAGGAATGCCGGTGAGAGCTGCACTCTACCTGCCTGCCCCCCAGGCTTCTCACAGGTCGCCCACGAAAGACACTCGCCGTCGGCCACCTGGGTGTCCTGCTGGTTAACAGAAGTCTCCTCCATTTTCCGGCGGCCTCCGGCAGATTCAAACAGTCCGCTAGAAAAGCGCGCTCTAAGCCACGCTTGAGAACCGGAACTTCCGGCGAAGCGTCACGGGTGGAGCATGCACGACGCTACCCGGAAGAGGGAAACGAACTCGGAGGAGACGCCGGACCCGCATGGAAGTGGAGGAGCAGAGTCCCAGGCCCCGAAAGCCAGGAAACCTGCCAAGGCAATAAAGCCTGCTGCAACCCACCTCACTGACAAAGAGGAGGGAAGACCGGGACAGGCAATGTCAGCAAAACCCAGGTCGGAACTGGGTAAGTGCGGTTCCTTAATGCCTTTTTCTATTGGAGACGTATACAGGGTTTGTCACATCCCTGAGTATCTCTATACCCCCAGTAGGACTTAAAACCTTCTTGACTAGGGGTATTTATGAAGAGTGATATGTTGTCTTTCCTCTTCTTTTACAGAGTCTCCAAATGGAACCCAGCAGGCCCCTAATATAGCACCCCCTATACCTACAGGCACTAGTTCGTCTAAGAAATGTGGTAATTGCCGGGATAGGATACCTAGCTCTCACCAGAGGCGTAACTAGAACCTTCAGGGCCCTGATGCAAGAAACCATGAAGGGCCCCCCAGACCCCTGGCCGGGGCCCTTACCTTCAAGCCCAGGGCTCTTCCCACTAATCCTGGGGCTCTTTACACGCGTTGCATGGCCTTTTATTACGGTCCCGCAGCAGGATTCTTTCACAAGTTCTGCAGTGGGCCCCCTTCCTGCAATCTTGTGGGCCCCTTTCCTGCAATCTTGGGGCCTCCCCACAGTGGTGCAATGCCAGGGTCCGGTCGCAAGTGTGACCTTTGCGATCCTGGAAGTTCACCCACTGGTTTGCTACCGGGCCCCATGGAGCATGGGGCCCGGTAGCGATTGCAACCCCTGTAGTTACGCCCCTGGCTCTCACACTAAGCCTTTTTGTTACAAATGTATTAACAATCTGGCTAGTAAAAAGGCCTCTGGGGTTAATGAAAGATTTCCTAAAATCTATGCAGGAGGAAATGTTAGCCACTATACAGTCTTTCCGTAGCTCAGTTTCTCTTCCCCAGGGTACAGAATCAGGTGAGCTCCCTATTAAAGAGGGCCTGTGTTCCCAGGAAAGCTCAGTATCCAAGACAGGTCCCTCCATCTTTGTATCCCAGGACCTTCCCCCTGCTCAAATAAGAGAGGGAGAAGGTGTAAGGATCATGGAATACCAGGAAAGCTCTCAGGATAGCTCTGAGGAGGAGAGTGAAGTAGACCCTGATAGTGAGGTAGAGGTAGCTAAAAGGAATAGGAACCTTTTTGCCTTGGAGGACTTACAAGGACTCCTCCAAGCGGTTTATACTTCAGAGGAAATTCCTGAGCCCCCTAAGGAAATTTCCGCTCAAGACAAAATGTATAAGGGGTTAGGAAAAACCCATCTAAAGTGATACCAGTTCACCAGTCTCTGAAAGGTTTAATCCTTAGAGAATGGCGATCACCAGAGAAGGCTCTAGTTAAACAGAAATCCTGGAAAAGGAGATTCCCCTTTAAGGAGGATGAAGTTGAAAAGTTTTTCAAAAACCCTAAGCTAGATGCCCCCCTATCTCAAGTAACGAAGAGGTCTGACCTCTCCTTTGAGGATATTGGGAATATTAAAGATGTTATGGACCGCGAAATAGAGTCCCTGCTGAAGAAGGCCTGGGAGGCCAACTCGGCCAGTTTGGGACCAGCCCTTGCAGCCACTTGCGTTGCTAGGAATGCAAATTCCTGGATGGAAAAGCTTACAAAGCACCTGGTACAGGTAAAATCTCAGGATTTATAAAACTCCCTTTCGATCATAGGAAAAGCAGTCGCATATCTAGCAGATGCGGCTGTGGAGTCAGTGGTGGCTTCAGCCAAAACAGGAGCTCTTATTAACTCGGCCAGGAGAGCCACCTGGCTTAAAGAATGGGAAGGTAATTTCACTTCAAAAGCCAAACTCTGTGAGCTACCTTTTGAAGGGTCTCTACTGTTTTAATTCAGGCCTGGATGAGGTCTTGTCTAGGTCCTCCGAGAAGGGGAAAAAGTTTCCTACCAAACCCAAAAGGGAGAGGGCTAGGAAGAATTTTCGTGGCCCCAGAGGACAAAATTTCCCAGAGAGCAAGGAAAGAGCCCATTAAAAGAGGGGGCCTTGGAAGAGGTAAACAAAGGAACAATTTGCTTTTCCCCTCTTCAACCTTTGGCGCCAGAAATAAGTGACGCCAGGTTCAAGATGGGGGGCAGGCTGTGGCATTTTGTTTCCCAATGGGAAAGAATTTCAGTCTGCCCATATATTCACCGACTCGTTCAGGAAGGCTATGTCCTACAATTCTCTTCAAAACCACCAGTTTCAATAACCCTGACTCATCCTCCTATGGAGGTTCAGAAAAGGAGAGCACTGTTACAGGGGATTCAAGCACTAGGAGAACTAGTAATAGTTCCCGTGCCAGAAAACCAGCATTTCCAGGGCTTCTACTCCCACATGTTTGTGGCACCCAAGCCCTTGGGAAAGTTCCATCTTATTATAAATTTAAAGAGCCTGAACAAGTTTCTAGTATACAAGAAGTTTTCAATGGAAAACATTTTTTTCGGTATGCAGAGACCATCAAAAAGATGTTTTTATGACTACCTTGGACCTCAGAGATGCTTACCTTCATGTTCCAATTTATCTGGAACATCAGGCCTTTCTGAGATTTGCGGTGGTCACCGAAAAAGGGACGGAGCATTGGCAGTTCAGGGCACTTCCGTTTGGCCTTGCAGCCAGTCCAAGAATTTTTACCAAAATTCTGGCGGAAGCAGCGACATATATTCATCTCCAGGGAATAGCTTTAATTCCTTATCTGGACGATTTACTGATCTTCGGTCCATCCGCAGATCAAGTGAATTCAGATACCCAGAGGGTATTGACAATCCTGCAGACACTAGGCTGGCTAATCAGCCATGAAAAGTCCTCCCTGAACCAACCCAGGTTCAGACCTACTTGGGGTACCGGATAGAGTCAAGGATTCAGAGCCTTTTTCTCCCCTAGGAAAAGGTGGAAACCCTAAAGGATGCCCCCTTGTGCTCTAGAAAAGAGATTCTGAGAGTTTCAGGGCTCATGACAGCCTGCATCACAGCAGTAGTCTGGGCACAGTTCCATTCCAGAGACCTCCAGTTCTTCCACCTTTTCTCTTGGGACAAGAAGGTAGAGTTCCTGGACGAGATAGTGGTCCTCACCTCCCAGGTAAAGACGTCCCTAGACTGGTGGTTCAATCCAAGCAATCTGAGAAAAGGTAGACCTTGGGGTCAGTGGGACCCCGTAAGGGTCACCACGGACGCAAGAACTTGGGGGTGGGGGGCATATCTAGAATGAGCTCAAGCTCAGGGCATCTGGGACAAGGTGGCACAAGCCTCCTCAAACTTCAGAGAAATGAAAGCGGGACAAAGAGGTGCAGATCTTCTCTGACAATGCTACAACAGTAGCCTACCTAAATCACCAAGGAGGCACCAGGTCAAGACCTCTCTTGGAACTGACCCAGGAAATCCTGGGTTGGGCCGAAGGGAGAATAGTCTTCCTGATGGCCATCCATATAAAAGGCAAAAACAATGGGGAAGCAGACTTTCTCAGTCATCCCATAAAACAAGAGGAGAATGAAGTCCCAGGGTATTTCAGATGCTGGTCAAAAAGTTTGGATGCCCAGAAGTGGATCTGTTTGCCACACGGCAAAACAGGAAAGTAGAAAGGTTCTTTTCCCTGACTCAGGAAAAGGGAATGTCAGGCCGAGATGCCCTGGTCCAAACATGGAAGTTCAGGTTGTTCTACAGAAACTCAGTAATTCCCTGGGGCTCAGCCTCCTCCTGATTGCCCCATGGTGGCCAAGGAGGGCATGGTTTGCAACCCTAAAGACCTTCTCGATAGCTACCCCTTGGAAGCTTCCGAGTTTCCCGGTTCTGCTATCGCAGGGACCAGTTTTGCACCCAAAACCAGACGACTTCCAACTGACGGCCTGGTTAGTGAGCGCCAGGTCCTAAGATTGAAAGGTTGCTCAGACAGAGTGATGGATACACTCTTAATGAGCAGAAAAGCAGTAACAAAAAGATACATCTGAAAGTTCGGAAAACCTTTTGTACTTGGTGTAGGCAGAAGTACACTGCCCCTCCACCTCTGTCCCTACAATCTTGGTAAAAGAAAACTGGTCTAGCACTTGCAATTGTGTACATCTCCATCCCTAAAATTTTGTAAAGACAAGAGAACGGTCGCCCAGGCGGGACTTTATATGAGGTTGCCACAATAGTCATGAAGAGTCAAAGAGTAAAATTTATTAGTAGAGTAAAAGCATACAATCGATATAAATGTATAGCCATAAGTATAGTTACAAAACATGTACAGCATGTAGAAAACAGTTGACAGAATAGCAGCAAATTGCGCATGATGACAGCATTGCAGCATCCGTGTAGCATAGTATTGGGTATATCTTGTATTGTAAACTCTACGCGTTTCGTGAGTCTAATATGCCCACTCATCAGGAGTATATAAGTAGGTCTGTCTAAAAGTAAATAATAAAAAATAAAATATCAATATTTGCTGTGCGTTTATATTGGCCAACAACTGTGAAGTTTCAACAAATGTATGACCCAAGTGGGGAAACAACACTTACATTGGGCCAAATCAGATTGAGAAATGCTGCCATGAGGTGGGGTGCCAACGTCTGATCCGGGAGCTGAAGAGACAAGAGTACCCACAAGAAAATGGGGAGCCGGGCAAGGAAACATGAGTGATGGAAAATGTGATATGACACTGGCTGAAAAATGCAAGAAATAGTATATCAAAGTATTAGAATATGGGCTGTATCACATAGTGAAACATAAAAGTATTCAATGTACAAGGTATGTTCCAGCAGAAACAGTGTCAACATTAGAGAAGGGAAAAAATGCTTTTACTCTACTAATAAATTTTACTCTTTGACTCTTCATGACTATTGTGGCAACCTCATATAAAGTCCCGCCTGGGCGACCGTTCTCTTGTCCCTACAATCTTGGAATTTTTACAAGATGGGGTAGAAAAGGGTGTGGCGGTTAACACCCTTTGGGTACAGATAGCAGCTCTCTGTTTTTTCTAGACGCAAAACTTGTGAAGGAGCCTCTAGTTAAGAGATTTTTGTTAGCCAGGGATAGAGCTACCCCTGTCACTAGAAACAGGTTCCCACCTTTGGATTTGACTAGGGTTCTAGAAAGTTTATTTAGTTGCCCTTTTGAATCTATAGAGGAGATTCCATTTAAGTTCTTAATCTTAAAACGAACCTTCCTGTTGGCCGTCACGACGGCCAGAAGTGTAGGGGATCTACAAGGGATATCTATAAAATAGTTGTTAATCCTCCGGG
This sequence comes from Pelophylax lessonae, assembly GCF_965119305.1. NCBI lineage: Eukaryota > Metazoa > Chordata > Amphibia > Anura > Ranidae > Pelophylax > Pelophylax lessonae. The sequence goes on along the minus strand of NC_138773.1, from coordinate 175,712,707 downwards.
ATAGGATTATTCTCAGGCCAGATCCATTATATCTGCCCAAGGTATCCTCTTCCTTTAACAGGAAGCAGGAAATTTTGCCATCCTTCTGTAATAGCCCGAAGAATGAAAACCAAAAAAATTCACTCCTTAGATGTGAGGAGGTGCCTCCTCACGTATTTACAGAGGACCAAGGAGTTTAGAAGATCTAGTCCTCTTCTAATTCTCCACACTGGACCAAGAAAGGGACTGCAGGCCTCAACCTTCAGTCTCTAGGTGGATTAGACAAGCTATTACCATGTCTTATGAGGTTTCAGGTGTTCCTGTGCCAGCAAAGCGGAAAGCACACTCAACAAGAGCCCTGGCCACATGCTTGGCCAAAAAAGCTGGAGCGTCTTGGGAACAGATCCGCAATGCAGCCACCTGGTCCAGCCATGACACGTTTCTGAAGCACTACCGAGTGGAGGTGCTGTCTCAACCAGATCTAGCCTTTGGCCGAGAGGTCCTACAGGCAGTGGTCCCACCCTAAGGTAGGCCTGTGGTTGATTTATTATCCTCTCATAAGTTTGCCGTCCTGGAAGGTGACAGGAGAAAACCCATCGTTAGTAGACCAGTAATGATTTTTCTACAAACCTTTCAGGATGGCAGGCCTACTTCCCGCCCAGTTAAAAGGGTGTGTGGTAAAAATGTATAAGGTAGGTGGTAAATACCTAAGTGATTATACATTCCTTTTTTTATTGGTTGTGGAAACTACTCTTGTACAACTGAGGAACAAGGGGAAGGGTGGGGCCTTTTAACAAGCTGTGAATTGATTGTGTTTCCGGTAGGGAGGAGCATGAAATCTCTCATAAGTTTGCCGTCCTGGAAGGTTTGTGGAAAAACTGTTACCGGTCTACTAACGGTAAGTTATTTTGGCTATGCTGTCCCAAGGCTTCCAGATAGCATTTTCGGAATTTCAGAAAGATATTTTGTCACAAACCTTCCAAGAGACAACAAAAGCCCTGGCTATGAAGGACCTATTAAAGGACTTGATGCGACAGGGGGTTGAGTCAAATATCATCTGAACGACATCAGGGATTGTATTCCCATATTTTCCTCATTAGGGAGCCATCTGGGGATTGTCGCCTCATTCTCAACCTGAAACCATTAAACATGTCCGTTCTGTACAAAAGATTTCGTATGGATTCAATCTTCACTGTCAAGAATTTGTTGATCAAAGGATGCTTCATGGCATCGATTAAGGGATGCCTATCTGCATATTCCCATAGCCACTCAGTCCCAAAGGTTCCTGAGGTTGGCTGTGGATATGGGGAAGGAAATCCTCCATCTGCAATTTGGAGCCCTTCCTTTCTGCCTTTCATTTGCCCCTCGAATCGTTACAAAGATAATGGCAGAGTGCCTGGCGCCTCTCCGCCTTCAGGGAGGCTCAGTAATTCCATGCCTGGATGACCTCCTCTTCTTTGCTCCTTGCGGGGAAAAATTGCTAGAAGATCTAAGCAAGGCCCGCAGTCACTTGGAGTCCTTGGGTTGGATTGTGACTCCAGCTCAGCAGGTACAGTTTCTGGGCTTCCATATAAATTCAATGGAACAGAAAATCTTCCAGAAGAAAAGAAAAACAAAATACAGTATAGTAACCACGCTACAAACAAATCAGGAGTTATCGGTCAGAAGGGTTATGTCAGCCCTGTGAACCCTAACCTCGGCTATACCAGCCATTCAATGGGAAAAACTCAATTTCAGACCACTCCAATATTTCCTGCTGAAAGTTTGGGATCACAGTCCAAAAACCCTAGAAACAAAAGTAAAGATCCCACCAAGGTCAAAAGGACCCTCTGGTGGTGGAGAAATCAAGCAACTTTGTCAAGGGGCTTATTATGGACCTTCCCAGTCAAAGAGAGTGATAACAGATGCCAGCATCTGGGGATGGGGAGCCCACTGGAATCAGAATCTAGCACAAGGTGTTTGGTCCCAGGCCGAGGCAAGGAAGTCCTCAAACTGGAGAGAGTTAGAAGCAGTCGTTTTTTGCTTTGCCTGCCTTCTCTCCAAACCTCCAGGGGTCCCATGTGCAAATCTTATCGGACAATGCCACGACAGTTGCTTATTGAAACAAACAAGGGGGCACAAGAAGCAGGACCCTTCAGTTGCTGTCGACCGAAATCCTGGATTGGGTGGTAAGTCAGTTACTTTCCTTATCAGTGGTCCATATCAAAGGCACGTTAAACGAGGTGGTGGATTTTTAGAGCAGACGGAAGATTCAGGAAGCAGATTGGAGCCTGAATCCAGAAGTCTTTGCATTAATCACCAGAACTTGGGACAGCCAGAAGTGGATTTGTTTGCGTCAAGAGAAAAAGCAAAGCTCTCTCTTTACTTTTCTCTCCCCTGAAACAATGGTTCCCTAGGGATATATGCCTTGGGGCATCCTTGGAACTTTCTTCTGGGTTATGCTTTATCCCTTTCAGCTCATTCCGCTGGTATTACGGAAAACACAGAAGGAAAGCGTCAGTGATTCTGATCTCTCCATTTTAGCCAAAAAGAGCTTGGTTCTCAACCATTCTACAGTTGGCAGTAAAACCCTTATTTTCAGCTCCCTCTTCGACAGGACTTGCTGCTTTAGGGCCCAGTATGTCTGCCGGAGGTTGCGAGATTTAACCTCACTGCCTGGTATCTGAGGAGTAGATATTAAAAAATAAAGGACTCTCAGAACCTCTAGTAACCACTTTACTTTCTAGTAGGAAGAAAGTTACTAGGGCCATCTACGCTTAAGTTTGGAAAACCTACAATACTTGGTGACATTCAACGAACCAAACTTTGGAAAGTGTTGTATCAGTATTGGAGTTCCTGCAGAATGGTGCGGAAAAGGGTTTGGCAGTTAGTACACTTAAGGTGCAAGTAGCTGCCTTAGGAGTATTTCTGGAGAGACCAGTTGCCTCAGAAGCTTTGGTCGCAAGGTTATTTTAAGGCACTTGCTCGTTCCAGACCAGCACCTGCAAACAATTTTCCCAAGTGAGATTTGTCATTGGTTCTACAGGCCTTCACAAAGGAGCCTTTTGAACCCTAAGAGTCAATTTCTTAAAGGAATCTTTCTCTCAAGACAGTATTTCTAATTGCAATTAACATCCGCAGGAAGGATCAGTGAACTGCACGCTCTTTCAATCATTGAGCCTTTCTTATCTATCTACCATGATAGAATTATACTCAACAGATCCGAGTTTTTTACCAAAGGTGGTGTCGGTTCAAAACCGGTCTCAAGCTATTGAAGAATCCTGTTACACTACCTGGAGGTAACCACAGACTTTAGGTCTTCGAACTCTCTCTTCGTTCTATTTGCAGACAAAAAGAGTCCCCGGGCGGGGATTCGAGCACACTCTACTAGAGCTCTTGCCACTACATGGGCAGAAAAAGCTGGTGCCACCCCAGACCAAATTTGTAAGGCGGCAACGTGGTCAAGCTATCCCGCCGTTTGTATGCCATTATAGTTTGGACCTTCTGTCAGCAGGGGACCAGGCTTTTGGCAGAAAGGTCCTTCAGGCTGTGGTCCCTGCCTAAATTAGTCTCTCATTAATCCTCTCAAGGTACTGTCCTGAAAGTTTTAGGGAAAATTCAAGTTAGACTTACCGGTAACTTGTTTTCCAAGTGTCTTTCACGACAGCAGCAGCCCGCCCTGTTGTATTTTTTGCTGTTATTAACCATATTTGATTGTGTTCCAGCATGGGCCGGAGGTACTCTTCTACAACTGAGGAACTGTGGGGAGAAGCCTCCTTTTTAAAGCTTGGTCGAATGGGTGTTTCCTGTTGGTGAGAGGGAGGAGCCATCTCTCAAAGTGCTGTCCTGAAAAACTCCTGAAAAACAAGTTACGGGTAAGTCTAACTTGAATTTTTTATTTTAGGTGTGTGTTGGACCAGCTTTAGGGTGGTTGGAGGCTGATACCTTTTTATTAGGCATGTGTTGAACTGGCTATTGGTGAGGTTGAAGACAAGGATTTTATTTTATTTTTCTTTTTAGGTGTGTGTTGGATCAGCAAAAAGCAGAAGTTGGAGGCTGGTACTTGTTTTCAGGCATTTGCTGGACCAGCTATAGGTGGAGGTTGGTACTTTTTCTTAGGCGTGTGTTGGGCTGGCTATAGGGGAGGTTGGAGGCCAGTATCACCTGCCATGGGGGGCATTGTCACCTCTTCTCAGGCTCCCACTGCACTGCCTATCTCCTACCGTGGGGGGGGGGGGGGAACCTTCTCTTAGGCTCTATAGGGAGAGGTTGGAGGCTGGTATTTCTATTAGGCGTGTGTTGAACTGGCTATAAGCGAGGTTTGAGGCCAGTCTTTTTTTTTTTTTTTTTTTCTTTTTAGGTGTGTGTTGAATCAGCAACAAGAGGTTAGAGGCTGGTACTTGTTTTCAGGCATTTGTTGGACTAGCTATAGTTGGAGGTTGAAGGCTGGTACTTTTTTAGGCGTGTGATGGATTTGCTATAGGGAAGGTTGGAGGCAAGTATGTTTGTTTTATATTTTAGGTTTGTGTTGGACCAGTTATAGGGTGGTTAGAGGCTGTTACTTTTCTTAAGCGTGTGGTGGGCTGGCTATAGGGGAGGTTGGAGGCCAGCATCACCCGCCTGCTCTTAGGCTCCGCTGCTTTGACCCCCATCTCCCACCAAGGGATGGCGGCGGCACCTCTTCTCAGGCTTCCCTTTGCCCCACTCTCCCTATCTCCTGCCATGGGGAGGGGGCACCTGCTCTTGGGCTCCCCCGCCTCCCCTATCTCCCGCCGAAGCCTACTCTTTGGGTCGCCTCCTCTGCCTATCTACCTGAGAGGTGGCAGTCGCGCCTCTTATGCTCCACCACCCCCAGCTCCATCCATTTCCCACCGAGGGGGGGTTTGGGCATCTGCTCTTAGGCTCTTTTGGGAGAGGTTGGAGGCTTTTATTGGACGTATGTTGGACTGGCTATATAGGAGAGGTTGGAGGCCAGTATTTTTCTTTTTAGGTGTGTGTTGGATCAGCAAAAAAAGAGTTTGCAGGCTGGTATTTGTTTTCAGGCATTTGTTGGACCAGCAATAGGTGGAGGTTGGAGGCTGGTACTTGTTTTTAGACATTTGTTGGACCAGCTATAAGGAAAGGTTGGAAGCTTGTACTTTTTATTAGGCGTGTGTTGGACTGGCTATAGGGGAGGTTGATGGCCAGGCTTTTTTCTTTTGTGTGTTGGATCATTTGTTGAATTGTAATTGTTGGACCAGCTATAGGTGGCGGTTGAAGGCTGGTACTTCTGTACCTGGTGTGCGAGGGAATGGCTATAGGGTAGGTTGGAGGTCAGTATCGCCAGCCGAGTGGGGGCGGCGGTGCCTGCTCTTGGGCTCCCTCGCCCCCAGCTCCTCCTATCTTCCGCTGAGGGTGGGGCACCTGCTTTTAGGCTCCCCAGCCCCCCGCTCCTCCTATCTTCCGCCGAGGGGGTGCCTACTCTTAGGCTCCCCGCTTCGCCTATTTTTCACTGAGGGAAGGAGCGGGGGTGCCACTGATCTGCCTATCTTGCACTGAGTGGGGGCAGGGGCACCTTCTCTTAGGCTCTATAGGGAGATGTTGGAGGCTGGTACTACTTTTAGGCATATGTTGGTCTGGCTATAGGGGAGTTTGGAGGCCAGTCCTTTTTCTTTTTCGATGTGTGTTGGATCAGCAAAAAGAAGAGGTTGGAGGCTGGTACTTGTTTTCAGGCATTTGATGGACCAGCTATAGGTTGAGGTTGAAGGCTGTTACTTTTCTTAGGCTTGTGTTGGGCTGGCTATAGGAGAGGATGGAGGCCAGTATCACCCGCCTAGGGGAGGTGGGGGCGCCTGCTCTTAGGCTCCCCCACCCTTCGCTCTGCCTATCTCCCACTGAGGGGGGGGGGCGGGGGCGCCTGTTTTCCCACGCTCCGACTATCTCCCGGCGAGGGGTGGCGGTGGCTCCTCTTCTCAGGCTTCTCTTCTCCCTGCTCCGCCTATCTCCCACCATGGGGGGGGGGGCGCCTGTTCCTAGGCTCCCCTGAGGTTGGAGGCTGGTACTTCTATTAGGCATGTGTTGGACTGGCTATAGGGGAGGTTGGAGGCCAGTCTTTTTTTTTTTTTTTTTTTTTTTAGGTGTATTGGAGCAGCAAAAAAGTTTGCAGGCTTGTATTTGTTAGGCATTTTGTTGGACCAGCTAAAGGGTGGTTGGAGGCTGATTGTCATGGTCTTACCTTCCTGCTGTTCTCCTTCGTTTGACATGTGCTGGCGGCCATCTTGGTTTCTGGGTTTCTTGTAGCCTCCCACCCTGCGGCTCCTCCTTCCCACTGGGAGGAGCTGGATGCCTAGCTCATATATATAGGAGGTCTGTGGCTTCAGTTCCTTGCTTGGTCCTCCTGTGTTCACATGCTTCTAAGACTGCTGCTGCTTCTGGTCCCTGATCCTGGCTTCGTCTGACTACCCTGCTGGTTCCTGATCCTGGCTTCGTCTGACTACCCTGCTGGTTCCTGATCCTGGCTTCGTCTGACTACCCTCCTGGTTCCTGACCTCTGGCTTCGCAAGGACTCTGCCTCGGTTTCGCCATCCGTTTGGACTTTTGCTTTACAGCTTGATTTTCAATAAAGCCTTCTTATTTTCACTTATCTCTTGTTGTACGTCTGGTTCATGGTTCCGTGACACTGATATTTTTATTAGGCATATGTTGAACTGGCTATTGGGGAGGTTGGAGGCTAGTCTTTTTCTTTTTAGGTGTGTGTTGGATCAGCAAAAAGAGGTTGGAGGCTGGTACTTGTTTTCAGGCATTTGATGGACCGCCCCCAGATGACCAATTTTCGTTTAACCACTTACCGCCCGCCGTCATATGACGGCGGGACGGTGCGGCTATTATCCTGGGCGGCCGTCATATGACGTCCGCCCATTCAAGCAGGGCAGGCGCGCCGCCGTGCACTGCCGGTGTCGGCGTGTCCCCGGGACACAGGCGATCACCGGCAGGGGGTAAACAGCCAATAGGCATGGCTGTTTCCCACGTGATCGGCTGTGTTCCAATGACACAGCCGATCACAATGGAGGCGCCCGGGAGATGACCGCGCATGCGCGATCGGGAGCGCGCAGCGCGGTCATGTCGGTGGCACTGTGTTCCGTAGGAACACAGCTGTCACCGGCGGTAGTAAACAGTCACTGACAGTGACTGTTTACTATGTGATCGGCTGTGAATCCATTCACAGCCGATCACAAAATGTAAACAAAGAGCAGTAACTGACTGTTACTAGCTCTTCTCTCCTCATACAGTTTCCAGTGTGAGGGGAGAAGAGCTAGAAACATTGAGTTACTGCTCTGTACACCTGTAAAAAGTAAAAAGCACACAAATAAAGGTCCCCACACACAGTCCTCAGCCCCCCCCCCCCATGTCACCTGTCACCCAACAGTCACCTCATCAGTGCCCAGAAATTGACACCCATAACGTTCACATGTGAGCGTAGCGATCGCAGGCAGAATAACCGCGATTCTGCCCGCGATCCGGAAATCATTGCAAATCGCGGGGCGCCTGTGCGTTGCCCGTGATTTGCAATAGCACCCCAAACGCTGTGCGATGTTGCCGCCATTTCCGCCTGCCGAATCGCGGTAACATCGCGCAAACATCGCATGACGCCCAAAAAAGGTACAAGAGTTTCTTTGGGGCGTCATGCGTTGTTTGCGTGATGTTACCTCGATTCGGCAGGCGGAAATCGCTGCAACATCGCACAGCGTTTGGGGTGCTATTGCAAATCACGGGCAATGCACAGGCGTCCCGCGATTTGCAATGATTTCTGGATCACGGGCAGAATCGCAGTGATTCTGCCCGCGATCGCTACGCTCACATGTGAATGTAGCCTAAAGTTCACCGGTCACCAGAGACTGCCATCAGTACCGCCGTGCACCGTCACCTGTCACCCATCAGTGACCATCGCCCGTCACCTGTCACCCCATCAGTCATCGTCACCTGTCACCCCATCAGTCATCGTCACCTGTCACCCCATCAGTCATCGTCACCTGTCACCCCATCAGTCATCGTCACCTGTCACCCCATCAGTCATCGTCACCTGTCACCCCATCAATCATCGTCACTTGACACCCCATCAGTGATCGTCACTTGTCACCCCATCAATCATCGTCACATGTCACCCCGTCAGTGATTGTCATCTGTCACCCCATCAATCATCGTCACTTGTCACCTCATCAATCATCGTCACCTGTCACCTCATCAATCATCATCACCTGTCACCCCATCAGTCATCGTCACCTGTCACCCCATCAGTCATCGTCACCTGTCACCCCATCAGTCATCGTCACCTGTCACCCCATCAGTCATCGTCCCCTGTTTGCCATATACATGCAATCACTTACTGACCGCCTAAAGACTATATGCGTCGGCCATTAAAAGCTAAATAGTGGGGTTATGGCAGCAGATAGCCCCCATAACCCCGGTATTTTTTTGAAACGGCGGGCGGTCGGCTTTCAGATAAGGGTGGTCCCAGTGGCGGATTCGCCGCGGAATTACCCTTACGGTGCAGGGGAAGAGGTGCCCCCCCCTCCTGCCGCGTCCCAGACGTTTTCCCAGCTTACCGGACCCGCCGGCAGCGGGGAAAACTATCCGGTCCCGGATCCTCAGAGACAGGAAGTCGAGTGAGGGCAAGATGGCCCTCACTCAACTCTATGGTCTTGGAGGACCGGAGCTACGTCAAAAGACGTTGCCTAGCAACCGGTTTAAAGGGCCGCTTTTTTTTTTTTGCTTTTTTTTTCCTCTTTCAACAATTTTTTTTTTTTTGCTTTTTTAGTGTTTTTGTGAGGTGTGAGGTCTTTTTGACCCCAGATCTCACAATAAAGAGGACCTGTCATGCCTATTTCTATTACAAGGGATATTTACATTCCTTGTAATAGGAATAAAAATGATCAAAACATTTTTTTTTTTAAACTGTGTAAAAATAAAAAAATAATAAATAAAATAGGAAAAAAAAAAAAAATTAAAGCGCCCTGTCCCCGTTAGCTCGCGCGCAGAAGCAAACGCATACGCAAGTCCCGCCCACATATGTAAACGGTGTTCAAACCATACATGTGAGGTATCGCCGCGATCGTTAGAGTGAGAGCAATAATTTGAGCCCTAGACCTCCTCTGTAACTCTAAGCTAGTAACCTGCAGAAATTTTTAAAATGTTGCCTATGGGTATTTTTAAGTACCAATGTTTGGCGCCATTCTGTGAGCATGCGCAATTTTGAAGCATGACATGTTGGGTATCTAATTACTCGGCGTAACATTATCTTTCACATTATGGAAAAAAATTGTGCTAAATTTACTGTTTTCCTTATGTTTTAGTTCAAAAAAGTGAATTTTTTTTCAAAAAAACCTAATTTGGAAGACTGCTGCGCAAATATGGTGTGATAAAAAATATTGCAACAATCTCCATTTTATTCTCTAGGGTCTCTGCTAAAAAAAAATATATAATGTTTGGGGGTTCCAAGTAGTTTTCTAGCAAAAAAAAATGATTTTAGCTTGTAAACACCAAGTGTCAAAAATAGGCCCAGTCTTAAAGTGGATAAATGGACAACTTTGTGTAAAGCGCTACTTGGATGTTAGGCCTATGTATGTGGCCAGGCTGTGAAAAAGTGTTACACATGTGGTATCGCCATACTCAGGAGGAATAGCAGAATGTATTTTGGGGTGCAATTTTTGCTATGTACATGCTATGTGTTAGAAATATTGCATAAATGGACAGCTTTGTGTAAAAAAAATGTGTTTTCATTTTCTTTCCACATTTTCCAAAAACTTGTGGAAAAAAATGACATATTCAAAAGACTCATTATGCCTCAAAAATTATACGTTGGGCTGTTTGCTTTCTAAAATGGGGTCATTTTATGGGGGTTTCCATTGTCCTGGTGCTCCAGGGCCTTCAAAAGTGCGATAGGTTGTCAGGAAATTATATGTGTAATTTGTGCTCCTAGAATGCCGGACGGGGCTACTTGGATGTTAGGCCTCTGTATGTGGCCAGGCTGTGAAAAAGTCTCACACATGTGGTATCGCCATACTCAGGAGGAGTAGTAGAATGTGTTTTGGGGTGTAGTTGCAAGTATACATGTGCTGTGTGAGAGAAATAACCTGTTAATACGGCAATTTGTAAAAAAAAATAAAAAAAAAAATAAATCTTCATTTTGCAAAGCATTGTGGGAAAAAATTACAACTTCAAAAAACTCACCATGCCCCTTATTAAATACCTTGGAATGTCTACTTTCCAAAAAGGGGTCATTTGGGGGGTATTTGTACTTTCCTGACTTTTTAGTGTCTCAAGAAATGAGATAGGCCTTCAGTACATCAGGTGTGATCAAGTGTGATCAATTTTCAATGATTCGCACCATAGCTTGTGGACTCTATAACTTTCACAAAGACCAAATAATATACACTTACTTGGGTTATTTTTACCAAAGATAAGTAGCAGTATAAATTTTGGTCAAAATTTGTGAAGAAAAATTACTAATTTGCAAAATTTTATGACAGAAACAAAGAAAAATGCGTTTTTTCACAATATTTTCAGTCTTTTTTTATTTATAGCACAAAAAATAAAAAACCCAGTATTGATCAAATACCATCAAAAGAAAGCTCTATTTGTGTGAAAAAAAGGACACAATTTTTGTATGGGTACAGTGTTGCATGACTGAGTAATTCTCAGTCAAAATGTGAGAGCGCTGAAAGCTGAAAATCGGTCTGGGCAGGAAGGGGGTGAAAGTGCACTGTAGGCAAGTGGTTAATGTGTATGCAGTACGTCCGTGAAAAATTGGATACGAAAGACCGCGCTTGATCTGAAGTTGCTGACAACCCGGAAGTCTAGGAACAAATGTCCCCAAAAAAAAAATTGTACGAGAAATTTTGTGAACATTTATGCACTGTCAACTAAAACTGATGAGCTGAGCAAGAGAAAAATCTGAGGATATTTCGTCCGATTTCCGTCAAGTGTGTACGGGCCTTTTTGTTTTGGGGGGCGGGGGCGTGTGCTGTTAGGCTCACCTGCTCTGCCTTTGGAAAGTATTGTATCAGTACTGGAGTTCCTGCAGAATGGTGCGGAAATAGGTTTGGCAGTTAGTACACTTAAGGTGCAAGTAGCCACCTTAGGAGTATTTTTGGAGAGACCAGTTGCCTCACAAGCTTTGGTCGCAAGGTTCTTTTAAGGCACTTGCTTGTTCCAGACCAGCACCTGCAAAAAAATTTCCCAAGTGAGATTTGTCAGGGGTTCTACAGGCCTTTTACCAAGCAGCCTTTTGAACCTTTAGAGTTTATTTCTCTAAGGAATCTTTCCCTCAAGACAGTATTTCTAATTGCAATTTTATCCGCAAGAAGTATCAGTGAACTGCACGCTCTTTCAATTATTGAGCCTTTCTTTCCTATCTACCCTGATAGAATTATACTCAAAATGGATCCATGTTTTTTTACCAAAGGTGGCATCAGTTCAACACTGGTTTCAAGATATTGTCCTATTGGCTTTTTGTCCTAACCCTTCAGGGGCTAAGGAAAAACTGTTTCACAATCTAGATGTGAGAAGAATCCTGTTCCACTACCTGGAGGTAACCAGGGACTTTAGGTCTTCGAACTCTGTCTACGATGCCTGATGTTGCCTGAAAAAAGAACAAAGAACAAAGGGATCAATCGCCAGGTGGCTTAGGTCAGCTATTTTAGAGGCTTACTCCCAAATGAAATTACCTCCCCCGCCGGGGATTCGAGCACACTCTACTAGAGCTCTTGCCACTACATCGGCAGAAAAAGCTGGTGCCACCCCAGACCAAATTTGTAAGGCGACTACGTGGTCAAGCTATCGAACATTTGTATGCCATTATAGGTTGGACCTTGTGTCAGCGGGGGACCAGGCTTTTGGCAGAAAGGTCCTTCAGGCTGTGGTCCTGCCCTAAATTGGTAAGTCTCGTTAATCCTCTCAAGGTGCTGTCTTGAAAGACGTTTAGGGAAAATGTAAGTTAGACTTACCGGTAACTTGTTTTCCAAGAGTCTTTCAGGACAGCAGCAGCCCACCCTGTTGTATTGTTTTGCCGTTATTAACCATATTTGATTGTGTTCCAGCATGGGCCAGAGGACTCTTTTACAACTGAGGAACTGTGGGGAGAAGCCTCCTTTTTAAAGCTTGGTGGAATGGGTGTTTCCTGTTGGTGAGAGATGGCTCCTCCCTCTCAAGGTGCTGTCCTGAAAGACTCTTGGAAAACAAGCTACCGGTAAAGCTAACTTGAATTTTTTATTTTAGGTGTGTGTTAGACCAGCTATAGGGTGGTTAGAGGCTGGTACTTTTTAATAGGAGTGTGTTGGGCTGGCTATAGGGGAGGATGGAGGCAAGTATTTTTTTGTTAGGTTTGTGTTGGACTGGCTATAGTGGTTGGAGGCTGGTACCTTTCTATAAGGCATGTGTTGAAATGGCTATTGGGGAGGTTGAAGGCTAGGATTTTTCTTTAGGTGTGTGTTGGATCAGCAAAAAGCAGAAGTTGGAGGCTGGTACTTGTTTTCAGGCATTTGTTGGACCAGCTATAGGTGGAGGATGGAGGCTGGTACTTTTCTTAGGCGTGTGATGGACTGGCTATCGGGAAGGTTGGAGGCCAGTATGTTTATATTTTAGGTATGTGTTGGACCAGTTAAAGGGTGGTTAGATGCTGTTACTTTTCTCAGGCGTGTGAGCTGGCTATAGGGGAGCTTGGAGGCCAGTATCACCCATCAAGGGGGGGTGGGGGCGCCATATCTTAGGCTGCTCCATCCCCCGCTCTGCTTATCTACTGCTGAAAGGGGGCAGGGGCGCCGGCTCTTAGGCTCCCCCGCCCCCTCTCTGCCTATGTCCCACCGAGGAGGGGTGGGGGCGCCTGCTCTTACGCTTCCCCGCTCCGCCTATATTGTGGTTAGAGGCTATTACTTTTATTTGGCGTGTTTTGGGCTGGCTATAGGGGAGGTTGGAGGACAGTGTTTTTTCATTTTAGGTGTGTGTTGGACTGGCTATAGGGGGAGGTTGGAGGCCAGTATTCTTTTTAAGGGTGTGTTAGATCAGCGAAACAAGAGGTTGGAGGCTGGTACTTGTTTTTAGGCATTTGTTGTACAAGCTATAGATGGAGGTTGAAGGCTGGTACTTTTCTTAGGCGGGTGTTGGGCTGGCTTTAGGGGAGGTTGGAGGCCTGTATCACCTGTGGGGGCGCCTGATCTTAGGCAGAGCGGGGAATGGGGGAACCTATCCCTTGCTGAGGGGGGGGCGGGGGCACCTGCTCTTAGGCTTCCCTGCCTATCTCCCGCTAAGTGGGGGTGGAAGCACCTCTTCTCAGGCTCCCTCGCCCCCCACTCCGCTTATCTCCCATCGAGGGGTGGTGCCTTCTCTTAGGCTCCCCCGCTCCGCCCATCTCCCGCTGAGGGGGGGGGGGGCGGTGGCACCTGTTCTTCGGCTCCCTTGCCTGCTCTTATGCTCCCCCCACTCCCCGCTCTGCCTATCTCCCTTGCTGGGAAGGGTGGGAATGCCTACTCTCAGGCTCCCCTGCCCCCCGCTCCGCTTATCTCCCAGCAGCGGCACCTCTTCTCAGGCTCCCCTGCTCCACCTATCTCCTGCCAAGGGGTGGCGGGGGCGCTTTCTCTCAGGCTCCTCCGCTTTGCCTATTTCCCGCTGAGGGTGGGCGACGTCGCCTCCTCTTAGGCACCCCCACCCCCTGTTCCACCTAACTCCCACCGAGGGGGGGGGGGGCATGGGTGTCTGCTCTTACGCTCTATAGGGAGAGGTTGGAAGCTGGTATTTCTACTGGGCGTGTGTTGGACTGGCTGTAAGCGAGGTTTGAGGCCAGTCTCTTTTCTTTCTAGGTGTGTGTTAAATCGGCAAAAAGAAGAGGTTGGAGGCTGGTACTTGTGTTCAGGCATTTGTTGGACTAGCTATAGTTGGAGGTTGAAGGCTGGTACTTTTCTTAGGTGTGTGATGGATTGTCTATAGGGGAGGTTGGGGCCAGTATGTTTAGATTTTAGGTGTGTAGACTCCCCCACCCCCTGCTCCACCTATCTTCTGGCGAGGGGTGGCAGGGGCACCTGCTCTTAGGCTTTATAGGGAGAGGTTGGAGGCTGGTACTACTATCAGGCTTGTGTTTGACTGGCTATAGGGTGGTTGGAGGCCTGTCTTTTTTTCTTTGTTGTGTGTGTTGGATCGGCAAAAAGAGGAGGTTGGGGGCTGGTACTTGTCAGGCATTTGTTGGACCAGCTATTGGTGGTTGAAGGCTGGTACTAAGGCGTGCGATGGAGTGGCTATAGGGGAGGTTGGAGGCCAGTATGTTTATATTTTAGGTGTGGGTTGGACCATTTATGGGGTTTTTAGTGACTGTTACTTTTCTTAGGCATGTGTTGGGCTGACTATAGGGGAGGTTGGAGGCCAGTAGCACCCGCTGGAGTGGGGCGGGGGTGCCTGCTCTTAGGCTCCGCACATCTCCAGCCAAGGGGGGTGGGTCCTACCTGCTCTTAGGTTCTATAGGGAGAGGTTGGGGGCTTGTATTTCTATTAGGCGTTTGTTGGACTGGTTATGGCGGAGGTTGGAGCCCAGTCTTTCTTTTTAGGTGTGTGTTGGATCAGCAAAAAAAAGGTTGGAGGCTGGTACTTATTTCAGGCATTTGTTGAACCAGCTATAGGGTGGTCGGAGGCTGGTACTTTGATTAGGCATGTGTTGAACTGGCTATTGGGGAGTTTGAAGGCCAGGATTTTTCTTTTTAGGTGTGTTTAAATCAGCAAAAAGCAGAAGCTGGAGGCCGGATTTTGTTTTCAGGGATTTGTTGGGCCAGCTATAGGTGGAGGGTTGGATACTGGTACTTTTTTTTTTAAGTTTGTAATGGACTGGCTAGAGGGAAGGTTGGAGGCCAGCATGTTTATATTTTAGGTGTGTGTTGGACCAGTTACAGGTTGGTTAGAGGCTGTTACTATTCTTAGGCGTGTATTGGGCTGACTATAGGGGAGGTTGGAGGCCAGTATCACCCGCCGAGGGGGGGTGGGGGGTATCTGCCCTTAGGCTCCCCCCACCCCCGCTCTTCCCACCTCTTGCTGGGACAGGGTGGGGGCGTCTGTTCTTAGGCTCCCCCGCCCCCACCCGTGCCTATCTCCAACAGAGGGGGGATGGCACCTTATCTCACGCCCCCACCCCCCGGTTCAACTATCTCCCACCAAGGGGGGGGGCATGCTCTTAGACTCCCCTGCTCTGCCCATCTCTCGCCAAGGGGTGACAGCGGCTCCTGTTCTTAGGCTCCCCCTCCCCCGCTCTGCTTATCTCCCGCAGAGGGGGATGGGGTACCTGCTCTTAAGCCCCCCGCTTCAGCTATCTCCTGCTGAGGGGGCGGCGGCACCTGCTTTCAGGCTCCCCATCCCTTGCTCTGCCTATCTGCCACTGAGGAGGGGCGGGTCACCTTCTCGTAGGCTTCCCCACACCACCTATCTCCTGCCAAGGGGGGTTGGTGGTGCCTGCTCTTAGGCTCCCCCCACTCCACCTATCTCCCATGGAGGGGGAGCGGGCGTGCCTTCATGTAAGCTCCCTTGCTCCGCCTATTTCCTGTCGAGGAGGGGGCAGCGGCACCTGCTCTTAGGCTCCCCCACTCTGCCTATCTCCCACCGAGGAGTGGTGAGGGTGCCTGCTCTTAAGCTCCCCTGCCTTCGCTCCGCCTATTTACCTCTGAGGGGGGACAAAGGCCCCTTCTCTTTGGCTCCCCCACTCACTCCTGCTCCGTTTTATCTACTGTCAAGGAGGGGTGGCAGAGCTTTTTCTCAGGCAGAGCAGGGGGTGGGGGAGCCTATCTCTCGCTGAGGGTGGGCAGGGGTTCCTGCTCTTAGGCTCTGCCTATCTCCTGCCGAGGGGGGGGGGCGCCACCTCTTAGGCTCCCCAGCCCCCTGCTCCACCTATCTCACTCTAAGGGGTGCAGGAGCCCCTACTCTTAGGCTCTATAGGAAGAGTTGGGAGGCTGGTACTTCTATTAGGCGTGTCTTGGACTGGCTATAGGGGAGGTTGGAGGCCAGTATTTTAGGTGTGTGTTGGATCAGCTATAGGGTGGTTGGAGGCTGGTCCTTATTATTAGGAGTGTGTTGGTCTGGCTATAGGAGAGGTTGGGGGCCAATATTTTTTTATTTTAGGTGTGTGGGATGTACCAGCTATAGGGTGGTTAGAGGCTGGTACTTTTAATAGGCATGTTTTGGGCTGCCTATAGGAGTGGTTGGAGGCTGGTACTTTTATTTGGCGTGTGTTGGACTGGCTATAGGGGAGGATGGAGGCCAGTCTTTTTCTTTTTAGGTGTGTGTTGAATTAGCCAAAAGAAGAGGTTGGAGGCTGGTAATTGTGTATTTAGGCATTTGTTGGACTAGCTATAGTTGGAGGTTGAAGGCTGGTACTTTTCTTAGGCGTGTGATGGACTGGCCATAGGGGAGGTTGGAAGCCAGTATTTTTTTATGTATGTGTTGAACCACTTATAGGGTGGTTAGAGGCTGGTACTTTTATTAGGCGTGTGTTGGGCTGGCTTTAGGGGAGGTAGGAGGCCAGTATTTTTTCCCTAAACGTCTTTCAAGGCAGCACCTTGAGATGGCTCCTCCCTCTCACCAACAGGAAACCCCCATCCCACCAAGCTTTAAAAGGAGGCTTCTCCTCACAGTTCTTCAGTTTTTGTGTTTCCTCTGGCTGAGGAACACCTGAGTCGGAAGTCAGGGGCTCTCAAGGTGCTGCCGAGAGACCAGGCTCCCTGCCTCCACCTTTAATCTTGTGGAGAGTTTGTTCCTCCCATCCCACGCGATTGGCAGTGCTGTATGGGCTCCCTCTTCCCCTTCAGTGCTCAGGGAGAGCCAGTACCGCTTGTGAGTGCAGCCCCTTGGGGACAAACTACTGGCGGTGAGTCTTTTTTTCACTCCACCGCCACTCCATTTTTATTTTTTTAATTTGCCGCCATTTTTCCAAACGAGAAGATGCTCGTCTGGTCAGAAGTGAGGTATCTGGGAGGGCGGTGCTCGTCGAGCGGGCGCGCTGCGTCACTTCTACCGGAGACGCAGGGTGAGAAGGGAGTAACAAGGCTGGACCCTATTACCGGGTCCAGTCCGACGTAGAGGCGCTTTAGGAGTCCGGAACCGGTATCCTGAAGCCATCGGAACACACTGCCAGCGCCGCTATGGATGGAGTCTCCACAGCAGGTGGGACAGGCACCAGCAAGGCCCAGGTAAGGGCTAATTGGGTACTTGCCCTTATTTTACTGTAGAGTCTCTCCCCTTCTCTCTTTCCCCTCCTTGTGGCTGGGGGCCTGTCTGGGCACATGGGGGCTTATTCTGATACTTTCTGTGCACCTAAGGGACCTTGAGGTTTATAGGCTGATTCATTAGAAAGTTTTTTTGGTATTTTTCTTTTCGTTCTTCCAGGCTAAAAGTATTGACCTAATGGTTAAAAAGAAATTCCCTTCATGCAAAGTTACCTGAACTTTGGAAGAAGACACTTTGCCAGGCATGCATTGACTCCCTTTAGCATGCAGCGAATTAATCGCATCAGTGAGGAAGGGACTAGATGCTACCAATTCAATCTTTTCGGTCCTCTTTAACAGATCCTTCCTTTCAGGGCTCAGTCAATCCCTTCGGTGGAAGTGGAAATGGGTCTTTCTACCCAAGGAAGTTTCCCCCCCCCCTCTCATTCTAAAGAAGTTTCGTAGGAGAAAGGGGTAGAGAATATACCCTCAATGTATAAACTGTCCTTAGAACAAGTAGACGGTTTGTTAAAAGAAGTTTATATCCCTTTAGGCTTGGGAGAAGAGAGATTTATCCCTGCATGATGGAATGTATGCAGGTCTGGGTGAACCTAAAGGTTGCACCTTCCTGGTGCCTTCAACCATCTCAGAGGCAATTAAAAAAGAATGGGCTGAATCAGAGATGAAACCCTTTTTTTTTCCTAAGGCATATAAGAGGCGTTTTCCATTTGATGAAGACATAGGGGAACTTTCGAATAAAGTACCGAAAATTGATGCGGCTTTCTCCCAAGTTTCTAGACCGACTGATTTGGCATTTGAGGATATGGGAATATTAAGATCCCATGGACAAAAGAATGGATCAACAGCTTAAAAGAGCTTTAAAAAGAGCGCAGATTGTTATCCCAAAAAGATCATCCATCCATATCCTTCAGGGCTCCTCTCATTCACAGGAGTTGCAGCGTCAATCAATGCAGTATATATGCAAACAAAAAGACTTTCAATAGCTTATGAAATCCTTAAACAATCAGCTTTTATTAAATAAAGATGGATAAATCTCACTCACATTTGTAGGTGCAACACATGCACTTGGACAATAGCATCAAGTAAATGGTGGAAATCGTGGTGGTATAGTGGGAGAGACTGCACAGCGCCGCCGGTCTCCACAGCGTGCGCCGATAGCTGACAGCCTCACCTAGACAATAGTGTATCGGTCCGTCCGTCCGTCCTTCCTTCCTTTCCCCTCCCCTACGCGTGACGACACAGGGATCACGTGTCTTCCTCAGGGGGATATGATGAATCATATCCCCCTGAGGATATGTGCCCCTCATGTGCCCCTCAAATCTTTACAAAGATAATGGCAGAGTGCCTGGTGCCTCTCCGCCTTCAGGGAGGCTCAGTGATTCCATATCTGTATGACCTCCTCTTCTTTGCTCCTGCCGGGGAAAAATTGCAGGATCTAAGCAAGGCCTGCAGTCACTTAGAATCCTTGGGTTGGATTGTGATCCTTCAAAAGTCAAGCTTCACTCCAGCTCAGCAGGTACAGTTTCTGGGCTTCCAGATAAATTCAATGGAACAAACAATGTTCCTTCCAGAAGAAAAGAAAAACAAAATACATAGTGTAGTAACCACGCTACAGACCAATCAGGAGTTATCGGTCAGAAGGGTTATGTCAGCCCTGGGAACCCTAACCTCGGCTATACCAGCCATTCAATAGGCAAAACTGCTCCATTTCAGACCACTCTGATCCCAAACTTTCAGCAGGAAATATTAAAGTCCAAAAATCCTAGGAACAAAAGTAAAGAACCCCACCAAGGTCAATAAAATGGAGAAATCAAGCAACTTTGTCCAGGGGCTTACTATAGACCTTCCCGGTCGAAAGAAAGAGTGACAACAGATGCCAGCATGTGGGGATAGGGAGCCCACTGGGATCAGAATCTGGCACAAGGTGTCTGGTCCCAGGCCAAGGTAATGAAGTCCTCAAACTGGAGAGAGTTAAAAGCGGTCTTTGGCTGCCTTCTCTCCGAACCTCCAGGGCTCCCATGTGCAAATCTTATCGGACACACCACGACGGTGGCTTATTTAAACAAACAAGGGGGCACAAGAAGCAGGACCCTTCAGTTGCGATCGACCGAAATCCTGGATTGAGCGGAAAGTCAGTTACTTTCCTTATCAGCGGTCCATATCAAAGGCACGTTAAACGAGGTGTCGGATTTTTTAGCAGACGGAAGATTCAGGAAGCAGATTGGAGCCTAAATCTAGACGCCTTTGCATTAATCACCAGAACTTGGGGACAGCCAGAAGTGGACTTGTTTTGCGTCAAGAGAAAACACAAAGCTTCCTCTTTACTTTTCTCTCCACCGAAACGATGGTTCCCTAGAGACAGATGCCTTGGCCCATCCTTAGAACTTTCTTCTGGGTTATGCTTTACCCCTTTCAGCTCATTCCGCTGGTAATACAGAAGGAAAGAGCGTTGGTGATTCTGATCTATTTTGGCCAAAAAGAGCTTGGTTCTCAATTATTCTACAGTTGGCAGTCAAACCTTGTGTTCAGCTCCCTCTTCGACAGGACTTGCTGCTTCAAGGCCCGGTATATCACCCGGAGGTGGTGAGACTGAACCTCACCGCTTGGTATCTGAGGAGCAGATCTTTATTTTTTAATGACTCTCAGAACCTCTAGTATCCACTTAACTTTCTAGTAGGAAGAAAGTTACTAGGGCCATCTACGCTATTGTTTGGAAAACCTACAACCTACTATTTTTTAAATACTTAGGAGTATAATAACGAGGGGTGGTGGTGGCACCACTTCTCAGGCTTTCCTTCTCCCCGCTCCACCTATCTCCCACCATGGGGGGGCTTCTCTTAGGCTCCCCCGCCTTCCCTATCTCCTGCCGAAGGGGGGGGCGAGGGCATCTGTTCATAGGGTTCCCGCCCCCTGCTCTGCATATCTCCCACAGAGGGGGCAGCAGGGGCAACCTGCTCTTAGGCTCCCTCGCTCCTCCTATCTCCCGCCGAGTGTTGGGGGGGGCGCCTCTTCTCATGCTCCTGCCGAGGGAGACTTGGGCTCCTTCTCTTAGGCTCTATAGGGGGAGGTTGGTACTTCTATTAGGCGTGTGTTGGACTGGCTATAGGGGAGGTTGGAGGCCAGTATTTTTTGTTCTAGGTGTTGGACCAGCAATAGGGGGGTTGGTGGCTGGTACTTTTCTTAGGCGTGCGATGGACTGGCCATAGGGGAAGTTGGAGGCCAGTATTTTTTTTCCCTGAACATCTTTCAGGACAGCACCCTGAGAGATGGCTCCTCCCTCTCACCAACAGGAAATGCCCATTCCAACAAGCTTTAAAAGGAGGCTTCTCCCCACAATTACGTTTTTTTTTTTTCCTCTGGCAGAGGAATACCTGAGTGGGGAGTCAGGAGCTCTTAAGGTGCTGCAATAAGAGAAAAGGCTCCCTGTTTTCACCATACCTTTTTAATCTTGGAGAGTTATTTCCTCCCCATCCACGCGATTGACAGCGCTGTATTGGCTCTCTTCCCCTTTAGTGCTTAGGGAGAGCCAGGACCCCTTGGGAGTGCAGGCCCTTGATGGCAAAATGGCTGGCGGTGAGTCTTTCTTTTCCACCGCCGCTTCATTTTTTGAATTTGTCGCCGCCTTTCAGAGAACGAGAGACGTTCGTCCGGCTGGAAGTGATGTATCCGGGAAGGGCGGGGCTCTTGGAGGGGGGCACGTTGTGTCACTTCTGCCAGAGACGCAGGGGAAGAGGGGAGGAGCAAGGCTGATGCTTATTTGGGGTTTGGTCTGCGCAGAGGCGCTTTGGGAATCCGCAGCAGGTGGGAAAGGCACAGGCACCAGTAAAGCCCAGGTAAGGGGTAATTGAGTACTTAACCTTATTTTACTATGGGGTCTCTCCTTCTCTCTCTTTGCCTCCCTGGTGGCTGGGGGCCTGTCTGGGCACATGGGGGGCTTATTCTGATACTTCCTGTGCACCTTGGTGACCCTGAGGTATAGGCTGACTCATTAGAAAGTTTGTTTGGTATTTGTTCGTTTCGTTATGACAGGCTAAAAGTTCTGAGGTAGAGGTTAAAAGGAAATGCCCTTCATGCAAAGCAAAGTTACCTGAACTTTGAAAGAAGACAACTTTGCCAGGTGTGCATTGACTCCCTGGTTAAAGAGGAATCGTCTTCAGCATGCAGCGACTTAATCGCATCAGTGAGGAAGAAACTAGATGCTACCATCCAATGTTTTCGGTCATCTTTAACAGATCCTTCCTCGAGTCAGCCTCACATTCCTCTCAGGGCTCACAATCAATCCCTTCGGTGGAAGCGGAAATAGGTCCTCCTACTGAAGGACGTTTTTTTTCCCTCTCTCCTTCTAAAGAAGTGTCGGAGGAGGAAGGGGTACATAACATACCCTCAAAGTATAAATTGTCCTTAGAACAAGTAGACGGTTTGTTAAAAGCAGTTTATATCACTTTAGGTTTGGAAGAAGAAAAGAGATTTATCCCTGCATGATGGGATGTATGCAGGCCTGGGTGAACCTAAAGGTTGCACCTTCCCGGTCCATTAAACCATCTCAAAGGCCATGAAAAGAGAATGGGCAGAACCAGAGAGGAAACCCTTCTTTCCTAAAGCATTTAAGAGGCGTTTTCCATTTGATGAAGACCCAGGGGCACTTTGGAATAAAGTAACGAAAATTGATGCGGCTTTCTCGCAAGTTTCTAGGTCAACAGATTTGGCATTTGAGGATATGGGAATATTAAAAGATCCCATGGACAATAGAATGGATCAACAGCTTAAAAGAACTTGTCAATCCATCATATGTAACCTCAAACCAGCTATGGCAGTCACTTGTGTATCCATAAACTTGGAGTACTGGGTTAACCAGCTCAGAGCCCATATCACAGCTGATTGGCCAAAACAGGAAATTCTTGATTTCTTTTCCACTGTCCATGGCTATAGCCTTCATTGCGGTTGCATCGGTGGAATCGGTTAGGATGACGGCAAGATCAGCTTTAACCAACTCAGCCAGAAGAGCTCTGTGGTTTAAGACTTGGCCTGGGGATACGGCATCCAAGAGCAAGCTTTGTGGGATTCCGTTTCTAGGGGATCTCCTCTTTGGTCCAGAGTTAGACTCAGTTTTGGACAGGACAGCCGACAGAGGTCATTCCCTATCAAAAAGAAAAGACAGCCACCTTAATGTCTTTTTCGACCTCAAAGGGCTCAGCAGGATAGCAGGCCCCAAGATAAAAGGAAAAATTGGTCGGCACAAAAATCTAGGGGGAAAGGAAACATCCTTTTCCATCCTCCTGCGTCAACCAACAAAGCACAAGAAGGTGTTGCCGGTGGGAGGAAGACTGAAAAGAATTCCTCCCCCACTGGGCAGCTATGACAAAAAAATTAATATATTTTGGCTTTGCTGTCCCAAGGCTACCAGATAGAATTTTCTGATCCTTCTCCAGAAAGATACTTTGTCACAAAGCTTCCAAAAGACACAAAAGCCCTGGCTATGAAGGACCTAGTAAAGGATTTGATGCGACAGGGAGTTGAGTCAAGTATCATCAGAACATCAGGGATTCTATTCCCATAATTTTCTGATAAGAAAGCCATCTGGGGTTTTTCGCCTCATTATCAACCTTAAACCATTAAACATGTCAGTTCTGTACAAAAGATTTGGTATGGTTTCAATCTTCACGGTCAGAAATTGGTTAACCAAAGGATGCTTCATGGCATTGATTGATTTAAGGGATGCTTATCTGCATATTCCTATAGCCACTCAGTCCCAAAGATTCCTGAGGTTGGCTGTGGATAGGGGAGAGGAAATCCTCCATCTGCAATTCAGAGCCCTTCCTTTTGGCCTTTTATTGGCCCCTCAAATTTTTACAAAGGTAATGGCAGAGTGACGGGCACCTCTCCGCCTTCAGGGAATCTCAGTGATTCCATACCTAGACGACCTCCTCTTTGCTCCTTCCAGGGAAAGGTTGCAAGAAGATCAATCTAAGCAAGGCCCGTAGCCACTTAGAATCCTTGGGTTGGATTGTAAACCTTCAAAAGTCGAGCTTCACTCCAGCGCATCAGGTACAGTCTGTGCTTCCAGATAAATTCAATGGAACAGAAAATGTTCCTTCCAGAACTAAAGGAAAACAAAATAGTGTAGTAGCCATGCTACAGACAATTTAGGAGTTATCGGTCAGAAGGGTTATGTCAGCCCTGGGAACCCTAACCTTGGCTATACCAGCCATTCAATGGGCAAAACTCCATTTCAGATCACTCCTATATAAAGTTTGGGATCACAGTCCAAAAACCCTAGAAACAAAAGTGAAGATCCCCACCCAGGTCAAAAGGACCCTCTGGTGGTGGAGAAATCAAGCAACTTTGTCAAGGGGCTTATTATGGACCTTCCAGGTTGAAGAAAGAGTGATAACAGATGCCAGCATGTGGGGATAGGGAGCCCACTGGAATCAGAATCTGGCTCAAGATATTTGAGGACTTCCTTGCCTCAGCCTTGGACCAAACTGGAGAGAGTTAAAAGCGGTCGCTTTGGCTTTGGCTGCCTTCTCTCCGAACCTCCAGGGGTCCCATGTGCAAATCTTATTGGACAAAGCCACAACGGTGGCTTATCTAAACAAACAAGGAAGCTCAAGAAGCAGGAGCCTTCAGTCGCTGTCGACCGAAATCCTGGAGTGGGCAGAAAGTCAGCTACTTTCCTTAGCGGTCCATATCAAGGGCACATTAAACGAGGTGGCGGATTTTTTGAGCAGACGGAAAATTCGGGTAGCAGATTGGAGCCTGAATCCAGAAGTCTTTGCATTAATCACCTGGACTTTTTTGCGTCAAGAGAATGCAAAGCTCCCTCTTTACTTTTCTCTCCACCGAAACAACGGTTCCCTAGGGATAGATGCCTTGGCACATCCTTTAACTTTCTTCTGGGTTATGCTTCCCCCCCCCCCCCCCCTTCAGCTCATTCCGCTGGTATTACGGCAAATACAGAAGGAAAGAGCATCGGTGATTCTGATTTTCCAATTTGGCAAAAAAGCGCTTGGTTCTCAACTATTCTACAGTTGGCAGTCAAACCCTGTTTCAGCTCCCTCTTCTTCAACAGGATCTGCTGTTTCAGGGGCCAATATGTCACCCGGAGGTGGCCAGGCTGAACCTCACTGCCTGGTATCTGAGGAGCAGATATTAGAAAAAATAAAGGACTCTTAGAACCTCTAGTAACCACTTTACTTTCAAGTAGGAAGAAAGTTACTAGGGCCATCTACGCTGAAGTTTGGAAAACCTACAATACTTGGTGTCATTCAAGGAATCAAACCTTGGAAAGTATTGTATCAGTATTGGAGTTCCTACAATATGGTGCGGAAAAGGGTTTGGCAGTTAGTACTCTTAAAGTGTAAGTAGCCGGCTTAGGAGTATTTCTGGAGAGACCAGTTGCCTCAGAAGCCTTGGTCGCAAGGTTCTTTAACCACTTTACCACTGGAGGATTTTGCTGTCTTACGTCCAGGCCACTTTTTGCGATTCGGCGCTGTGCGACTTTAACTGACAATTGTGCGGTCGTGCGACGCCATACCCAAACAAAATTTATGTCCTTTTTAGAGCTTTCTTTTGGTGGGATTTGATCACCTGTGCGATTTTTTACTTTTTGCGCTATAAACAAAAAAAGAGCGTTTATTTTGAAAAAATAACAATATTTTTAACAATTTTTTTTATATGAAATTCCCCCCCCCTCCCCAAATGTAAAAATCAAACTTTTTTAAATTTTTGGCCAATTTGTTTTCTGCTACCTATGTTTGGTAAAAAAAATCACAATAAGCGTATTTTGATTGGTTTGCACAAAAGTTATTGCGTTTACTAAGGGAAAGATTTCTGTCATTTTTGGTGTTTTTTTTTTTAACGCGTAATGTCGGCGATCTGCGATTTTTTTTTTTTTTTTTTTTTTTTTTTTTGCGGGACTGCGACATTGCGGAGGACAGATCGGACCCTTGACTGACATTTTTGACACTTTTGGGGGTACCAGTGACATTACTGCAGTAATCAGTGCTATATATATGCACTGTTACTGTAAAAATGACAGTGGCAGGGAAGGGGTTAATTTTATTGGAGAGGGAGGGGTTAATGTCTGCCTTGTGCTTACTAACGTGTGGGGGGGGGGGTGACTGAGTGAGTCAGGAACAGATCGCATGTTCATCTGTCCCTGCCTGTCACTTAGGAGATCTGCCCACTCTGTTTACACAGGCTGGCGGATCTCCAAACTAGATTCCCCGACGATCGGGGAAAAGCAGCGGCGATCGCCGCCGCTCCTCCCCTGGCCCGACTCCCGCTGTGACTGAACACAGCGGGAGCGAGCCTCTGGCGGCACGCGCACGCCGCCCACAAGGGGCGGAGTCCAGCGACGTAGGTCTACGTCGCTGGACGATAACGAGCCACATTGCTGCAGTAGCAGCAATGTGAGCAGAGTTAAAGTGGTTAAGGCACTTATTCGTTCCAGACCAGCACCTGCAAACATTTTTCCCAAATGGGATTTGTCAGTGGTTCTACAGGCCTTCACAAAGGAGCCTTTCAAACCTTTAGAGTCTATTTCTTTAAGGAATCTTTCACTCAAGACAGTATTTTTAATTGCAATTACATCCACAAGAAGGATCCGTGAACTGCACGCTCTTTCAATTGAGCCTTTTTTATCGATCTTCCCTGATAGAATTATACTCAAAACAGATCCGAGTTTTTTACCAAAGGTGGAGTCAGCGCAAAACCGGTCTCAAGAATAGTGTCCTACCGACTTTTTGTTCTAACTTTTATGGGGCTAAGGAAAGACTGATTCACAATTTAGATGTGAGAAGAATCCTGTTACACTACCTGGAGGTAACCAGGGACTTTAGGTATTCGAACTCTCTTTGATGCCTGGTGACCCATTTTGTTGCCTGAAAAAGAACAAAGGGGTCAATTGCCAGGTGGCTTAGGTCAGCTATTTTAGAGGCTTACTCCCAGATGAAATTATCTCCCCCACCGGGGATTCAAGCATATGTGGCTACGTGGTCAAACTATCGAACATTTGTACGCCGTTATAGGTTGGACCTTCTATCAGCAGGGGACCAGGCTTTTGGCAGAAAGGTCCTTCCGGCTGTGGTCCCTCCCTAAATTAGTAAGTCTCGTTAATCCTCTCAAGGTGCTGTCTTGAAAGACATTTAGGGAAAATTCAAGTGACTTACTGGTAACTTGTTTTCCAAGAGTCTTTCAGGACAGCAGCAGCCCGCCCTGTTGTATTCTTTTGCTGTTATTAACCATATTTGATTGTGTTTCAGCATGGGCTGGAGGTACTCTTCTACAGCTGAGGAATTGTGGGGAGAAGCCTCCTTTTTAAAGCTTGGTGGAATGAGTGTTTCCTGTTGGTGAGAGGGAGGAGCCATCTCTCAGGGTGCTGTCCTGAAAGACTATTGGAAAACAAGTTACCGGTAAGTCTAACTAGAATTTTTATTTATGAGAGTTGTACAAGCTATTGGGTGGTTAGAGGCTGGTACATTTTTAGGTGTGTTGGGCTGGCTATAGGGGAGGTTGGAGGCCAGTATTTTTCCCTAAATGTCTTTCAGGACCGTACCTTGAGATGGCTCCTCCCTCTCACCAACAGGAAACACCCATTCCACCAAGCTTTAAAAGGCGGCTTCTCCCCACAGTTCCTCAGTTTTTGTGTTTCCTCTGGCTGAGGAACACCTGAGTGGGGAGTCAGGGGCTCTTAAGGTACTGCCCTGAGACCAGGCTTGTGAGTGCAGCCCCTTGGCGACATACTGGCAGCGAGTCTTTTTCCTTTTTTCACTCCACCGCTGTTCCACTTTTTGAATTTGCCACCGTCTTTCCAAATGAGAAGATGCTCGTCTGGCCGGAAGTGAGGTATCTGGGAGGGCCGGCGCTCGTGGAGCGGGCGCATGGCGTCCCTTCCACCAGAGATGCAGGGGGAGAGGGGAGGAACAAGGCTGGTGCTTATTTCCGGGTCCGGTCTGGTGCAGAGGCACTTTGGGAATCCAGGATTAGTATCCTGAAGCCAACAGAACACGATGCCAGTGCCGCTATGGACGGAGTCTCCGCAGCAGGTGGGACAGGCACAGGCAACAGCAAGGCCCAGTTAAGGGGTAATTTGGTACTTGCCCTTATTTTACTGTAGGGTCTCTCTCCTTCTCTCTTTTCCCCCCTGGTGGCTGGGGGCCTGTCTGGGCACACGGGGGCTTATTCTTATACTTCCTCTGCATCTAGGTGACCCTGAGATTTAGACTGATTCATAAAAAAAATTTTGTTTGGTGTTTTTCTTTTCGTTATGGCAGGCTAAAAGTTCTGGCCTAATGGTTAAAAAGAAATGCCCTTCATGCAAAGCAAAGTTACCTGAACTTTGGAAGAAGACGCTTTGCCATGCACGAATTGACTCCCTGGTTAAAGAGGAAGCGTCTTCAGCATGCAGAGACTTAATCGCATCCGTGAGGAAGGAACTAGATGCTACCATTCAATCTTTTCGGTCCTCTTTAACAGATCCTTCCTCGGGTCAGCCATCAGCCTCCCATTTTCTCTCAGAGCTCAGTTAATCCCTTCAGTCGAAGTGGAGATTTGTCCTTCTACCCAAGGAAGTTTTTTCCCCCTCTCATTCTAAAGAAGTTTCTGAGGAAGAAGAGGAGGTAAGGGTAGAAAATATACCTTAAAAGTATAAACTGTCCTTAGAACAAGTATACGGTTTATCACTAGTGATGGACGAACATGGGGCGGTTCGCGAACGTCAGCCACAAATTTTCTCAAAAGCCTGTAAACCGCAAGTTTGCGCCGGGCCCCATTGACTTTAATGAGGCGAACTTTAATAACCTTTAGGTCATATTTGCAGCCACAAAAGACGTACTAGCTGTGCACAAATAGTCCCAGCACATGGACAATGTCTTAACAGAAGTATTGCAATTGGAAAAGTTGCCCTAAATTTTTTTTTTTTTTTTCATAAATCATCCAGAACTGACAGCAGCTGGTAAATACATGTCTAATACATATAGGGTCCATTCACACATCTGTAAAATGGGTCCGCATCCATTCCACAATTTGGCGGAACGTTTACAGACCCATTGTTTTTAATTTTCAGTCTGAAAAATTAGGCATTCACAGGATAAATATGTATCGGCCATTCCAGGCCCCAAAAATTTGCCCACATGCGTTTACCTGACAGCTAAGAACGTTGTATTCTGTGGCTGAAGGTACATTAGGCATTCACACGATACAGAAGTAAGTGTCAGCCAGTATTGGCCCCAAAAAGTAGCCCACATGGGTTTACCAGACAGCTAAGAACGTAGTATTCTGTGGCTGAAGGTACATTAGGCATTCACAGGATACAGAAGTGTTGACCAGTATTGGCCCCAAAAAGTAGCCCACATGGGTTTAACTGACAGCAAAGAATGTAGTATTTGATGGCTGGAGGTACATTAGGCATTGACAGAAAAAATAGTCGGCCCTGAAAGGCCCCAAAAATTTGCCATTCAATGGACATGAAATGCCTTTTATGCCGCTGTATGTAGCGAAGCCAAGGACCAGGAATTGCTGTGGGTGCATGGCAGTCTGTCGGACATTTGTGGCCTGGTATGAGGAATTTCAATGAAACATGGTCTACTGGTCAAATGTGTTGAATTCCTCAGAGATCCATGCCTCATTAATTTTTAGAAATGTGAGGTAGTCTACACTGTCATGAGCTAGGCGAGTGCGCTTATCGGTCACGATCCCCCCTGCTGCGCTGAACGTCCTTTCAGACAGGACACTGGATGGGGGGCAAGCCAACATTTCCATTGCAAATTGTGCAAGCTCTGGCCATAGGTCAAGCCTGCACACCCAGTAGTACAGGGGTTCATCACTCCTCAGAGCGTCGACATCGGCCGTTAACCCGATGTAGTAGGACACCTGGCGGTCTAGGCGTTCCTCGTTGCTGGATCCGGAGTACAGCTGTCGATGGTTCGGCTGAAAGAAGGATCTCATATCTGACGTGACCAAGACCTCTTTAAACCGCGCTCTTCTTGCAGGCGCTGTTGGATTGCTACCCACAACTGTCTCTGTGACTGGAAATTCCTCTGCCAGCGCACGCAAAAGCAGAATGCAGCATTTCCCGCAGCAAGGCCTGGAAGCGCTGCATTCTGACCGCCCTCTGTGATTGTGGTAACATTTTCCGCCATTTTATGTTTGTACCCGGGGGTATAAGTATGTTGCCACCCAGTACTGGTCCTTGGCCTTTATGTATTTTATACGGGGGTCCCCCTTAAAACACTGGAGCATGAAGGCCCCCCATTCGTACTAAACTGGAAGCGGTGTAGTGGCCTGCTTCCAGCTCATCATCCAGGATAATGACGTCCTCGTTCTCCTCCCCCCATCCACGGATAACACCAGGGATCCCAGAAAGGTTTAAAGCATGCTCTTCTTGCTCCTCTTCATCCCCCCCAGCACCGTCCTCCTCTGACTCCTCTTCAGACTCCTGCTGTTGATTTGTCTCAGATGGAGCAGCACCCTCTGGGAATTCATCCAACATTGCGACTTCCTCATCTTCCTGCTCCTGCTCCTCGACGGCTTGATCAATGACACGACGCAATGCACGCTCCAGAAAGAAGGCGTAAGGTATGATGTCACTGATGGCACCCTGGCCGTGACTGACCAGTTTGGTGATGTCATCGAATGGCCGCAGAAGTCTGCATGCGCCCCGCATGAGCAACCACTGGCGAGGTGAAAAAAACCCAAGCTCCCCAGAACCTGTCCTGCCGCAGAGTTTGTACAGGTAGTCGTTAGGCTGCTCCAGCAGAAACGTGCAGTTATCAAGCATATGCAACTTTGAGTTCCATCGCGTCGGGCAGTCACAAATAAGACGCCTGACGGGCAGGTTGTGTCGACGCTGAATGTCAGCAAGGTGAACCATGGCTATGTAAGGTCTTCGGAAATGGACCGAGATTTTCCTGGCCTGCCGCAAGACGTCCTGGACCCCAGGGTATTTGGCAACGAATCGCTGCACCACCAAGTTCAGGATGTGTGCCATGCATGGCACGTGTATTATTTTGCCCTGTTTCAGCGCGCTCAGCAGATTGGCACCATTGTCGCACACCACTTTACCAACTGTCAAATTCAGCAGTGTAAGCCACTGATCTGCCTGTGAATGCAAAGCTGAAAGGAGTGCAGGACCAGAGTGACTCTTGGCTTCCAAGCACAACAGACGCAGCACAGCATGGCAACGTCTCACCTGGCATGTGGAATAGGTTCTGGGGATCTTGGGCGGCGCAGCTGACGAGACGGTAGCAGCGGAAGAGGAGTCAGCCGAGGAGGAAGGATGGAGGAGGAGGAGGAGGAGAAGAGGCAGGCCTGCTTGCAATCTGTGGCGGTACAACTAAATCTACACGGGTGCCACGGGTTACATGCTTGACGCCCGTCAGAAGGTTCACCCAGTGGGCAGTAAAAGTGATATACCTTCCCTGGCCGTGTTTGCTAGACCATGTGTCTGTGGTCAGATGTATCTTGGCACCAACACTGTGTGCCAGAGATATATTCACTTGCCGCTGAACATGGCCATACAGCTCTGGAATGCCCTTCTGCGAGAAATATTTCCTGCCTGGGACCTTCCATTGTGGTGTTCCAATGGCCACAAATTCACGAAAGGCCTGAGTCCACCAGTCAATATGGCAGTAGTTGGCAGGCTATCAGTTCCGACAAGCCAGCAGTCAAACGTTGGGCAAGAGGGTTATCCGGCGTAATTTTTTTCTACTCCAACATTTGGACCACAGAAGCCTGCCTTTTTCCAGAACAACGTGACGACGGCATCATGGAAGGTGGAGTGGAGGACAAATGTGAGGAGAGAGAAGGGGCTGGACGGTGAGAGCCTGGAGTGTGGCTTTGTGGGTTCTGACGGTGTTGCTCCCACTGGGCTTGGTGATGGGATTTCAGGTGCCTTCTTAAGGTGGTTGTCCCTAGGTGAGGATTGGGCTTACCGCGACTTATGCGAGGACTGCAAAGGCTGCAGATGGCAACACTGTTGTCAGCAACGGACACATTAAAAAAAGCCCACACTGCGGAGCCATGTGCCGGCGTCCTGGGAGCGCCAGATGTGACTGTACATGGTTGATGGCTCGCCCCTGATACATTTGCAGTCTTTCTACCTCTTGTGCAATGCCTGCCTCTCCTCCCTATCTGCCGGTCCATCTCTTCCTCTCTTGTGGCCACCTACGCGACGTCCATAGACATGTCGTCATCCACGTCACCTTCCCCACCACTAACATTCGAGATCTCGGAGTAGGCAGCAACAGCGGGGACCATCCTCCTTGGGCTGATCTGGGTACTGTCGTCAGACTGCTGGGTAGCGGCTGTTGCTACCTCCTTTTCCTGATCCGAGTCCAACAATGGCTGCGCATCGCAAACGTCTTGTGATGGATCAAAGAAATAATTCCAGTGATTCAAGTATGTGGTGGTGTCTTTGGAGGTGCACACAGCAGAGATTGAAGAGGGTGCAGATAGAGAGGAGGAGGGTGCAGAAGAGGAAGGCTGAGTGAGCCACTCAACCAAGTCTGGTGTGTCCTTTGACGTAATCAAACGCACCTTCTGAAACTTCACACTTTGGCTCTGGCCTACTGCTCCTGCCCTACCCCTACCACCTCTGCGGAAGGGCCTGCCTCTTCTTCTGCCTGTCATTTTTTAAATTACCCCTTGACAAAAGTCTCTAGAGAATCGCAGTATATCTGGAAAAAGGTAGATGACACCTCACTTCAATCTGTAGTATTGGGGGGCCACAGCTTTATCACACCAGTTCTACAAATAATTGGCCAGTAACTGTTGGCACTGTGTGTAGCACAGTTAACACAGCAAAAGAGGACAAATTTTTGGGGACTAAAATACACTCTTAGAAAAGTATACTGTTAAATAACACCCCACTTCAATATGTGGTATTAGGGGGCCACTGGTCTATCACACCAGTTGTTCAAAAAATTGGCCAGTGAGTTTGGCACTGTGTGTATCAGAGTTAACACTGCAAAAGAGGCGATATTGTTGCAGGACACAAATACACTTGTAAAAGTATACTCAGATAACACCCCACTTCAATATGTGGCATTGGGGGGCCACTGGTCTATCACACCAGTTGTTTAAAAACTTGGCCAGGGAGTTTGGCACTGTTTGTGCTACAGCAACGCTCAGTCACCACACCTGTCACAATGCTGCACAGTGCACAATAATACTACTAATCCACTATAATATGCTTTCTACAAATTATATTATACTGTGGATTACCCCCCTCCCCCTATATACCTAAATACCAAAAAAATTGCAGCCCTTTTAAATTACTTTTGTGGACATTAACAGAGCGATTTGTGTGACTTCTGCCGATCTCTAACTGCCCCTAAAGCACAGACTGGATACCTGTCCCTAACCTGAAAAGAGACTGGACCTATACCAACAATTGCAGCCCTTTAAATGACTTTTGTGGACATTAACAGAGCGATTTGTGTGACTTCTGTCGATCTCTAACTGCCCCTAAAGCACAGACTGGATACCTGTCCCTAACCTGAAAAGAGACTGGACCTATACCAACAATTGCAGCCCTTTAAATGACTTTTGTGGACATTAACAGTGCGATTTGTGTGACTGCTGCCGATCTCTAACTGCCCCTAAAGCAATCAAATATCAATATTTCTCCTCTCACCTTCCAGGACGGCAAACTTATGAGAGATGTCATGCTCCTCCCTACCGGAAACACAATCAATTCACGGCTTGTTAAAAGGCCCCACCCTTCCCATTGTCCCTCAGATTGTTTTTCCCCACAGTGAAACCTTTATTATTTTCACTGACCAAAAAGTTTTGATGGTACCCCTGTGAGCCAGGTACAGGAATGGCGGTGAGAGCTGCACTCTACCTGCCTGCCCCCCAGGCTTCTCACAGGTCGCCCCTGAAAGACACTCGCCGTCGGTCACCTGGGTGGTCCCTCTAGGCTTGTGTCCTGCTGGTTAGCAGAAGTCTCCTCCATTTTCCGGCGGCCTCCGGAAGATTCAAACAGTCCGCCGGAAAAGCCCGCTCTAAGCCTCGCTTGAGAACTGAACTTCCGGTGAATCGTCACTGGTGGAGCATGCGTGATGCTACCCGGAAGAGGTAAGCAAACTTGGAGGAGACGCCAGATCCGCATGGAAGTGGGGGAGCAGAGTCCCAGGCCCCGAAAGCCAGGAAACCTGCCAAGGCAATGAAGCCTGCCGCAACCAACCTCACGGACAAAGAGGAGGGAAGACCGGGACAGGCAATGTCCGCAAAACCCAGGTCGGAACCCAGTAAGTGCGGTCCTTAATGCCTTTTCTATTGGAGATGTATACGGGGTCTATCACATCCCTAAGTATCTCTATAGCCCCAGTAGGACTAACAACCCATCTTGACTAGGGGTATTTATGAAGAGTGATATATGTTGTCTCCAAATGGAACCCAGCAGGCCCCTAATATAGCACCCCCTTTATCTACAGGCACTACTTCCTCTAAGAAATGTGGTAATTGCGGGGATAGACTACCTAGCTCTCGCACTAAGCCTTTTTGTTAAAAATGTATTCACAAACTGGCTGGTAAAGAGGCCTCAGGGTTAATGAAAGATTTCCTAAAATGTATGCAGGAGGAAATGTTAGCCACTATACAGTCTTTCCGTAGCTCAGTTTCTCTTCCCCAGGGTACAGAATCAGGTGAGCTCCCTATTAAAGAGGGCCTGTGTTACCAGGAAAGCTCAGTATCCAAGGCAGGCCCCTCCGTATTTGTATCCCAGGACCTTCCCCCTGCTCAAATAAGGGAGGGAGAAGGTTTAAGGATCATAGAAGACCAGGAAAGCTTTCAGGATATCTCTGGGGATGAGAGTGAAGTAGACCCTGATAGTGAGGTAGAGGTAGCTAAAAGGAATAGGAACCTTTTTGCCTTGGAGGACTTACAAGGACTCCTCCAAGCGGTTTATACTTCAGAGGAAATTCCTGAGCCCCCTTAGGAAATTTCCGCTCAAGACAAAATGTATAAGGGGCTAGGAAAAAACCCATCTAAAGTGATACCAGTTCACCAGTCTCCTAAAAGGTTTAATCCTTAGAGAATGGCGATCACCACAGAAGGGTCTAGTTAAACCAAAATCCTGGAAAAGGAGATTCACCTTTAAGGAGGATGAAGTGGAAAGGTTTTTCAAAAATCCTAAGCTAGATGCCCCCCTATCTCAAGTAATGAAGAGGTCTGACCTCTCCTTTGAGGATACGATACGGGGAATATTAAAGATGTTATGGACCGCAAAATAGAGTCCCTGCCGAAGAAGGCCTGGGAGGCCAACCCGGCCAGTTTGGGACCAGCCCTTGCAGCCACTTGCGTTGCTAGGAATGCAAATTCCTGGATGGAAAAGCTTACAAAGCACCTGGCACAAGTAAAATCCCAGGATTTACAAAACTCCCTTTTGATCATAGGAAAAGCAGTCGCATATCTAGCAGATGCGGCTGTGGAGTCAGTGGTGGCTTCAGCCAAAACAGGAGCTCTTAACTCGGCCAGAAGAGCCATCTGGCTTAAAGAATGGGAAGATGATTTCACTTCAAAAGCCAAACTCCGTGGGCTACCTTTTGAAGGGTCTCTACTGTTTTGGTTCAGGCCTGGATGAGGTTTTGTCCAGGTCCTCAGAGAAGGGGAAAAAGTTTCCTACCAAACCCAAAAGGGAGAGGGCTAGGAAGACTTTTCGTGGCCCCCAAGGACAAAATCCCCAGAGAGCAAGGAAAGAGCACATTAAAAGATGGGGCCTTGGAAGAGGTAGACAAAGGAACAATTTGCTTTTCCCCTCTTC
Organism: Pelophylax lessonae; assembly: GCF_965119305.1. Taxonomy (NCBI): domain Eukaryota; kingdom Metazoa; phylum Chordata; class Amphibia; order Anura; family Ranidae; genus Pelophylax; species Pelophylax lessonae. The sequence continues at coordinate 175,677,761 of NC_138773.1, read as the reverse complement.
AACCTTTGGCACCAGAAATAAGTGACGCCAGGTTCAAGGTGGGGGGCAGGCTGTGGAATTTTGTTTCCCAATGGAAAAGAATTTTGGTCTGCCCATATATTCACCAACTCATTGAGGAAGGCTATCTCCTACAATTCTCTTCAAAACCACCAGTTTCAATAACCCTGACTCATCCTCCTATGGAGGTTCAGAAAAGGAGAGCACTGTTACAGGGGATTCAAGCACTAGGAGAACAACTAGTAATAGTTCCTGTGCCAGAAAACCAGCACTTCAGGGCTTCTACTCCCACGTGTTTGTGGTACCCAAGCCCTCTGCAAAGTTCCGTCCTCATTATAAATTTAACTTGTTCCCATCCGCGCTACAGCCTATATACGGCTGCAGCGCGGACTTGAATTTTTGGGAGGCCGTTTTTAAACGGCCTCCCAGTGACACGCACCCCGCGCGCTCCCGCGAGCGCGCATCTGGGAGAATCTGTGTCGGCCGTGTCCCTTGGACACAGCCGATCACAGATCGTGGTGAATGGCCAATCACAGCGGCCATTCACCACGTGATCAAGCCGTCCAATGAGAGATGATCTCATATGTAAACATATGAGATCATCTCTCATCGCCGGCGCTCCTTCCTCACACGGAGCCTGCAGTGTGAGGAAGGAGGGGGAGCCGTTAGCCGCCGGGGACACACAGGAATGTAATCAGGGCACTGATCACCAGTGCCCTGATTACTAAAGGTAAAAAACATACACAAATTGCCACCATCAGTGCCCCCCATCAATGCCCACAATCAGTGCCCATAGTGCTGTCAGTCAGTGCCCATCAGTGCCTGCTCACCTAGGCACTGATGAGCACAGACTGGCAGCACTATGGGCACTGAGTGTGGGCACTGATGGTGCTGCCCATCAATGCTCATCAGTGCCACTCATCAGTGCCACACGTCAGTGTCTATCAGTGTCATCCGTCAGTGCCGCCCATCAGTGCCGCCTATCAGTGCCGCCTATCAGTGCTCATCAGTGCGGCATATTAGTACCTCCTCATCAGTGCCCATAAGTGCCACCTCATCAGTGCCCATAAGTGCCACCTCATCAGTGCCCATAAGTGCCACCTCATCAGTGCCCATCAGTGCAGCCTATCAGTGCCCATCAGTGCAGCCTATCAGTGCCCATCAGTGCCGCCTCATCAGCGCCCTTCAGTGAAGGAGAAAAATTTATTTTCAAAATTTACTCGCAGAAAATAAAACTTTTTTTTTTTTTTCAAAATTTTCTGTCTTTTTTTCTTTTTTTTTGTAAAAAATAAAAAACCCAGAGATGATTAAATACCACCAAAAGAAACCTCTATGTGTGTGAAAAAAATGATAAAAATTTCATATGGGTACAGTGTAGCATGACCGCGCAATTGTCAGTCAAAGTGTGAGAGCGCTGAAAGCTAAAAATTGGTCTGGATGGGAAGGGTGTTTAAGTGCACAGTAGGCAAGTGGTTAAAGAGCCTGAACAAGTTTCTAGTATACAAGAAGTTTTCAATAGAATTTTTTTTTCGGTATGCAGAAACCATCAAAAAGATGTTTTTATGACTACCTTGGACCTCAGAGATGCTTACCTGCATGTTCCAATTTATCCGGAACATCAGACCTTTCTGAGATTTGCGGTGGTCACCGAAAAAGGGACGGAGCATTGGCAGTTCAGGGCACTTCCGTTTTGGCCTTGCAGTCAGTCCAAGAATTTTTACCAAAATTCTGGCGGAAGCAGCGATATATATTCATCTCCAGGGAATAGCTTTAATTCCTTATCTGGACAATTTACTGATCTTCGGTCCATCCACAGATCAAGTGAATTCAGATACCCAGAGGGTAATGACAATCCTGCAGACATTAGGCTGGCTAATCAGCCATGAAAAGTCCTCCCTGGAACCAACCCAGGTTCAGACCTACTTAGGGTACCGGATAGTCAAGGATTCAGAGCCTTTCTCCCCTAGGAAAAGGTGGAAAAAATTGTGTCGGCTGTGAAAACCCTAAAGGATGCCCCCTCGTGCTCCAGAAAAGATATTCTGAGAGTTTTGGGGCTCATGACAGCCTGCATCACAGCAGTAGTCTGGGCACAGTTCCATTCCAGAGACCTCCAGTTCTTCCACCTTTTCTCTTGAGACAAGAAGGTAGAGTCCCTGGACGAGATAGTGGTCCTCACCTCCCAGGTAAAGACATCCCTAGACTGGTGGTTCAATCCAAGCAATCTGAGAAAAGGCAGACCTTGTGCTCAGTGGGACCCTGTAAGGGTCACCATGGACGCAAGCACTTGGGGGTGGGGGGCACATCTAGAAGGAGCTCAAGCTCAGGGCATCTGGGACAAGGTGGCACAAGCCTCCTCAAACTTCAGAGAATTGAAAGCGGGACAAAGAGTTGCAGATCTTCTCCGACAATGCTACAAAAGTAGCCTACCTAAATCACCAAGGAGGCACCAGGTCAAGACCTCTCTTGGAACTGACCCAGGAAATCCTGGGTTGGGCCGAAGGGAGAATAGTCTCCCTGATGGCCATCAATATAAAAGGCAAAAACAATAAGGAAGCAGACTTTCTCAGTCGTCATCCCATAAAGCAAGAGGAGAATGAAGTCCCAGGGTATTTCAGATGCTGGTCAAAAAGTTTGGATGCCCAGAAGTGGATCTGTTTGCCACACAGCAAAACAGGAAAGTAGAAAGGTTCTTTTCCCTGACTCCGGAAAAGGGAATGTCGGGCCTAGATGCCCTGGTCCAAACATGGAAGTTCAGGTTGGCTTATGCCTTCCCCCCCTCTAGTCCTGATTCCTCGAGTTCCTACAGAAACTCAGTCATTCCCAGGGGCTCAGCCTCCTCCTGATTGCACCATGGTGGCCAAGGAGGGCATGGTTTGCAACCCTAAAGACCTTCTCGATAGCTACCCCTTGGAAGCTCCCGAGTTTCCCGAATCTGCTATCGCAGGGACCAGTTTTGCACCCAAAACCTGACTTTTTCCAACTGACAGCCTGGTTAGTGAGGGCCAGGTCCTAAGATTGAAAGGTTGCTCAGACAGAGTGATAGATACTCTTAATGAGCAGAAAAGCAGTAACAAAAAAGATACATCTGAAAGTTCGGAAAACCTTTTGTACTTGGTGTAGGCAGAAGTACACTGCCCCTCCACCCAGTGGTGTATTTTGGTTTTGTGCTGCCCTAGGCAAGACTAAAATTTAAAATTGGGCGCGCCCCCCCCCCCAACCTATGTAACTTTTCCCCACTCCTTCTTTTTTAATGGATGTGGCTCCCTCCAAAATTGAAGGACTACAAGTCCCAGCATGAACCCCTGAGATCTCACGAGAGAGCAATAAAGGGGGGATAGGAGGGGCGAGCGAGAGAGGGGGGGCGAGCGAGAGAGGGGGGCGAGCGAGAGAGGGGGGGTTAAGAGAGAGGGGGGGAATGAGAGAGGTGGCTCTAGCAACCAGTGGCCAATAGAAACTCAGGTGGAGGGGGGCAGTTTCTTTGCTGCCCCCCTGCAAAGTGCCGCCCTAGGCCTGGGCCTTGTTGGCCTAGGCCAAAATACAGCACTGCCTCCACCTCTGTCCCTACAATCTTGGAATTTTTACAAGATGGGGTAGAAAAGGGTGTGGCGGTTAACACCCTTTGGGTACAGATAGCAGCTCTCTGTTTTTTCTAGACGCAAGACTTGTGAAGAAGCCTCTAGTTAAGAGATTTTTGTTAGCCAGGTCACTAGAAACAGGTTCCCACCTTGGGATTTGACTAGGGATCTAGAAAGTTTATCTAGTAGCCCTTTTGAACCTATAGAGGAGGTTCCATTTAAGTTATTAATCTTAAAACTAACCTTCCTGTTTGCCGTCACGACGGCCAGAAGTGTAGGGGATATACAAGGGCTCTTTATAAAAGAGCCATTTATGTTAATCATCCGGCATAGGATTATTCTCAGGCCAGATCCATTATATCTGCCCAAGGTAGCATCTTAATTTAACAGGAAGCAGGAATTAAATTTGCCATCCTTCTGTAATAGCCCTAAGAATGAAAACGAAAAAAATTCACTCCTTAGATGTGAGGAGGTGCCTCCTCACGTATTTACAGAGGACCAAGGAGTTTAGAAGATCTAGTCATCTTCTAATTCTCCACACTGGACCAAGAAAGGGACTGCAGGCCTCAACCTTCAGTCTCTAGGTGGATTAGACAAGCCATTACCATGTCTTATGAGGTTTCAGGTGTTCCTGTGCCAGCAAAGCGGAAAGCACACTTAACAAGAGCCCTGGCGACATGCTTGGCCAAAAAAGCTGGAGCGTCTTGGGAACAGATCCACAATGCAGCCACCTAGTCCAGCCATGACCCGTTTCTGAAGCACTACAGAGTGGAGGTGCTGTCTCAACAAGATCTAGCCTTTGGCTGAAAGGTCCTACAGGCAGTGGTCCCACCCTAAGGTAGGCCTGTGGTTTTTGATGTATTATCCTCTCATAAGTTTGCCGTCCTGGAAGGTGAGAGGAGAAAACCTACCGTTAGTAGACCAGTAATGGTTTGTCCTACGAACCTTCCAGGATGGCAGGCCTACTTCCCGCCCTGTTAAAAGGGTGTGTGGTAAAAATGTATAAGGTAGGTGGTAAATACCGAAGTGATTATACATTCCTTCCGGGGGTGTGTGTGATCCCTGCGCTATCTGAGGTGGCAAGAGAATCCCTGCTGCAGCGCCACTGGGACTGATACTAAAGCAGTAAATGATATAATTAAAGGAGTAGTGGTGCGCTTCAGGGATCAGCTCTCATGGATCTCTATTTGGGTTGGTGGCAGTGGTGTGTACAAGTCTTGATTTGAAGGTGCTCAGCGTGATAAATATAACATTTATATTCCAAAATAATTAGGTGATGAAAGTGCAGGTGTGTCAATCAAATCAATGCGTGTGTCTATAAATACATAGATCAATAAATATCAAGGTTTTTCTTAAAATAAATAAATATATGAGTACAGTGTGTATCAATAGATGAATAGATAAATAAATAAATATCAGAATGCTACTTCTTTACCAGTGACATCAATAAATAAATTATATAAATCCAGTGTTAGTCTTCAATCTGATTCATAAACAGTAAAACAAATTTATATTGTGCTCAAAATAAAGTGCTACATGCAATTCTATTAAAACGGTGCTAGAAGAGATATCTGTGAATAGTTCGATTGCAATCCTTCAAATACCAATATTTAACTGAGATAGTCCAAAAGAAAAAAATATTTTAAATATATATAGAGAACATCCAAAAAAACTTGTGTGAATACGTTCCTCGCTTATATCCGTGCTTCACTCATGCAATTAAGTGACTATGATCTCCTTCACCTTGTGTGTCACCTCTGAGTGCTCTAGCCTCTCACCTTATAGGCAAGATCAATATGCCTTTGGTATCTATCCAAGCTCAACGATAGACTCAATTTCTCTCAATCCGGATCCTTTCTTACTTAATGGAGCTGCTTTCTTGGATTCCTATAAGTGTTTGTCTTGATCGTTTTTCTAGTACTATCCTCCTTGTCCGGTCTTTAGTGTGCCTCAGAGACAAAGACTATTCATGGTGCAGTATATCCAACTCATTTATTAAAATATAAAGATTTGCACTTACAATTTAGGCATAATACTTCAGCATGTAAACAAAAAACCAGCCGCCGCTGTGGAGATCGGGCTCCGTTGTAACGTCACTTCCGGCTCCTCCTACGCGTTACGTCACGAGGTTCCAAGGAAGTCACGTGACCTCGTGACGTAACGCGTAGGAGGAGCCGGAAGTGACGTTACAACGGAGCCCGATCTCCACAGCGGCGGCTGGTTTTTTGTTTACATGCTGAAGTATTATGCCTAAATTGTAAGTGCAAATCTTTATATTTTAATAAATGAGTTGGATATACTGCACCATGAATAGTCTTTGTCTCTGAGGCACACTAAAGACCGGACAAGGAGGATAGTACTAGAAAAACGATCAAGACAAACACTTATAGGAATCCAAGAAAGCAGCTCCATTAAGTAAGAAAGGATCCGGATTGAGAGAAATTGAGTCTATCGTTGAGCTTGGATAGATACCAAAGGCATATTGATCTTGCCTATAAGGTGAGAGGCTAGAGCACTCAGAGGTGACACACAAGGTGAAGGAGATCATAGTCACTTAATTGCATGAGTGAAGCACGGATATAAGCGAGGAACGTATTCACACAAGCTTTTTTGGATGTTCTCTATATATATTTAAAATATTTTTTTCTTTTGGACTATCTCGGTTAAATATTGGTATTTGAAGGATTGCAATCGAACTATTCACAGATATCTCTTCTAGCACCGTTTTAATAGAATTGCATGTAGCACTTTATTTTGAGCACAATATAAATTTGTTTTACTGTTTATGAATCAGATTGAAGACTAACACTGGATTTATATAATTTATTTATTGATGTCACTGGTAAAGAAGTAGCATTCTGATATTTATTTATTTATCTATTCATCTATTGATACACACTGTACTCATATATTTATTTATTTTAAGAAAAACCTTGATATTTATTGATCTATGTATTTATAGACACACGCATTGATTTGATTGACACACCTGCACTTTCATCACCTAATTATTTTGGAATATAAATGTTATATTTATCACGCTGAGCACCTTCAAATCAAGACTTGTACACACCACTGCCACCAACCCAAATAGAGATCCATGAGAGCTGATCCCTGAAGCGCACCACTACTCCTTTGATTATACATTCCTTGTTTTATTGGTTGTGGAAACTACTCTTGTACAACTGAGGAACAAGGGGAAGGGTGGGGCCTTTTAACAAGCTGTGAATTGATTGTGTTTCCAGTATGGAGGAGCATGACATCTCTCATAAGTTTGCCATCCTGGAAGGTTTGTAGAAAAATTGTTACCAGTCTACTAACGGTAGGCTATTTTGGCTATGCTGTCCCAAGGCTACCAGATAGCATTTTCGGATCCTCCTTCAGAAAGATATTTTGTCACAAACCTTCTAAGAGACACAATAAAAGCCCTGGCTATGAAGGACCTATTAAAGGACTTGATGCGACAGGGGGTTGAGTCAAATATCATCTGAAGAACGACATCAGGGATTCTATTCCCATATTTTCCTGATAAGGAAGCCATCCGGGGATCGTCGCCTCATTCTCAACCTGAAACCATTAAACATGTCAGTTCTGTACAAAAGATTTCGTATGGATTCCATCTTCACTGTCAGGAATTTGTTGATCAAAGGATGCTTCATGGCATCGATTAAGGGATGCCTATCTGCATATTCCCATAGCCACTCAGTCCCAAAGGTTCCTGAGGTTGGCTGTGGATATGGGGAAGGAAATCCTCCATCTGCAATTTGGAGCCCTTCCTTTCTGCCTTTCATTTGCCCCTCGAATCGTTACAAAGATAATGGCAGAGTGCCTGGCGCTTCTCCGCCTTTAGGGAGGCTCAGTGATTCCATACCTGGATGACCTCCTTCTTTGCTCCTTGCGGGCAAAAATTTCTAGAAGATCTAAGCAAGGCCCGCAGTCCCTTAGAATCCTTGGGTTGGATTGTGACTCCAGCTCAGCAGGTACAGTTTCTGGGCTTCCAGATAAATTCAATGGAACAGAAAATCTTCCTTCCAGAAGAAAAGAAAAACAAAATACAGTATAGTAACCACGCTACAAACAAATCAGGAGTTATCGGTCAGAAGGGTTATGTCAGCCCTGGGAACCCTAACCTTGGCTATACCAGCCATTCAATGGGCAAAACTCCATTTCAGACCACTCCAATATTTCCTGCTGAAAGTTTGGGATCACAGTCCAAAAACCCTAGAAACAAAAGTAAAGATCCCACCAAGGTCAAAAGGACCCTCTGGTGGTGGAGAAATCAAGTAACTTTGTCAAGGGGCTTATTATGGACCTTCCCGGTCGAAGAAAGAGTGATAACAGATTCCAGCATGTGGGGATGGGGAGGCCACTGGGATCAGAATCTGGCACAAGGTGTTTTGTACCAGGCCGAGGCAAGGAAGTCCTCAAACTGGAGATAGTTAGAAAGGGTCACTTTTTGCTTTGGCTGCCTTCTTTCCAAACCTCCAGGGGTCCCATGTGCAAATCTTATCGGACAATGCCCTGACGGTTGCTTATTGAAACAAACAAGGGGGCACAAGAAGCAGGACCCTTCAGCTGCTGTTGACCGAAATCCTGAATTGGGTGGAAAGTCAGTTACTTTCCTTATCAGCGGTCCATATCAAAGGCACGTTAAATGAGGTGGCGGATTTTTTGAGAAGACGGAAGATTCAGGAAGCAGATTGGAGCCTGAATCCAAAAGTCTTTGCATTAATCACCAGGACTTGGGGACAGCCAGAAGTGGATTTGTTTTGTGTCAAGAGAACGCAAAGCTCCCTCTTGTCTCTCCCCTGAAACAGGGATATATGCCTTGGCGCATCATTGGAACTTTCTTCTGGGTTATGCTTTCCCCCTTTCAGCTCATTCCGCTGGTATTACGGAAAACAAAGAAGGAAAGAGCGTCGGTGATTCTGATCACTCCATTTTGGCCGAAAAGAGCTTGGTTCTCAACTATTCTACAGTTGGCAGTCAAACCTTGTTTTCAGCTCCCTCTTCGACAGGACTTGCTGCTTCAGGGCCCAGTATGTACCGCCTGGTATCTGAGAAGCAGATATTAAAAAATAAAGGACTCTCAACCTCTAGTAACCACTTTACTTTCTAGTAGGAATAAAGTTGCTAGGGCCATCTACACTAAAGTTTGGAAAACCTACAATAATTGGTGTCATTCAATGAACCGAACTTTGGAAAGTATTGGAGTTCCTGCAGAATGGTGCGGAAAAGGGTTTGGCAGTTAGTACACTTAAGGTGTGAGATTTGTCAGTGGTTCTACAGGCCTTCACAAAGGAGCCTTTTGAACCCTAAGAGTCTATTTCTTAAAGGAATCTTTCTCTCGAGACAGTATTTCTAATTGCAATTAACATCCGCAAAAGATCAGTGAACTTCACGCTCTTTCAATTTTTGAGCCTTTCTTATCTATCTACCCTGATAGAATTATACTGAAACAGATCTGAGTTTTTTTTACCAAAGGTGGCGTCTGTTCAAAACCGGTCTCAAGATATTGAGAAGAATCCTGTTACACTACCTGGAGGTAACCATGGACTTTAGGTCTTCGAACTCTCTCTTGTTCTATTTTCAGACAAAAAAAAAGGGTCACCAGGCATCGAAGGGGTCAACCGCCAGGTGGCTTAGGTCAGCTATTTTAGAGGCTTACTCCCAAATGAAATAACCCCCCCCCCCCCGCCCCCGGGGATTTGAGCACACTCTACTAGAGCTCTTGCCACTACATGGGCAGAAAAAGCTGGTGCCGCCCCAGACCAAATTTGTAAGCTGGCAACGTGGTCAAGCTTTCCCGCCGTTTGTACGCCATTATAGGTTGGATCTTCTGTCAGCAGGGGACCAGGCTTTTGGCAGAAAGGTCCTTCAGGCTGTGGTCCCTCCCTAAATTAGTAAGTCTCGTTAATCCTCTCAAGGTACTGTCCTGAAAGACGTTTAGGGAAAATTCAAGTTAGACTTATTGGTAACTTGTTTTCCAAGAGTCTTTCAGGACAGCAGCAGCCCGCCCTGTTGTATTTTTTGCTGTTATTAATTATATTTGATTGTGTTCCAGCATGGACCGGAGGTACTCTTCTACAATTGAGGAACTGTGGGGAGAAGCCTCCTTTTTAAAGCTTGGTGGAATGGGTGTTTCCTGTTGGTGAGAGGGAGGAGCCATCTCTCAAGGTGCTGTCCTGAAAAACTCCTGAAAAACAAGTTACGGGTAAGTCTAACTTGAATTTTTTATTTTAGGTGTGTGTTGGACCAGCTTTAGGGTGGTTGGAGGCTGGTACCTTTTTTATTAGGCATGTGTTGAACTGGCTATTGGTGAGTTTGAAGGCCAGGATTTTTTCTTTTTAGGTGTGTTGGATCAGCAAAAAGCAGAAGTTGGAGGCTGGTACTTGTTTTCAGGCATTTACTGGACCAGCTATAGGTGGAGGTTTGGTTTTTTTCTTAGGCGTGCGATGGACTGGCTATAGGGGAGGTTGGAGGCCGGTATCATGCCATGGGGGGCGGCGGCGCCTCTTTTCAGGCTCCCCCTGCTCTGCCTATCTCCCGTCGAGGGGGGGGTGGGGGCACCTTCTCTTAGGCTCTATAGGGAGAGGTTGGAGGCTGGTATTTCTATTAGGCGTGTGTTGAACTGGCTGTAAGCGAGGTTTAAGGCCAGTCTTTTTTCTTTTTAGGTGTGTGTTGACTCAGCAAAAAGAGGTTAGAGGCTGGTACTTGTTTTCAGGCATTTGTTGGACTAGCTGTAGTTGGAGGTTGAAGTCTGGTACTTTTTTAGGCGTGTGATGGATTTGCTATAGGCGAGTTTGGAGGCTAGTATATTTGTTTTATATTTTAGGTGTGTGTTGAACCAGTTATAGGGTGGTTAGAGGCTGTTAATTTACTTAGGCATGTGGTGGGCTGGCTATAGGGGAGGTTGGAGGCCAGCATCACCCGCCTGCTCTTAGGCTCCGCTGCTTCGACCACCATCTCCCACCAAGGGGTGGCAGCAGCACCTCTTCTCAGGCAGAGTGGGACAAAGGGAAGCCTATCTCCCACCATTGGGAGGGGGCAGTGGCACCTGCTCTTGGGCTCCCCTGCCTCCCCTATCTCCCGCCGAGTGGGGGCGGGGTTGTCTGCTCTTAAGCTCCCCACTCTGCCTGTCTCCTGCTGAGGGGTGGCGGGGGCGCCTGCTTTTAGGGTCCCCCGCTCTGCCGATCTCCCTGAGGGGTGGCGGTCGCGCCTCTTATGCTCCACCGCCCCCAGCTCTGCCTTTCTCTTGCCGAGGGGGGCGCCTCTTCTCATGCTCCACTGCCCCCCGCTCAGCCTATTTCCAACTGAGGGGGGGCTTGGGCTCCTTCTCTTAGGCTCTTTTGGGAGAGGTTGGAGGCTGGTACTGTTATTAGGCGTGTGTTGGACTGGCTATAGGAGAGGTTAGAGGCCAGTATTTTTCTTTAGGTGTGTGTTGGATCAGCAGAAAGAAGAGTTTGCAGGCTGGTATGTTTTCAGGCATTTGTTGGACCAGCAATAGGTGGAGGTTGGAGGCTGGTATTTGCTTTTAGACATTTGTTGGACCAGCTATAAGGAAAGGTTGGAAGCTTGTACTTTTTATTAGGCGTGTGTTGGACTGGCTATAGGGGAGGTTGATGGCCAGGCTTTTTTCTTTTTGTGTGTTGGATCATTTGTTGAATTGCATTTGTTGGACCAGCTATAGGTGGAGGTTGAAGGCTGGTACTTTGGTATGCAAGGGACTGGCTATAGGGTAGGTTGGAGGTTAGTATAGCCAGCTGAGTGGGGGTGGTGGCGCCTGCTCTTGGGCTCCCTCACACCCCGCTCCTCCTATCATCCGCTGAGGGGGGGCTCCTGCTCTTGGGCTCCCTTTCCCCCCGCTCCACTTATCTCCTGCTGAAGCCGGGGCGGGCGTGCCTGCTCTTAGATTCTTAGAGGGGGGATGGGGCATCTGCTCTTAGACTCCCCTGCCCCCCGCTCCACCCATCTCCCGCCTAGAGGGGGTGGCAGAATCTCTTCTCAGGCTTCACTGCCCCCCGCTCTGCCTATCACCCGCCTAGGGGACGGGGCACCTGCTATTAGGCTCCCCTGCTCCACCTATCCCCTGCCAAGGGGGACGGGGGCACCTGCTCCCCCACCCACTGCTCTTCCTATCCCCAGCCAAGGGGGCAGGGGCGGGGGCTCCTGCTCTTAGGCTCCCCAGCTTCCCCCTCCTCCTATCTTCAGCCGAGGGGAGGTGCCTGCTCTTAGGCTCCCCCCTTTGACTATTTTTCGCTGAGGGAAGGAGTGGGGGCAGGGGCGCCTTCTCTTAGGCTCTATAGGGAGATGTTGGAGGCTGGTACTACTTTTAGGCATGTGTTGGTCTGGCTATAGGGGATGTTAGAGGCCAGTCCGGCTATAGGGGATGTTAGAGGCCAGTCCTTTCTCTTTTTCGACGTGTGTTGGATCAGCAAAAAGAGGTTGGAGGCTGGTATTTGTTTTCAGGCATTTGATGGACCAGCTATAGGTTGAGGTTGAAGGCTGTTACTTTTCTTAGGCTTGTGTTAGGCTGGCTATAGGGGAGGATGGAAGCCAGTATCACCCACCTAGGAGGAGTGGGGGAGCCTGCTCTTAGGCACCCCCACCCCTCGCTCGCCTATCTCCCACGCTCCGACCATCTCCCGCTGAGGGGTGGCGGTGGCACCTCTTCTCAGGCTTCTCTTCTCCCTGCTCCACCTATCTCCCGCCATGGGGGGGGGGGGAGGGCGCCTGTTCATAGGCTCCCCCACCCCCTGCTCCATTTATCTTCCGCGAGGGGCGACTTGGGCTCCATCTCTTAGGCTCTATAGGGAGAGGTTGGAGGCTCGTACTTCTATTAGGCATGTGTTGGACTGGCTATAGGGGAGGTTGGAGGCCAGTCTTTTTTTCTTTTTAGGTGTGTTGGAGCAGCAAAAAAGTTTGCAGGCTGGTATTTGTTAGGCATTTGTTGGACCAGCTACAGGGTGGTTGGAGGGTGGTACTTTTATTTGGCGTGTGTTGAGCTTTCTAAAGGGTAGGTTAGAGGCCATTAATTTTTTATGTTAGGTTTGTGTTGGACCAGCTAAAGGGTGGTTGGAGGCTGATATTTTTATTAGGCATATGTTGAACTGGCTATTGGGGAGGTTGAAGGCCAGGATTTTTCTTTTTAGGTGTATGTTGGATCAGCAAAATGCAGAAGTTAAAGGCCGGTATTTGTTTTCAGGCATTTGTTGGACCAGCTACAGTTGTGTTCAAAATTATTCAACCCCCACTGAAATTGATTGTTTTGGCCAGTTTGACATTGATTTTGATCATTCAGTCATCTTGCTTACAATTAAATCAAAGAGGCACGTGTAGGTCAGACAAATATATAACATAACATTTATAATGAAATAACCACAAATGTCTTTTCTGAGCTCACATCATTATCAGTTTTATTCAACCCCCAAGTGACATTCAATCTTAGTACTTAGTACAACATCCTTTTACAGTTATAACAGCTTTTAAATGTGAAGCATAGCTTGACACAAGTGTCTTGCAGCGATCTACGGGTATTTTCGCCCATTCGTCATGGGCAAAAGCCTCCAGTTCAGTCACATTCTTAGGCTTGTGCACTGCAACTGCTTTCTTGAAGTCCCACCAGAGGTTCTCAATCGGATTTAAGTCTGGTGTCTGTGATGGCCACTCCAAAATGTTCCAGCCTTTAATCTGCAACCATGCTCTAGTGGACTTGGAGGTATGCTTGGGATCATTGTCCTGTTGAAAGGTCCAACATCTTCCAAGCCTCAGGTTTGTGACGGACTGCATCACATTGTCATCCAATATCTCCTGGTACTGAAGAGAATTCATGGTACCTTGCACATGCTGAAGCTTCCCTGTACCTGCAGAAGCAAAACAGCCCCAAAGCATGATTGACCCCCCCGCCATGCTTCACAGTAGGCAAGGTGTTCTTTTCTTTATAGGCCTTGTTCTTCCTCCTCCAAACATAGCGTTGATCCATGGGCCCAAACAGTTCTAATTTTGTTTCATCAGTCCACAGAACACTATCCCAAAACTTCTGTGGTTTGTCCACATGACTTTTGGCATACTGCAGTCGACTCTTCTTATTCTTTGGAGACAGCAAGGGGGTGCGCCTGGGAGTTCTGACATGGAGGCCTTCATTACGCAGTGTGCACCGTATTGTCTGAGCAGAAACTTCAGTACCCACATCTGACAAATCTTTTCTCAGTTCCTTAGCAGTCACACGGGGACTTTTCTCCACTCTACGCTTCAGGTAGCGCACAGCAGTCAAAGTCAGCATCTTCTTTCTGCCACAACCAGGTAGCGTTTCAACAGTGCCCTTTGCCTTGAATTTGTGAATGATGCTTCCTATGATGTCTCTTGGTATATTTAACATCTTTGCAATCTTCTTATAGCCATTGCCCTTCCTGTGAAGAGTAATCACCTCTTCTCTTGTCTTCCTGGACCATTCTCTTGACTTCACCATGTTTGTAACCACACCAGTAAATGTCTAGAAGGAGCGGAGTATCAGTCATTTTAAAGCTGCCTAGTTGGTGCTTATTAGGCTTTATTGCTGCTCCCTGACATCCACAGATGTTTTCAATTCCTGATTGAAAACACTTCAATGAACCTCTGTTCTTCAGAGTGGTCTTTAAGGGGTTGAATAATTGTGTCAATGAAGAATTCACAAAAGAAACATTTACTACTGTTTTAAAAAAACAATTGATGTAATTTTAGTTGCATATGGTTCTTTAAGAAGTCCTTGTAGGATTTCATTCTGAATACAATTACAAATGTACACTAAATTCCCTAAACCCTTTACAGCATTGGGGGTTGAATAATTTTGAACACAACTGTATAAGGAAAGGTTGGAAGATTGTACTCAGGCGTGTGTTGGGCTGGCTATAGGGGAGGTTGCAGGTCGGTATCTTTTTGTTTTAGGTGTGTTGGACCAGCTATAGGGTGGTTGGAGGCTGGTACTTTTATTAGGTTTGTGTTGCACTGGCTCTAAGGGAGGTTGGAGGCTAGTCATTTTCTTTTTAGGTGTGTGTTGGGTCAGCAAAGAGAGGTTGAAGGCTGGTACATGTTTTCAGGCGTTTGATGGACCAGCTATAGGGGGAGGTTTAAGGCTGTTACTTTTTCTTAGGCTTGTGTTGGGCTGGCTGGTTTCTTTTCTTAAGTGGGGTACACACTAGTAGAAAATCTGCCGAAAATTCCAGTCCGAGGAAAAATCGTACGATTTTTGACTAGTGTGTACAAAACTTTCAGCAGCCGATGCCGAAATTTTCAACGAAAAAAAAAACGGAGGGACAAACACCAAAATTTTTATCGTCCGTCCCCAGATGACCAATTTTCATTTAATGTGTATTCAGTACGTCCGCAAAAAATCAGATACGAAAGACCGCGCATGATCTGAAGTTACTGACGACCTGGGAGTCTAGGAACAAATGTCCCAAAAAAAAAAAATCGGACGAGAAATTTCGTGAACATTTATGCACGATCAACTAAAAATGGTTATGAACGCTGAGCAAGAGAGAAAAATCGGAGGATATTTCGTCCGATTTCCATCAAGTGTGTACGGGCCTTTAGGCTTGTGTTGGGGGGTGGGGGTGTCTGCTGTTAGGCTCCCCCGCTCTGCCTATCTCCCGCTGAGGGGTGGCGGGGGTGTCTGCTTTTAAGCTCTCCTGCCCCCCGCTCCGCCTATCTGCTGCCGAGGGCGGGCGGCGGAACCTCTTCTGAGGCTCCGCTGATCTCCCGCCGAGGGAGGGCAGGGACGCCTGCTCTTAGGTTCCCCTGTTCCACCCATGTCCTGCCGAGCAGGGGCAGCAGCGCCTGCTCTTAGGCTCCCCTGCCCCCGCTCCACCTATCTCCCCTGAGGGACAAAGGCCCCTGCTCTTAGGCTCCTCGACAGGAAATAGATGGAGTGGTAATGGAGCCTATTCTCAAGCTCCCCCCCTCTGCTCTGACTCTCTCCCCCTGCTCTGCCTATCTCCCGCTGAGGGGGGGCAGGGACGCTTGTTCTTAGGCTCCCCTGTTCCTCCTGCCGAAGCGGGGCAGGGGCGCCTCATCTTAGGCTCTATAGGGAGAGGTTGGAGGCCGGTACTTCTATTAGGTGTGTGTTGGACTGGCTATAGGGGAGGTTGGAGGCCATGGTTTATTTTTTAGGTGTGTGTTGTCCCAGTGATAGGGTGGTTAGAGGCTGGTACTTTTATTAGGTGTGTGTTGGTGTGGCTATAGGGGAGGTTGGAGGCCAGAATTTTTTTATTTTAGGTGTTGGACCAGCTATAGGGTGATTGGAGGCTGGTACTTTTATTAGGCGTGTGCTGGACTGCCTATAGGGGAGGTTGGAGGCCAGTCTTTTTCTTCTTAGGTGTGTGTTGGATCAGCAAAAAGAGTTTGGAGGCTGTTACTTGTATTCAGGCATTTGTTGTACAAGCTATAGGTGGAGGATGGAGGCTTGTACTTTTCTTAGGCGTGCGATGGACTGGCCATAGAGGAAGTGGGAGGCCAGTATTTTTTCCCCAAATGTCTTTAAGGACAGCACCCTGAGAGAATGCTCCTCCCTCTCGCCAAAAGGAAACACCCATTCCACCAAGCTTTAAAAGGAGTCTTCTCCCCACATTTCCCCAGTTTTTGTGTTTCCTCCGGCTGAGGAACACCTGAGTGGGGGGAGTCAGGAGCTCTTTGAGGTGCTGCCCTGAGAGACCAGGCTCCCTGCCTCCGCAATACCTTTTTAATCTTGGAGAGTTTGTTTCCTCCCATCCACGCAATTGGCAGCGCTGTATGGGCTCCCTCTTCCCTTTTAGTGCTCAGGTAGAGCCATGACCCCTTGGGAGTGCAGGCCCTTGACGGCAAAATGGATGGCGGTGAGTCTTTTTGTTTTCTTTCCACCGCCACTTAATTTTTTGAATTTGCCGCCGCCTTTCTGAAAATGAAAGACGCTCGCCTGGCCAGAAGTGAGGTATCCGGGAGGGGCGGCGCTTGTGGAGGGGGGCAGGCAGCGTTACTTCTGCCAGAGATGCAGGGGGAGAGGGGAGGAACAAGGCTGGTGCTTATTTCGGGTTCGATCCAGCGCAGAGTCGCTTTGGGAATCCGAAACCGGTATCCTGAAACCACCAGAACACGCTGCCAGCGCTACTGTGGACGGAGTCTCCGCAGCAGGTGGGACAGGCACAAGCACCAGTAAGGCCCAGGTAAGGGGTAATTGGGTACTTACCCTTATTTTACTGTGGGGTCGCTCTCCTTCTTGCTTCCCCCCCCCCCTGGTGGCTGGGGGCCTGTCTGAGCACATGGGGGCTTATTCTGATACTACTTGTGCACCTAGGTGACCCTTAGGTTTAGATTGACTCATTAGAAAGTTTTTTGGTATTATTCTTTTCGTTTTGGCAGGCTAAAAGTTCTGAGGTAGTGGTTAAAAGGAAATGCCCTTCATGCAAAGCAAAGTTACCTGAACTTTGAAAGAAGACACTTTGCCAGGTGTGCATTGACTTTCTGGTTAAAGAGGAAGCGTCTTCAGTATTCAGCGACTTAATCGCATTAGTGAGGAAGGAACTAGAGCCGTGGTCCTCAATAGGCAGACTCCGGGCCGCCTCCGGACCCACAAGCACTTAAATCTGGTCTCCTTCCTTCTGTCATCAGCGGGGGGGCAGAATGGAGAGGATCGGAGTGGCTGTGTCTTACACTGGCAGTGCTGCATGATTACAAAAAGCCGAGTTCTTCTGCTTACCTGGCGGATAGGCTGTCATTCGAAGTCCCGCCTCCTGGGCCGGCTCTTACCTATGATAGACAGAACACTGGTGATGTCTATCATAGGAGCCGGTGTGCAGGAGGCGGGACTTTGTAGGACAGCCTCCTGGACACTGTAGGCTTTTTGTAATTATGCGGCGCTGCCAGTGTAAGACACAGCCACTCCGATCCTCTCCATTCTGCCCCCCCGCTGATGACTTGGCTTTTTATAATCATGCAGTGCTCTGATCCGCACTGGTCACTCTTCATTAATGGGGGGGCATGGGTCACTGGTCACTCTTCATTAATGGGGGGGCATGGGTCACTGGTCACTCTTCATTTATGGGGGTACGCACACTGGTCGCTCTTCATTTATGGGGGCACGCACATGGTCGCTCTGCATTAATGGGGGCACGCACACTGGTCGCTCTGTATTAATGGGGGCACGCACACTGGTCTCTCTGCATTAATGGGGGCACGCACACTGGTCGCTCTGCATTAATGGGGGCACGCACACTGGTCGCTCTGCATTAATGGGGGCATGCACACTGGTCGCTCTGCATTAATGGGGGCACGCACACTGGTCGCTCTGCATTAATGGGGGCACGCACACTGGTTGCTCTGCATTAATTGGGGCACGCACACTGGTCGCTCTGCATTAATGGGGGCACGCACACTGGTCGCTCTGCATTAATGGGGGCACACACACTGGTCGCTCTGCATTAATGGGGGCACGCACATGGTCGCTCTGCATTAATGGGGGCACGCACACTGGTCGCTCTGCATTAATGGGGGCACGCACGCTGGTCACTCTGCATTGGATGGGGGCAAGTTTTGGGGAATGCCTTTTTTTGTTGTTGGCGTTCTCTTTTTGGAATTTGACGGTCACTTTTCCGGACCTCAGACTGAATGGAAAATTTGTAAGTGGACCTTTCAAGTTTACATTTGAGTACCCCTGAACTAGAGGCTACCATCCAATTTTTCCGGTCATCTTCAACAGATCCTTCCTCGAGTCAGCCTCACATTCCTCTCAGGACTCACAATCAATCCCTTCGGTGGAAGTAGAAATGGGTCCTCCTACCCAAGGAAGTTTTTCCCCCTCATTCTAAAGAAGTATCAGAGGAAGAAGAGGATAAACTGTCCTTAGAACAAGTAGACGGTTTGTTAAAAGCAGTTTATATCCCTTTAGGTTTGGAAGAAGAAAAAAAGATTTATCCCTGCATGATGGGATGTATGCAGGCCTGGGTGAACCTAAAGGTTGCACCTTCCCGGTCCATTAAACCATCTCAGAATGGGCAGAACCAGAGAGGAAACCCCTCTTTCCTAAAGCATTTAAGAGGGGTTTTCCTTTTGATGGAAACCCAGGGGCACTTTTGAATAAAGTACTGAAAATTGATGCGGCTTTCCCCCCAAGTTTATAGGTCAACAGATTTGGCATTTGAGGATATGGGAATATTAAAAGATCCCATGGACAAAAGAATGGATCAACAGCTTAAAAGAGCTTGGAAATCCATTATGGGTAACCTCAAATGGCAGATATCTGCTTATCCAGAAACTTACTGGGGTTAACCAGCTCAAAGCCCATATCACAGCCGATTTGCCCCAAAAGGAAATTCTTGATTCCTTTTCCACTCTGTCCACGGCTATAGCCTTCATTGCGGTTGCATCGGTGGAATCGGTTAGGATGACGGCAAGATCATCAGCTTTAACCAACTCAGCCAGAGGAGCTCTGTGGTTGAAGACTTGGCCTGGGGATACGGCATCCAAGAGCAAGCTTTGTGGAAATCCATTTCTAGGGGATCTCCTCTTTGGTCCTGAGTTAGACTCAGTTTTGGACAGGACAGCCGACAAAAAGAGGTCATTCCCTATCAAAAAGAAAAAACAGTCACCAAAATGTATTTTTCGACCTCAAAGGGCTTAGCAGGATAGCAGGCCCCAAGAGAAAAGAAAAAATTGGTTGGCGCAAAAATCTAGGGGGAAAGGAAGCGTCCTTTTCCATCCTCCTGCATCAACCAACAAAGCACAATCACAAGGTGTTGCCGGTGGGAGGAAGACTGAAAGAATTCCTCCCCCACTGGGCAGCTATGACAAAAAAAAATCAATATATTTTAGCTATGCTGTCCCAAAGCTACCAGATAGAATTTTCGGATCCTCCTCCAGAAAGATACTTTGTCACAAACCTTTCAAAAGACACAAGTCCCGGCTATGAAGGACCTATTAAAGGACTTGATGCGACAGGGAGTTGAGTCAAGTATCAGAAGAATAACATCAGGGATTTTATTCCCATATTTTTCTGATAAGGAAGCCATCCGGGGTTTTTCTAAAACCATTAAACAGGTCAGTTATGTACAAAATATTTCTTATGGTTAACAAATTTGACAGTGAAGATTGAATCCAAAGGATGCTTCATGGCATTGATTGATTTAAGGGATGCTTATCTGCATATTCCCATAGCCACTCAGTCCCAAAGTTTCCTGAGGTTGGCTGTGGATAGGGGAGAGGAAATCTTCCATCTGCAATTCAGAGCCCTTCCTTTAGGCCTTTCATCTGCCCCTCAAATTACAAAGGTAATGGCAGAGTGCCTGGCACCTCTCCGCCTTCAGGGAATCTCAGTGATTCCATACCTAGATGACCTCCTCTTCTTTACTCCTTCCAGGGAAAGGTTGCCAAAAGATTGCTCCAAGCAAGGCCCGCAGCCACTTGGGTTGGATTGTAAACCTTAAAGTCAAGCTTCACTCCAGCGCAGCGGTTAGTTTCTTGGCTTCCAGATAAATTCAATGGAACAGAAAATGTTCCTTCCAGAAGAAAATGAAAACACAATACAAAGTGTAGTAGCCATGCTACAGACAATTTAGGAGTTATCGGTCAGAAGGGTTATGTCAGCCCTGGGAACCCTAATCTCGGCTATACCAGCCATTCAATAGGCAAAACTCCATTTCAGACCACTCCTATATTTTCTGCTGAAAGTTTGGGATCAGAGTTCAAAAACCCTAGAAACAAAAGTGAAGATCCCCGCTAAGGTCAAAAGGACCCTCTGGTGGTGGAGAAATCGAGCAACTTTGTCAAGGGGCTTATTATGGACCTTTCCGGTCGAAGAGAGTGAAAACAGATGCCAGCATGTGGGGTTGGGAAGCCCACTGGAATCAGAATCTGACACAAGGTGTTTGGTCCCAGGCCAAGGCAACGAAGTCCTCAAACTGAAGAGTTAAAAGTGGTCACTTTGGCTGCCTTCTCTCCGAACCTGCAGGGGTCCCATGTGCAAATCTTATTGGACAAGGCCACGACGGTGGCTTATCTAAACAAACAAGGGAGCACAAGAAGCAGGTCCCTTCAGTCGCTGTTGACCGAAATCCTGGAGTGGGCGGAAAGTCAGTTACTTTACTTATCAGTGGTCAATATCATGGGCACGTTAAGCGAGGTGGCGGATTTTTTGAGCAGACGGAAAATTCGGGAAGCAGATTGGAGCCTGAATCCAGAAGTCTTTGCATTAATCACTAGGACTTGGGGACAGCCAGAAGTGGACTTGTTTGCGACAAGAGAAAACGCAAAGCTCCCTCTTTACCTTTCTCTCCACTGAAACAATGGTTCCCTAGGGATATGCCTTGGCGCATCCTTGGAACTTTCTTCTGGGTTATGCTTTCCACCCTTTCAGCTCATTCTGCTGGTATTAAGGAAAATACAGAAGGAAAGCACGTCGGTGATTCTGATCTATTTTGGCCAAAAAGAGCTTGGTTCTCAACTATTCTACAGTTGGCAGTCAAACCTTGTTTTCAGCTCCCTCTTTAACAGGACTTGCTGCTTCAGGGCCCAGTGTGTCTGCCGGAGGTGGCGAGACTGAACCACACTGCCTGGTATCTGAGGAGTAGATATTAAAAAATAAAGGACTCTCAGAACCTCTAGTAACCACTTTACTTTTTAGTAGGAAGAAAGTTACTAGGGCCATCTACGCTAACGTTTGGAAAACCTCCCAATACTTGGTGTCATTCAACGATCCGAACTTTGGAAAGTATTGTATCAGTACTGGAGTTCCTGCAGAATGGTGCTGAAAAGGGTTTAGCAGTTAGTACACTTAAGGTGCAAGTAGCCGCCTTAGGAGTAGTTCTGGAGAGACCAGTTGCCTCAGAAGCTTTGGTCGCAAGGTTCTTTAAGGCACTTACTCGTTCCAGACCAGCACCCGCAAAAAAATTTCCCAAGTGAGATATGTCAGTGGTTCTACAGGCCTTCACCAAGGAGCTTTTTGAACCTTTAGAGTCTTTCTTTAAGGAATCTTTCCCTCAAGTATTTCTAATTGCAATTATATCTGCAAGAAGGATCAGTAAACTGTACCCTCTTCCAATTATTGAGCCTTTCTTACCTATCTACCATGATAGAATTATACTCAAAACAGATCCATGTTTTTTTACCAAAGGTGGCGTCACTTCAAAGCTGGTTTCAAGATATTGTCCTACTGACTTTTTGTCCAAACCCTTCAGAGGCTAAGGATTTCACAATCTAGATATGAGAAGAATCCTGTTACACTACCTGGAGGTAACCAGGGACTTTAGGTCTTCAAACTCTCTATGATGCCTGATGTTGCCTGAAAAAAGAACAAAGGGGTCAATCGCCAGGTGGCTTAGGTCAGCTATTTTTTTTTTTTTTTTTTAATGAATCTTTATTTAGTGTACAAGAGAACAGACAAGAATGAGACATCAACAACAAAACAACAAAGTAGGGGAGGCAGCATAACATCGCCGCTTCCCAGTGGGCATAAAAGTGCAATACAGTGCATAACATAATAAAAATAAAACAGTAACGTGCGTCAGCACACCATAGTGCAAATCAATATTCAGCAGGACAGATTAGAGGGCGGTCTGCCGGGTGTCATGCGTCGTGGTCAGCAACAGACGTCTGTGGGTCCCAGAGGGTGCAACTGCAAGCCCGAGGGAGCCCCAAGCGGGAGCACGCCGCCGGGGGGCATCCGCCTCCATCATACCGCCCCCAGTGCGACGACCCCAGCCGGCTCCCCCCCCCCAGGCAACTCGAACCCCTCACAGCTACTCGCGGGGGTACAATAGGCGACTGGGAGGTACCACACAGCAGGGGGGGCGTCGACCTAGGGCCAACCCTGCAAGCGGGAGGGCCAAAGGGGAGAAGGACGCTTTGTAGCCAACACCGGCAGACCCTCCAAAACATCAACCATTAACGCCCACTCAAGGTGAATGAGGCAGCATGTAGGAAAAAAGGAAAGGAGGAGAAACAAGAGAGAAGTCTAGAAACAGGGACACCGGAAAGGAGACCAGAGGGAAGGGTAGGCCGAGGGGAAAGGGAGGGTATCCCAGGAAGAAGAGGGAGGAAGGGAGAGAGAAGAGCATACCTGCCGGAATCCGGAGCACTGCCAACGCCACGCTACTGCGGGATCCTCCAGTCCACTTGAGGGCCAAGGACCACTAATGGGGGTTTTAAGGACCGGGTCTGGGAAGGGCAGCTAGGGAAGGGTCGGCCAACACCAGCAGGGCGTGGTCTAAGCTCGAGGGCAGTGCGTAAAGACCACCAGAGTGGTCGGTCCACGGCTGCCACCTCAGGTCATTGCGCTCCCGCGTCCCACGACATCTAGCGACCCAGTCCTCCGCATCTCGTATAGTATCCACCATCCGCCGCTACTCCGCCCTGCCCGGGACCTGCTGCCGCTTCCAATAAATCGGGATCAGTCTCCTCGCGGCATTGAGGAGATGAGGCAGCAAGCTACATCTATAGCGGCTGAGCGGCATGCAGGGCACGTGCAGGAGAAAATGGAGGGGGCTGAATGGCACATCCAGATCCAGGATAGACTTGACCTGGTCCCGGACGTCGTGCCAAAAAGGGGCGATCACCGGGCACTCCCACCACAAGTGCAGCAGGGTACCGGTACCGCCACAGTTTCGCCAACATGCGGAGGAGGCCGAGGGGTAGATGCGTGCTAAGTCCGCCGGTACACGGTACCAGCGTGTCAGGAGCTTATAATTTGTTTCTTGCATCTTTGAGTCCGCCGAACTCGAGTGGGTCAGTTGGTAGAGGCCAGAAAGCTGAGCAGCCGTAAACCGCATTCCCAGGCCCCCGCTCCCAAAGCCTAACACATATAGGTGCGGAATCAGAGGATGCAGCTCCCAACAGTTGGCACAACTCGGAAACCATGTGGGGGATAGGGTCTTCCTGAATGAACAGACGTTCGAAGGGTGTAAGAGATGCCTGAGGACGAATCCTCGGGCCATGAACAGCGAAGAAATGGTGTAGTTGCCTGTACCTCCAAAAATTCATAGGGGACCCGCCGTGACGCGCCTTCAGAGTCATAGGACAGAAGTTTACCATCTTCCATTAGTTTCCCGCAACTGGCGTTGCCATCATCCACCCATGGGTCGAAAAAGGCCATCTGTTCCCCCGGAGGGAACCAGAGGTAGCCCCCCAAGGGGGCCAGCGGGGACACAGGGGGCGCCAGGTCCAGGAGCTTATTCACACGGTCCCACACTTTCAGCGCATGGACCGTGAGGGGGGGAGACATTGTCTGACAGCCCCCGGTATTCCCGAGAAAGCCAGGGGGCGTAGGCAAGGTTCCTACCCGCCATGAACTTTTCAAGAGGGACCCATAGCTTGGATCGAGTGTGGAAGCGCCAGTTGAAGATGCGCTGAAGGACAATAGCGCGGTAATAACGCCGCACATCTGGAAGGCCAAGGCCTCCCAGATGTTTAGGGCGTTTTAGGGTGGCCAGGGCAATGCGGGGGCGTCTACCATTCCAGACGAAACCCGTAATCAGGCCGTCCAGAAGGCGGAAGAAACTGCGAGGCAGAGGTAAAGGCAACATCTGGAGATAGAACAACACCCTGGGGAGGACGTTCATCTTAATAATATTCACACGTCCTAACCAGGTAAAGGCCGTTATAGTCCAATGTAGGAGGTCTTGTTTAATGTCAGCCAAGAGGCGGGGGTAGTTAGTCTTGTAAAGTGTGTCAAAGCGGTCAGTAAGTTGTATGCCCAGGTACTTCAGGGAAGAGTCAGTCCACCTAAAAGGGAAGGCAGCCCGCAGGGAAGCAGATAGGGGTGGGGGCACACAGACGGGGAGAATCTCGGATTTGCCAAGATTGATCTTAAAATTAGAGACCAGGCTAAACCGTTCGAGTTCCCGCATCAGGACCGGCAACGAGAGCAGGGGATCAGTAAGGTGGAACAGGATGTCATCGGCGTAAGCCGAGAGCTTATGCTCCATTGTCCCAACACGCACGCCTCTGATGTCCCCATTCGCCCTGACCTTGGCCAGGAAGGGCTCCAGGACCAGGGCGAAAAGAAGGAGCGAGAGAGGGCACCCCTGTCTGGTGCCGTTCCGGATCCGGAACCCGGTGGAGAGACAGCCATTAACTCGGACCCTAGCACTCGGGTCTCTGTACAGCGCCATGATCCACGCCAGCATACGCGGCCCCAGGCCCAACGACTCCAGGACCTCCCTCAAATAAGTCCAGTCCACCCGATCGTACGCCTTTTCGGCGTCGGTCGAGAGGATCAGGTAGGGCGGGGAGTCAGATCGGGTGGTAGCCCAGTGGATTAGCTGTATCGCCCGGATGGCATTGTCTCTAGCCTCACGACCGGCAATAAACCCGGTCTGGTCCAGGTGAATAATCTGGGGCATAAGATGTTTCAGGCGGTTTGCCAGGAGCTTAGCGAAGATTTTGACATCCACATTGAGCAATGAGATGGGGCGGTAGCTCTGTGGGGCTGTGGGATCCTTGTTAGCCTTCAGGATCACCGTTATGTGGGCCAGTAAGGCTTCCGAGGGTATCTTCCCCATCTGCGGCCAGCGAATTGAAGTAGGCACACATGGGCTTCTGCAGGAGAGGGAGGAACGTTTTGTAATAGGCCTTCGTGTAGCCGTCAGGGCCGGGGCTTTTGCTGTTAGGCAGGGAGAGTATGGTGCGGTCCAGTTCAGCCAGCGTAAAGGGGGCGTCTAGATCAGAGCCCTGGTCAGCGGAGAGGGAGGGGAAGACGTGGTCCGAAAGGTAGTCTCTAATGGCCGTCAACTTAGTCGCGTGGGAGTCCGCCGTGGAGGAGCCGGAGAGGTCGTAGAGGCCCGCGTAGTAAGTGCGAAATTGGTCAGCAATCTCCGAAGGTTTAATAATGGGGACACCGGAAGGGGAGCGCAGTTTGTGTACACACATCTGGGCATGTTTCCGATGCAGGGCCCGGGCAAGCATGCGGCCACACTTGTTGCCTCGTTCGTAGAATTTGTGAGAGACATGACGCAAGCGGGCCCGGGTATGTCTGTCCAAAAGACGGGAAAATAAGAGGCGCAGGTCAACCAGCTTAGTCGGCGCGTCAGGGTTGCCCGTTTGTTTGTGTGAAAGTTCAGCCTGCTGCAGAGAGGTCAGAACACGGTTAAAGTCCGCCTGGCGTTCCCGCTTAAGCCTAGCCCCCAGGGAGGTGAGCTCACCCCGCACCACCGCCTTGTGTGCCTCCCATATCAACCCCCCACTCAGCTCATCCGATGCATTCTCCGCAAAATAACACCTCAAGACCTCCGAGACCCTGGAGACCACCTGCGAATCGTCCAACAAGTTTTCATTCAGCCTCCAGGTCCAAGACCTAGAAGAGCCATGGGGCAGAGATAGCTCCGTAACAACCGGAGCATGATCTGAAATTGTGATGTTACCAATGGACGACCGCAGGAGGGACTCCAGGGTGGAGTGATCGATGTAAATGGCATCGATCCGTGTATACACCTCGTGTAGGGAGGAGAAGTAGCTAAAATCCTTATCCTGGGGATGAAGTACCCGCCAGGAGTCAATAAGGAGATGTGACTGCAGAGTCTTGCGGTAGTGCTTCAGGAAGGAGAATGAGTGGGAGGAGCGACCATGAGAGGTGTCCAGGAGTGGGTCGGAGCAGACATTGAAGTCGCCGCCAACGATCAGGGAACCCTCCCTAAACGAGGCCAGGCGCTCAAGTGTCGCATCAATAAAAGTAAGCTGACCCGTGTTGGGGGCATAAACAGACGCAAACGTGTACATCCTACCCATGATCGTTCCCTTCAAGAACACATAGCGGCCCAGGGGGTCCACCAGGTGAGCCACCGGCTGGAATGGACATGCCCTATGGATGGCAATAGCCACGCCCCGGGATTTGCTAATCGGGGAGGTGCTGTGGAACCACTGTGTGAATAGGTGGGAGGGCAGCTTAGGGAGAGATCTAGGGGTGAAGTGGGTCTCCTGTAAGAGGACCACCTGTGCCTTGAGCCGTTTCAGCTCCCACCACAGGCGGTTACGCTTATGCGGAGAGCACAGACCACGGACATTGTACGATATTACCTTAAGCGACGCCATCAGTAGACAGGAGGGAGAGGAGGATCCACAGGAGGCAGCAGGCTCGTCTCAAAGTGCAGGGCAGTGAACAGATCCAAGGCGGCAGGCACTGCAGGGGACCGAAAGAAAAAGGGAGGAAACAAAAGTACAAAACATGAGAGATCAAGAGAAGACATGTAAAACACAATAAACATACTGGGGCCACTACAAGTGACCAACATAGCCCGCCGACAGGGGAGAAACCATCTAAGGGTCCGACCAAGGGTGGGCCCCCCAAGGGGGACACAGCCCGGGCCGGAGCCATCGTCCAACAAAGGGGACTATAGAACCCGTTAAGGTAGGGCCTACTGGGAGGTATTGTGGGCCAACCACAGAGGCGGGGGGGAGGCACTGCACCCCAACTCAAAAAAAAAAGTAAGGAAAGGGGGGGTACAAGGGGGGACTCCCACCCCGCACCCGCCAGCCCAACACAAGCGTGCCACCAAACCCAGGGGCCGTAATAAAGGTCCAACCCAACCCTACCCTGAGCAAAAACAGTCCCGCCCAGCACAAGTCAAGGGCAACAAGAACAGGGGCCCGAGTTAAGGGGACCGTGAGCAGCATGGGGGGGGACAGTGAGCTTCAGTCAATGGGAGGGACAGAGGGTGAGATATAAGGGGCCATCCGGGCCGCCGGTCAGGGATCCACAACCGGGGCAGCCAGCGGCTGCGCATCCGTTGAGCGCGGGCGGTTCCGCTTGCGGCGTTTACGAGAGGCCGACTGCCAAGGCTGGGGCAGAGGCATTGCAGGGAGGTCAGCGACATTCCTCCAGTCGGGAAAGTCCACAGGGTCCAGGTCCAGGGTGGATAGGAATTCGGGCAGATCATCCTTGGTGCGGAGGGTAGCCGAGACCCCATTCCTGGAGGCCTGAAGATAGAATGGGAAACCCCAGCGGTAGGTTATGTCAGCAGCGTGGAGGGACTCCAGGAGGGGGCGCAGAGCCCTGCGTTGCATCAGTGTGCGACGGGACAAGTCCTGGTAGAAATACAGGCGGGCCCCATCAAATTCAAAAAAGGGCTTGGCGCGCATTTTCCGCATAATGCTGTCCTTGAGAGTGAACTTGTGGAGTTTGCATATGACATCCCTCACGGATTGTTCACGTCCTGTGAAGGAGGCCGCAGGGCCCTATGAGCTCTGTCTATCTCAATTGGAGCAGTGGCAGGGAGCTCCAGGATGGCTCGGAAGACATCAACCAGAGTGGGGATGATGTCTCTCGGTGCTGTAGCCTCAGGCAGACCACGGATGCGGATATTACCGCGTCTGCTGCGGTTCTCAAAGTCATCAAGTTGACTCAAAAGGGTCTCAATCCTCCTGTCCTGGTCCATACACCGGGCCTGAAGCTGGGAGATGACAGGAAGGGCTGCATCCAGTCTTTGTTCCACCGATTCCAGCCGGGACCCTAAGTGGGACGTGTCAGTTTTAAGCTGGGCAATATCCTCCTTAAAGGCAGTTTCCACCCTAGTGATAAATCTGTCCAGGTCAGCCTTAGTAGGCAGAGCCCAAATATGTTTCCTCAGATCCCCATCACACAGAAATCCAGCGGCCTCAGAGCCCCCTCCCTGGGACTCCTGTGGGGAGGGGGGGGAGGTGGAGGGGAGAGGTGTAAGGTCAGCTATTTTAGAGGCATACTCCCAAATTAAATTATCTCCCCCGCCGGGGATTCGAGCACACTCTACTAGAGTTCTTGCCACTACATGGGCAGAAAAAGCTGGTGCCACCCCAGACCAAATTTGTAAGGCGGCAATGTGGTCAAGCTATTGAACGTTTGTACGCCATAATAGGTTGGACCTTGTGTCAGCAGGGGTCCAGGCTTTTGGCAGAAAGGTCTTTCAGGCTGTGGTCCCACCCTAAATTAGGAAGTCTCGTTAATCCTCTCAAGGTACTGTCCTGAAAGACGTTTAGGGAAAATTCAAGTTGGACTTACCAATAACTTGTTTTCCAAGAGTCTTTCAGGACAGCAGCAGCCCACCCTGTTGTATTGTTTTGCTGTTATTAACCATATTTGATTGTGTTCCAGCATGGGCCAGAGGACTCTTCTACAACTGAGGAACTGTGGGGAGAAGCCTCCTTTTTTAAAGCTTGGTGAAATGGGTGTTTCCTGTTGGTGAGAGGGAGGGGCCATCTCTCAGGGTGCTGTCCTGAAAGAATTCTGGAAAACAAGTAAACGGTAAGTCTAACTTTAATTTTTTATTTTAGGTGTGTGTTAGACCAGCTAAAGGGTGGTTAGAGGCTTGTACTTTTTAATAGGAGTGTGTTGGGCTGGCTATAGGGGAGGATGGAGGCCAGTGTTTTTTTTTATGTTAGGTTTGTGTTGGACCAGCTATAGTGTGTTTGGAGGCTGGAACTTTTTTGTATTAGGCATGTGTTGAAATGGCTATTGGTGAGGTTGAAGGCCAGGATTTTTCTTTGGGTGTGTGTTGGATCAGCAAAAAGCAGACGTTGGAGGCTGGTACTTGTTTTCAGGCATTTGTTGGACCAGCTATAGGTGGAGGTGGGAGGCTGGTACTTTTCTTAGGCGTGCGATGGACTGGCTATAGGGGAGGTTGGAGGTCAGTATGTTTATATTTTAGGTATGTGTTGGACCAGTTATAGGGTGGTTAGATGCTGTTACTTTTCTTAGGCGTGTGTTGGGCTGGCTATAGGGGAGCTTGGAGGCCAGTATCACCCACCAGGGGGCGCCTTACCTTTAAGCTGCCCCATCCCCCGCTCTGCCTATCTCCTGCTAAAAAGGGGCGGGGGGCCTGCTCTTAGGCTCTCCCGCCCACCTCTCTGCCTATGTCCCGCCGAGGGGGGTGGGGGCGCCTGCACTTAGGCTCCCCCACTCCGCCTATAGGGTGGTTAGAGGCTAGTACTTTTATTAGGCGTGTTTTGGTCTGGCTATAGGGGAGGTTGGAGGCCAGTGTTTTTCATTTTAGGTGTGTGTTGGACCAGGTATAGGGTGGTTGGAGGCTGGTACTTTTATTAGGTGTGTTGGACTGGCTATAGGGGAGGTTAGAGGCCAGTATTTTTCTTTTTAAGGGTGTTTTAGATCAGCAAAACAAGAGGTTGGAACCTGGTACTTGTTTTTAGGCATTTGTAGTACAAGCTGGAGGTTGAAGGCTGGTACTTTTCTTAGGCGTGCAATGGACTGGCTATAGGGGAGGTTGGAGGCCAGATGTTTATACTTTAGGTATGTGTTGGACCAGTTATAGGGTGGTTAGAGTCTGTCACTTAGGCATGTGTTGGGCTGGCTTTAGGGGAGGTTGGAGGCCTGTATCACCCACGAGGAGGGCGCCTGCTCTTAGGCAGAGCGGGGAATGGGGAAACCTATCCCCTGCTAAAGGGGGGTGGGGGCACTTGCTCTTAGGCTCCCCGCCTATCTCTCGCCGAGGGGGGCAGCGGCACCTCTTCTCAGGCTCCCCCGCTCCACCTATCTCCTGCCAAGTGGTAGCGGGGGCGCTTTCTCTCAGGCTCCTCCGCTTTGCCTATTTCCCGCTGAGGGTGGGCGACGTCGCCTCCTCTTAGGCACCCCCACCCCCTGTTCCACCTAACTCCCACCGAGGGGGGGGGCATGGGTGTCTGCTCTTATGCTCTATAGGGAGAGGTTGGAAGCTGGTATTTCTACTGGGCGTGTGTTGGACTGGCTATAAGCGAGGTTTGAGGCCAGTCTCTTTTCTTTCTAGGTGTGTGTTAAATCGGCAAAAAGAAGAGGTTGGAGGCTGGTACTTGTGTTCAGGCATTTGTTGGACTAGCTATAGTTGGAGGTTGAAGGCTGGTACTTTTCTTAGGTGTGTGATGGATTGTCTATAGGGGAGGTTGGGGGCCAGTATGTTTAGATTTTAGGTGTGTAGTGGCCCAGCTATTGGATGGTTAGGGGCTGGTACTGTTCTAGCCGTGTGTTGGACTGGCTATAGGGGAGGTTGGAGGCCAGTCTTTTTTATTTATATATGTGTTGGACCAGCTATAGGGTGGTTGAAGGATGGTACTTTTATTAGGAGTGTTTTGGTCTAGCTATAGAGGAGTGTCAGGGGTCTGGCGGCAAGTTTGGCATGCAGATGGTAGCCTCACAGTAACCAGAGCATGGAACACAAGACAAGTCACCTTGGTAGTAGACACAGGCTAACCCGAGGTGCATAATCTAAGTGCCAACTGATCTTCAACAGAGCCTCTGATGGTGAGGATGGATTTCGCTGCATGTAAAGCACCAGGTCGCTGTCCTCAGGGTCGCCCCACCAGGAGGTGAACAGGTGCAGATTTGCTGGCAGATGAACAGACAAGGGTAAGACAGGAAAATGGTCACAGGACAAGCCAAGGTCAGGATGGACAGCAGACAAGCGAGGTGTGGGACAAGCCGGGAGTTCAAACAGGAATCGGGCAGAATACAGCAGGTTTCGGGATCGGGAACACGAGACGAGCTGCAGACAAGACAGCAAAGTGTAAGTGTACTAGGCACCCTTAAATAGGCCATTTGAGCGCCAAAACGTAAAAGGTCATTGCGTGCATGTGCACCTGCGCGCATGGTCGGATGGCCGCAAGGCACAGGCTGTCGCGCACACACATGAGCATTGGCGAATGCCTGTTTGCCATTGAATGGGCAAAGGAAAAGTTTGCGCCTGCACACTTTAGTGCACATAGGGGAATGGCAGAGCATTCCTGACATTACCCTCCCCTTATGGGCAACCTCTGGGTGCCCAATAGATTTCTCTTTTTCAGATGGCTGCGAAAGAAAGCCTGAATTAGCTCTATAGCATGGACGTTTCGTTCAGGCTCCCAAGAGTTTTCTTCTGGGCCATAGCCCTTCCACTTGACGAGGTATTGTAACGGTTTCCTCTCTTCTGCCAGTCCACAATAGCCTCTACTTCATATTCCACATCTCCATTAACAATCACAGGTTCGGGTGGTTCTGAACTCCTGCCAGGGAAGGAATTAGGAACTGCAGGCTTCAACAAGGAGATGTGAAATACTGGGTGGATACTGAGTGAATTAGGTAAAGATACAGTGCCTTGCGAAAGTATTCGGCCCCCTTGAACTTTTCGACCTTTTGCCACATTTCAGGCTTCAAACATAGATATAAAACTGTAATTTTTTGTGAAGAATCAACAAGAAGTGGGACACAATCATGAAGTGGAACGAAATTTATTGGATATTTCAAACTTTTTTAACAAATAAAAAAACTGAAAAATTGGGCGTGCAAAATTATTCAGCCCCCTTAAGTTAATACTTTGTAGTGCCACCTTTTGCTGTGATAACAGCTGCAAGTCGCTTGGGGTATGTCTTTATCAGTTTTGCACATCGAGAGACTGAAATTGTTGCCCATTCCTCCTTGCAAAACAGCTCGAGCTCAGTGGGGTTGGATGTAGAGCGTTTGTGAACAGCAGTTTTCAGTTCTTTCCACAGATTCTCGATTGGATTCAGGTCTGGACTTTGACTTGGCCATTCTAACACCTGGATATGTTTATTTGTGAACCATTCGATTGTAGATTTTGCTTTGTTTTGGATCATTGTCTTGTTGGAAGACAAATCTCCGTCCCAGTCTCAGGTCTTTTGCAGACTCCTTCAGGTTTTCTTCCAGAATGGTCCTGTATTTTGCTCCATCCATCTTCCCATCAATTTTAACCATCTTCCCTATCCCTGCTGAAGAAAAGCAGGCCCAAACCATGATGCTGCCACCACCACGGGGATGGTGTGTTAAGGGTGATGAGCTGTGTTGCTTTGCAACAATGTTTTG
This sequence comes from Pelophylax lessonae, assembly GCF_965119305.1. Classification (NCBI taxonomy): domain Eukaryota; kingdom Metazoa; phylum Chordata; class Amphibia; order Anura; family Ranidae; genus Pelophylax; species Pelophylax lessonae. The sequence continues at coordinate 175,645,439 of NC_138773.1, read as the reverse complement.
CATAACGTTTTGCATTGTTGCCAAAAAGTTCGATTTTGGTTTCATCTGACCAGAGCACCTTCTTCCACATGTTTGGTGTGTCTCCCAGGTTGCTTGTGGCAAACTTTAAACAACACTTTTTATGGATATCTTTAAGAAATGGCTTTCCTCTTGCCACTCTTCCATAAATGCCAGATTTGTGCAGTATACGACTGATTGTTGTCCTATGGACAGAGTCTCCCACCTCAGCTGTAGATCTCTGCAGTACACCCAGAGTCATGGGCCTCTTGGCTGCATCTCTGATCAGTCTTCTCCTTGTATGAGCTGAAGGTTTAGAGGGACGGCCAGGTCTTTGTAGATTTGCAGTGGTCTGGTACTCCTTCCATTTCAATATTATCGCTTGCACAGTGCTCCTTGGGATGTTTAAAGCTTGGGAAATCTTTTTGTATCCAAATCCATCTTTAAACTTCTCCAACAGTATCTCGGACCTGCCTGGTGTGCTCCTTGTTCTTCAAGATGCTCTCTGCGCTTTAAACGGACCTCTGAGACTATCACAGTGCAGTTGCATTTATACGGAGACTTGATTACACACGGGTGGATTCTATTTATCATCATTAGTCATTTTAGGTCAACATTGGATCATTCAGAGATCCTCACTGAACTTCTGGAGAGAGTATGCTGCACTGAAAGTAAAGGGGCTGAATAATTTTGCACGCCCAATTTTTCTGTTTTTTATTTGTTAACAAAGTTTGAAATATCCAATAAATTTCGTTCCACTTCATGATTGTGTCCCACTTGTTGTTGATTCTTCACCAACAATTACAGTTTTATATCTTTGTTTGAAGCCTGAAATGTGGCAAAAGGTCGCAAAGTTCAAGGGGGCCGAATACTTTCACAAGGCACTGTAGTTCATACAGAGCTTCATTAAGTCGTCTTTTAGTCTTCTTTTGACCGGAAAGGGCCCAATAAACCTGGGAGCCAATTTCTTTGATGGACCAGCTAAACGAAGATTAGTGGTAGACAGCCAAATCTGGTCAACTGGTTGAATGATCAACTCCCCTCTCCTCCTGCTGTCAAAGATTTTCTTAGATGCTGTCTGCGCCTTAGGTATGGCTTCTTGCAGTAACTTACTATTGTGGGCAAAGAAATTACTAGTGTCCTGTACTGCGGGGACTCCGGATTCAGAAGGAATTTTAGGCAAGAAGGATGGGTGAAAGCCATAGTTCGCAAAGAATGGGGATTGTCCAGTAACAGAATGTTTAGCATTATTATAAGCAAACTCTGAAAATGGTGGCAACGCCACCCAATCATCTTGAACAAAGGTATTCAAACATTGAATGTATTGTTCCAGTGCCTGGTTGGTCCTCTCGATCTGTTCATTTGTTTGTGGGTGGTAAGCTGATGACATGGACAAACCCCATCTTTAATAAACCGCATAATGCTTTCCAGAAGTGGGAGGTAAACCGCACCCCTCTGTCAGAGACAATATTTGCAGGTACCCCATGAAGCCTCACAATCTCTTTAACCACTTGCCGACCGCCGCCTGACTATATACGGCGACGGTCAGCCCCTCCCAGGCAAAGTGACGTACCGGTACGTCACTAGCCTGGGAGCCAATAGGGGCGATTGCGCGCCGCCAGAGGCGCGCTCCCACCCCTGCTCGTTCACTAGGAAGCCCGCGCGTGTGACCAGCGGACCCGATGTCCGCTGGTCACTCGCGATCGTCGGGTGGAGAGGGAGAAAGGCAGGCGGCTAATATAAACAAAGCCGCCTGTCATTCTTCCCTGTGTAAAAGCACAGATCATACGGTCCTGCTATGTAGGACCGTTGATCTGTGCTGTTACACACACAGCCACATCCAATCACAGTTAGAATCACGCCCCTAGGGACACACTTAACCCCTCCCTCTCCAATAAAGTTAACCCCTTCCCTCCCAGTGTCATTTTTACAGTAACAGTGCATATGTATAGCACTGATTACTGTAGTAACGTCACTGGTACCCCCAAAAGTGTCAAAAATGTCAATCAAGGGTCCGATCTGTCCGCCGCAATGTCGCAGTCCCGCAAAAAAAATCGCAGATCGCCGCCATTACTCGTTAAAAAAACAATAAAAATTACATAAATCTTTCCCTTAGTAAACGCAATAACTTTTGCGCAAACCAATCAAAATACGCTTTTTGCAATTTTTTTTTTTTTTTACCAAACATATGTAGCAGAAAAAAATTGGCCTAAAATGTTAAATTTTGATTTTTAAATTTTTTTTGGGGGGGGGGGAAATTTCATATAAAAAAAAATGTGAAAAATATTGTTATTTTTGCAAAATTGTCGCTCTTTTTTTGTTTATAGCGCATGATTAAAAAATCGCACAGGTGATCAAATACCACCAAAGGAATGCTCTGTTTGTGGGAAAAAAAGGACGTCAATTTAATTTGGGTACAGCGTCGCACGACTGCACAATTGTCCGTTAAAGTCACGCAGTGCCGAATTGCAAAATAGGCCCTGGTCAGGAAGGGGGTAAAATCTTCCAGGGCTTAAGTGGTTAATAAAGACTTCTGCAGTTTCTTTGGCAGTGAGAGTACTTCTGAGGGGCAAGAAATGGGCCATCTTTAACAATCAGTCCATGACAACAAAAATGGCAGAACAAACCTCTGAAGGAGGGAGTTCTACAAAAAAAATCCATGGCGATCATCCTCCATGGTCTGTCAGGAACTGGAAGTGGTCTAAGGAGGCCCCATTCTTTACTTCTCACCGACTTGCTCCGGGAACAAATAGCAGAAGAATACACGTAATCCCTGCAACTTTTTTCCAGATCTGGCCACCAGAACGTACGTTGAAGCAAGTCTAGGGTCTTATGAACCCCGTAGTGACCTGCCAAGGGGCGGTCATGACAAGAACCCAAAACCGACACTCGGACATCCTCTGGAACTAAGATCTCCTCTCCAAACCACAGCAATCCGTCTTTAGGTACAAGGGATATTCCAGGAAGGCAGGGAATGCTCACTGAAGCCTGTTTAATATGAGCCATTAGATTAGTCAGTGTAAGCAGAAGGTTACAGGATGGTGTTAGGTACCGGCGTTTCCTTGGGGTCGTCAAACATGCGGAAAAGTGTGTCCGGCTTGACATTTTTTGATCCAGGTCGATAGGTGATATAGAAAGAGAATCTCGAAAAGAACAGTGTCCAAGTCTGACGTGGTCTCAGCCGTTTGGTAGATCTTAAGTACTCAAGGTTCTTGTGGTCAGTGAAGATAAGGATAGGATGTGCTGCCCCTTCGAGTAAGTACCTCCACTCCTCGAGTGCTGCCTTGATGGCCAAAAGTTCACGATCCCCAACATTATAGCTTCTCTCCGCCAGAGAGTTTGTGAGAGAAGAAAGCTATAGGGTGTATTAAGTCTTTAACTCCCCGCCTTTGTGAGATAACCGCTCCTACAGCCACTTCTGAAGCATTTACCCTCAAGGAGGTAAAGTGGGATCTGGGTGTTTAAAGATGGGAGCGGTAGTAAAAGGTTTCTTCAGGACTGAGAAGGTGGTCTGGGCTTTGGAGGACCAACAAAAGCAAATTTTCTGCTTGGTGAGTTGTGTGATGGGGGAAATGATGGTAGAGAACCCCTTAATAAACCTCCTGTAGAAATTTGTATACCCCACAAAGCATTGCACTCCCTTTTTGTCTGACGGGGCCGGCCAATCCAAGATAGCTGAGACTTTTTGGGGATCCATATTAATTCCTTTAGTGGATATTATCAAGCCTAAGAACTGGATGCTTCATTGTTTGGACTTGCATTTTCTTAGCATAAAGTCCATGTTGGCGGAGGCGGCCGAGAAAGTTTTTGACGTGCTCCCCATGTTGGTCCAGGCATGCAGAGAAGATCAGGATGTCCTCTAAGTACCATTACAAAGATAACTAGCCAGTCTCTGAAGATATCATTTACAAAGTGCTGGAATGTAGCCAGAGCGTTGCAGAGACCGAAGGGCATCACCAGAGACTCAAAATGCCCACACCTGGTACGGAACCCCATTTTCCACTCGTCCTCTTCACGGATACGAACCAAATTGTAGGCCCCACGTAAGTCCAATTTGGTAAACAAGGAGGCAGACCTTTAGTCTCTGAAAAAGTTCTGGAACCAAAGGGAGAGGATAGCGGTTTTTGACGGTGACTTTATTCAGCTCCCGGTAATCTACACAGGGACTGGGAGAGTGATCCTTTTTCTCTACTTAAAAAAATTGCTGCTCCTGCAGGAGAAGTAAATGGGTGGGTGAAACCCTTCTTGAAACTCTCGTCCACGTTTTTCTTGAGAACCTCTAAGTAACGTTCGGATAAAGGGTAGATTCGACCAAACGGGATCTTGGCCCCTGGAAGCAGTTCAATAGGACAGTCGTATGGACGATGAGGAGGAAGGGTCTCAGCCCCACATTTACTGAAGACGTCCAAAAAACGATGGTAGGCATCTGGTACGACAGAACATAAATCCGGATCAGATTCTAAGCACAGCAAGGTTCTGGTGGAACTGAGAGAGGCAGGTAAGCAGGAGTTCATGCAATAGGTAGACGGGAGCTTGATGGCTCCTGAGGTCCAATCAATTTGCGGGTTGTGTGCCTATAACCATGGTAACCCCAAGATGACCAGGAATAAGGGAGACGCGATATCGTCTAGACTTATCAGTTCTTTATGGCCAGAGGAAGAGATCCTAGGGAGAGGAGGAGTTTCCTAGGTCATAGGTCCGTACTTGATATGGGAACCATCTGCCAGAAAGTCCTCAGGTCTTGAGTTGGAGTGGAATAACCCGTTGAACAGGGAATGACAAATCAATAAAACAGCTACACGCTTCAACGATTGCGGTAACTGGTATAGTACCTCCCAGAAGGTGAAACGAGACAGAGAAAGCTAGGTGAGAAGCACTGGTAGCGGATGCTTCACCCCAGAACACCGAGAACAGAGGAAAAGTTAGTTCGAACAAACAAATCCCATTGAAGTCTATGGGACTCAAACCTCAAAAAATCAAACTGCCTCATTTTGAAGGCTTAAATGCACGTTATTGCCCCAAAAAAGTGTATGGGGGTCCGGGTCCTGACCTGGGGAACATGTAGCAATGAAAAAAAGGTTTTTTAAAAATGATAGTTTTTAAAGGAGCACTGATTTTAATTGGGCTTAAAGTGAAACTATAAAAATTAAAAATTCCTTCAAATATCGTTCCTGGGGGGTCCCCTGAATGTGCCTGTAAAGTAGTGCATCTCTACGATGTATGTAGCCTGCTGCAGCTATACTGACCTTTCTAAAGCAAAAATGTCATATACAAATATACATACAAATTTCAAATCACATGTACTTGTCATACGGGTGCAAAAAAATTGGGCCTTGGTTGTTGATGGTGCCTGAACACTGTAACCCCTCACAGTTACTCTTGCTGGGTGCAGGAACAGGCCCTGCTGCTAAAACTTCCATACAAATTTGAAATCGCATGTACTTGTCATACAGGTACCAAAAATTGGGCCTTTGGTGTTGCTGGTGCCTGAACACCGTAACCAAGGCCTCAGTTACTCTTGCTGGGTCCAGGAACGGGACCTGTTGGTAAGAATTCCTTGCAAATTTGAAATCGCATGTGCTATACAGGTGCCAAAAATTCGGCCTTTGGTGTTGGTGGTGCCTGAACACCGTAACCTCTCACAGTTAACAGGGCACAGGGACAGGGCCTGCTGTTAAAAATGAGATACGACTTTTCAATTGTATGCATCTGTCATACAATTGCAGAAGAATTAGGCCTTGGGGGTTGGTAGTGACGTAAACCAAAAACATTGTTGGAAGCTAGCAGAATCAAGGTAGAGGAATAGGATAGGCAGCATATGCAGTCTTCAAGGATGGCAGAACCCTAGCAAATTCAATCAGTTACATCAGCATCAGGGGCCTGATAGCTCTTGTTGATCCAGGACTGGTTAATTTTGAGAAGTCAGCTGGTCAACAGAATCTGTGGACAGACGCACTCTTTTGTCCGTTACAAAACCTCCAGCAGCACTGAACGTCCGTTCGGAAAGCACGCTGGAAGCAGGACTGGCCAGTAGCTCCATTGCATATTGAGCAAGTTCTGGCCAGTGGTCTATCCTCAAGACCCAGTAAGACAGTGGATGCGCAGCTGCGAAGGTCTCCAAGTCTGCTCTTGCACCTAGATAATCATGCACCATATGATGGAGACGCTGGCAATGGTTGCTTAAACCTAACAGCCCTGGGTGCTGCTGAGGACAAAAGAACTCTTTAAAGGCATTGGTCAGCCGGCCGCCTACCCCACCGTTCTTTGGCTGAACGATGCCTCAAACATCTCTGGAGAATGTTGACCTCCCAGTGTCTGGAGAGGCGGTACACAATTTTTTTTTTTTTCAAGGCCTCCTCATGATTTTTCATCCTCTGCTCCCTCTGTGAAGGCAAGATGAGCTCTGCAACTTTACCCTTGTAACGTGGATCAAGAAGGGTTGCCAACCAGTAATTATCCCTCTCCTTGATAGCACGAATTCTTGGGTCCTTTCGTAGGCTTTACAGAATCAGGGAGCCCATGCAACGTAAGTTGGAGAAGGCATCAGCTTCTGAGTCCTCTGGGTCACTAAGGATGACATTGTCAGCAGGAGCAACCTCTCCCTAACCACCTACAACTCCTGGGGTTTCTGGGGAATCCAAACCTTCCCTTGAAGACTGCTGTATGCTATCCTCTTCCTCTACATCCATGCTGCCGAAAATCCTCATCCTCCTCCTCTTCCTCCTGTGTGTTTTGTGGCCCTGCAGGAATGATATCTGCATAAAGGGGGCCATGTGAGGAAAGGAAGTCCTCCTCTTCCTGCCGCTGTTCTGCCTCAAGTGCCCTGTCCATGATTCCACGCAGTGTGTGCTCCAGCAGGTTGACTAGCGGGATAGTGTCACTGATGCATGCATCCTCCCAGCTCACCATCCGAGTGGCCTCCTTAAATGGTGACCGGACAAATGCATGCATCCTTAATCAAAAGCCACTGGCGTGGTGAAAAAAAGCCAAGCTCCCCTGACCCTGTCCTTGTGCCATACTCACACAGGTACTGATTGATGGCCCTCTGCTGTGTGTGCAGCCGCTGCAGCATTGCCAACATTGAGTTCCACCTGGTGGGCATGTCACAAATGAGGCGGTTGGTGGGCAGGTTGAATGTCAGATAAGCGAGCACTGGCATTGAACGAACGGCGGAAATGGCCACAGACTTTTCTGGCCTGCCTCAGGAGGTCTTGGAAGCCCGGGTATCTGCTCAAGAAACGCTGCACCACTAGATTCAGAACATGTGCCAAGCATGGAACATGTGTCAAGTGTCTCTTTCGGAGGGCGGAGAGAAGGTTGGTGCCATAATCGCATACAACCATTCCTGGCTCAAGCTATCGTGGCGTCAACCATCTCTGAGCATGCCCTTGTAGAGCTGACACTCTGCACCGGTGTGACTTCTATCCCCTACACAGACCAACTGAAGCACAGCATGGCATTTTTTAGCCTGACTGCTTGCTTATCCCCTTCATCGCTTAGGGAGCACTGCTGCTGCAGAGGAGAATTGCGCAGAAGAGGACATGGAGGAAGAGGAGGTGGTGGTTGAGTAGCCAGATGTGGTAGAACCAGCACCAGCTTTTGGGAGGTGTGGTGGCAAAACAAACTCTAGCACAGAACCCTGTCCCGCATCCTTCCCAGCTGCCATTAGAGTTACCCAGTGCGCTGTGAAAGAAATGTAACGTCCCTGTCCATGCCTGCTGGACCAAGATTTAGCAGTAATGTGCACCTTCCTATTGACCGCTTTGTCCAACGAGGCCAAAACACTACCTTCCACATCACTGTAGAGAGACTAAATGGTCTTACGCGAAAGTAATGCCTTTTTGGGACCTGCCACTGTGGTGTAGCACATTCCACAAATTCCACAAAAGGGAGCCGAGTCTACCAGCTGAAAAGGCAGCAACTGTAATGCTAGCAATTTGGCCAGGCTAGAATTAAGATGCTGAGCATGTGGATGGCTGGGACAGTATTTTTTTCTATGGTTCAGCAACTGGGATAGTGAAATTTGCCTGCTGCTCAAATCAAGCAGTGGTGTACTGCTAGCAGATTGGGTGTAAGTCTCTGTGCCACTCATTGCTACACCATCATCCCTCTCAATGCTGATATTTGAGAAGGCATGAGGTATAGTAGGGTTAGAGAGCGCAGATGAGGAGGAGCAAGGTGATGTATGCTTTTTTTGATCTGGTGCCTCTTTCAGGTGCTGTTGCCAACAGACTGCATGGCAGGTCATCATATCCCTTGTCAAGCATGAGGTGCCCAAGCGGCTGGTGTTCTGGCCGCACTTGATCCACTTTAGACAGATGCTGCAAACAGAAATGCTGCTGTCTACTGCACTGGTGCTGAAAAAAAGCTCAAACTAATGAACTTTTTGGAGTCCGCAGGGATTTTTCAGCACCCTGCACTGTGGAGCTCTGTGCTGTGACACAAAAGGTTGGCTACTGCTATGGCAGCCCATGGAGCACATCCTGCCTCGTTGGAGTTGTGCGTCCTCCCCTTCTCCTCTATTCTGTCAGACACCCAAGTACAGTCAGTGACCTCATCATCCCCTCCCTCCTCATCATTGGAGCAAACTTGGCAATATGCTTCAGCTGTGGCAACATGACTGCTGGTCTCTTGTCTGTCATTCTCACCCCCTCTCTCTAGGCTCATGTTATTCCCTTCATCAACCTGGGAAACAACATCACAGCTTTCAAATTGCTGCGCATCCTCCAGGAGCATGTCACTGACCCTATAATTGAATAGTTCAGGTGACACCTCTGTGCATGATAGTGGGGCGACTGAAGGAGTAGCTGGGGAGAAGGAGCCTGTGGAACGGGCTGCTTTGGCAGCTGTGGTCATGGCCAGTACAAGGGGGGCGGGAGGGGGGCTGCCCTGGGCGGAGTATGGGAGGGGCGCTGGGTTGCCGGTAAGAAGACTCACACAATAGGTAGGCTTTCACTCCACTGTATGCTGCAACCTCTGTTGTTGCTACTGCCAGTCCAAAAACAGGGCTAAGGATGCGCCCTCACCCACTGGCTGCCTCCTCTGTACAGGGGGTCTCACATGCCTTTACAGAAGGGAGAAGTACGCTTTCTCCCGGGCTTTAGTTCCTCAGTGTGGCTGGCTCCATCGGGGCTGTCACAGGAAGAGCTTCTCTGCAGGGGGGCGGAGCAAGAAGACGACACTACACTGCAGCCCCGATCATTACTCCCGCCTAGCACTGAAGACATCAGAGCTCAGCACGTGGCAGAATAAAGATGTGACAGGATGGATGGATGTCTTCTGCACCTGTGAGTCCTGATCTATTCTGCCTTCCAAACTGTCCCTGGCTGTGCTGTAAACTTGCCCTGTACATTGCTAAATGTGAAAGTGAAAGTAAAATGGAATAATATGGTAGGAATATACTGGGCTGTTTCGGTATTCTCCAAAGCGTAAATTAACTCCATTCCATTATGTGACTGACACTTGTAGCTGCAGGCAGCAAAGATGGATATAGTGGTGATGGAGCACAGTGAGAATTTGCCATGTAAGTTTATTTCCTCTGTGCTCTTCATGCACATGGCAGTGTCAGTTCTTCTGATCCCCCTCCTGTGTGTCCTGCTTCATTCATCCCCTGCCTCTACATTTTACAGCTCAGTGCAAGCAAAGGAAATGTGCAGAATTGCTCTGATAGCCCCAGGATCTCAGAAGAGATAGAGGAGTTGTCCTGAAGCACATGGCTCTTCATGTACAGACTAGGGCAGTGCTGGGGAGAAATCCTGGGAGTTTCTAGCTGTAGAAACACATTTTTTCAGCAAGCTGCAAATGCCATAGACCTTGTTGGGAATCGGAGCTCCCTGTGTGACCTCCTCATTCTCTTTCCCAGATTCACTTCAAACAGGTGAGCAGAAAGCAGAGGTGTGCTGACGTGCGGAGTGGTGGGTCCTGTTTTCCATAGGCTAGTGATGTATGTTGTGAATTGGTCTAGAAACTAGAAGGAATGTAGTAACAGATCAAACTGTCAGGATTACAGTAAACCCCCCTCCATTGCGGGGGTTACGTTCCGGACCCAGCCGCGAAAAGTGAAATTCCGCGAAATAGAAAAACCCTATTAAAATGCATTGTAGGCATGTTTATTTTACTGTCACTGTACGTGTAGAAGCATTTTAAGGTCTTTAAACACACTTTTAAAACAATAGAAACTAATTTAAACACATAAAAGATACTGAGAGACATAGCAAGAGCTATGGAAAACACAAAAATATTCAATTTTTAATGATTTATATAGTAAAATAACATTACAAAAAAAACCCCGCAAATTACCGGGACTGCAAAAACTGAACCGCGATGGAGCGGGGGATTACTGTACTTCTCCTAGCAAACCAAATTCAAAGTACATTTTGTCACAATTGTGATCCTGGTGTTGGTGTCAACTAGCCAGCAACAGGAGAGGACAGGAAAACTACTGGTCCACTCCTACAGCATCAATCCCTCATCAGCCAGACTGACAAGACATTCCACAGTCTCTGTCAGCATGATAGCAATGTCAGGTGATGACGTTCTCTGCTTTCACTAGCAAACCTGTCACCAGCAACAGGGTCACAAGTGTAAAGTAGACATTAAAGTGGAATTAAACCCACAAGTAAACATTATATTGCAAGTAACCAATTCTTAGTTGTGAAGGCTGCATTTGTTTTCCTTTATTAGGCTTTCTTTCTTCTGTTTGTTTTTATCTGGTGATCCAGCCAGCAAGTCTGTTTTTCAAAAGAACAAGCTCACTTGCAGTTACAGAGATGTGACAAACCATTTACCACTGGCAGGGGTGCTTACAAAGGTCAGCATATATTTAAGTAAAACCTTTATACTAAAGGGAAAAAAAATGTTACAGTAAATGATTATAAAGTGGGAGCTGGAGTTTGGCTTCAATTTGTATCTAAATCTGCTAGTTCATCTAACACTCCCCCCCCCCCCCCAGACTGACAGCCCTGCTGTCTGCTGTGCTGCCTGTGCTTCTTTATCCAGAGTGGGAGCACTCTAATAAAGCAGGTGTGTTACTAGCCAGAGCACCAGACGAAAAAAAGCCTAAGAAAGGAAAACAAATGCAGCCACCACATCTAATGATTGGTAAGCTGCAATATATATTACATTTTTGGTTTTCAGGTAATTATTTCTTTAGGGTGCATGAACTGTGAGTGGTTCACTTAAAGTATTGTAGATATTCTGAACAAACAGTAAAAGAGCTTTAAAGTGGACCCTCCCCACCCTAAAAACCTTTGGATCTTATGAATACCCCCCATCCACAATCATAAAAGTCTGAACTCTGCGTCACCAAAAACTGAAAATTGAAAGGATTAAAAGAGGTGCATGTATGTAAGCCAGCCAGCCCCCAGTCTGATGTACTCACCCTCCAGTCTGCCACCAACCAAGTAGATTTGTCTCATGATATAAATATAGAACGGGTTTAGTTGACACGCATTTGCAAACGCATGTGTAAGCTGCAAGGCCTCTACACGGCACCCTGTGTTACTTGCAGTCCTAACACTGAGTATTTTGAATGTCTCCACAATAGAAGCACATGGCTGCTAATGGATAGATGGGAGACAGGTGGTAGGGAGCCCAAACTTCCCCCAACCCACTCCCATCTATGACTGGTCTAATATATCATAGCCATGTTGTAGCGATGGTACAAAACTGAAAAGGACTAGCTGAGAAGCATACACCTCCATCCCCTTGGTGGATACAGTATAAAACACAGATTGGGACTATATGATGCATTGGCCTGTAAAGCACAGCGCCTCCATCCCAAATTTCATAAAATTTTGGGTCTTTAAATGACACAAGCAGGTCATGCTATTGGTCTCCATCCCTGTATATGAAAAACTGAGGTCAAATCAGACTGCATCCACCAAAATCGCACGGGGGGACTTTAAGTGAGGCACCAGCCTGTAGGCAAGGCACCTCCATCCCCGGTTACATGAAAAATATAGGCTATGTGGGACTTTAAGTGAGACAACCAGCAATTAATGCCCAGCGTCTCCATCCCTGTATCAGAAAAAGCTGAAAGGATTAAGAGGTGCATGGAAGCCAGCCAGCCCCCAGTCTGATGTACTCACCCTCCAGTCTGCCACCAACCAAGTAGACCTGTCTCTGATATAAATAAAGAACAGGGGTTTAGTTGACACGCATTTGCAAACGCATGTGTAAGCTGCAGGGCCACTACACGGCACCCTGTTTTACCTGCAGTCCTAACACTTTCTATTTTAAGTGTCTCCACAATGGAAGCACATGGCTGCAGGAGACAGGTGTAAGGGAGGCAGCCCAAACCTCCCCCAGCCTGCTCCCATCCATGACTGGTCTAATATATCAAAGGGTGCTATAAAAGGGGGCAGGCTGAAGTCCTGGGGCCTTCCTAGATGAACTGCTTGGTTATGTTCTGCTCTAGGTATCAGGACTGCTGCACCTTGCAGTCTGTTGAAAACACTGGGACTTTCATAGACATCCAAGCCATGTATAATGCCATAATGAACTCTCACCTCACAGAGGTGTCCCTGGGCAGACACTCTACTGTAGTTAGGGTTAGGAGAAGGATGTTGTTCATAGTGAACTGTTATGCTACACTTGTTCAGTAAAGTTACATTGAACAACTTCAGACCAGGCTTGAAACGGTTAAAGGGGTGCATGTGGGGCAATAATTGTATTCTTACCTGCCAAAAAAATGTCCTTTTCTGAAGCTAAACCATAACACTCAGGATCACAGATATAGAAGCGTCAGGCTATAAACCACCTTTTTGCTACCATTTTTCAGACAGGATGCTCTTAGGCTCCCCTGCTCCCCCCCCTCTGCCTATCTCCTACCGAGCGGGGGCAAGTGCTCTTAAGCTTCCCTGCTCTGCCCATCTCCTGCCAAGAGGGGAGGAGGTGCCTGCACTTAGGCTCCCCCGCTCTGCCTATCTTCTGTCAAGGGTGGGTGTGGACACCTGCTCTTAGGCTTTATAGGGAGAGGTTGGAGGCTGGTTCTTCTATTAGGCGTGTATTTGGCTGGCTATAGGGGAGGTTGGAGGCCAGTGATTTTATTTTTATTGTGTGGGATTAGCAAAAAGAAGAGGATGAAGGCTAGTACTTGTTTTCAGGCATTTGTGGGACCAGCTATAGGTGGAGGTTGGAGGCTGGTACTTTTATTAGGCATGTGTTGGGCTGGCTATAGGGGAGGTTGGAGGCCAGTATAACCCACCTGGTGTGGGGGGGGGGGGGTGCCTGCTCTTAGGCTCCCCTGCCCCCCCCGCTCCGCCTGTCGACTGGCTAAAGGGAAGGTTGGAGGCCAGTATTTTTTTTATTTTAAATATGTGTTGGACCAGCTATAGGTGGAGGTTGGAGGCTGGTACTTTTCTTAGGTGTGCGATGGACTGGCTATAGGGGAGGTTGGAGGCCAATATGTTTATTTTTTAGGTGTGTGTTGGACCAGTTAGAGGGTGGTTAGAGGCTGTTACTTTTCTTAGGCTTGTGTTGGGCTGGCTATAGGGGTGCTTGGAGGCCAGTATCACCCATCAGGGGGGGCGGGGGCGCCTGCTCTTAGGCTCCCCTGCTCCCCCCTCTGCCTGTCTCCTACCGAGCGGGGGCGAGAGCGCCTGCTCTTAGGCTCCCCTACTCCACCCATCTCCCGCCGTGGGGGTGCCTGCTCTTAAGGTTGGAGGCTGGTTCTTCTATTAGGCGTGTATTTGGCTGGCTATAGGGGAGGTTGGAGGCCAGTGGTTTTATTTGTATGTGTGTGGGATTAGCAAAAAGAAGAGGATGAAGGCTGGTACTTGTTTTCAGGCATTTGTTGGACCAGCTATAGGTGGAGGTTGGAGGCTGGTACTTTTCTTAGGTGTGTTTTGGGCTGGCTATAGGGGAGGTTGGAGGCCAATATCACCCGCCAAGGGGGGGCGCCTGCTCTTTGGCTCCCCCACCCCTCAATACGCCTGTTGACTGGCTATAGGGGAGGTTGGAGGCCAGTATCACCCGTCTAGGGGGGGAAGGGATGTCTGCTCTTAGGCTCCCCGCCACCCACTCCACCTGTTGACTAGCTTAGGGGAGGTGTGAGGCCATTGTTTTTATCTTTTAAGTGTGTGTTGGACCAGTTATAGGGTGGTTGTTTGCTGGTACTCTTATTAGGTGTATTGTTGGGCTGGCTATAGAGGAGGTTGGAGGCCAGTAGGTTTATATTAGGTGTGTGTTTGACCAGTTATAGGGTGGTTAGAGGCTGTTAATTTTCTTAGGTGTGTGTTGGGCTGGCTATAGAGGAGGTTGGAGGCCAGTATTGCCCACCTAGGGGCGGGCGCCTGTTCTTAGGCTCCCCCGCCCCCCCTCTGCCAATCTCCCGCCGAGGGGGTGTGGGGATGCCTGCTCTTAGGCTCCCCTGCTACACCCATCTTCCGCCTAGGGGGGGCAGGGGCACCTGTTCTTAGCCTCCCCGCCCCCTGCTCTGCCTGTCGACTGGCTATAGGGAAGGTTGGAAGTCAGTATGATTACATTTTAGGTGTGTGTTGGACCAGTTATAGGGTGGTTAGAGGCTGTTACTTTTCTTAGTCATGTGTTGGGCTGGCTATAGGGGAGGTTGGAGGCCAGTATAACCCGCCTGGGGGGGGGGCTGGGGTGCCTGCTCTTAGGCTCCCCTGCCCCCTGCTCCACCTGTCGATTGGCTATAGGGGAGGTTGGAGGCCAGTATCACTTACCTAGGCGGGGCAGGGGCACCTGCTCTCAGGCTCCCCCGCCCCCACTCTGCCTATCTCCTACAGAGGGGGGGTGGGAGCGCCTGTTCTTAGGCTCACCTGCTCTACCCATCTCCCACCTAGGGGGGGCGCCTGGTCTTAGGTTTCCCTGCTCCACCTATCTCCCGCCTGGGGGGGGGGGGGGCGGAGGCACCTGGTCTTAAGCTCCCCCGCTCCACCTGTCGACTGGCTATAGAGGAGGTTGGAGGCTATTATATTTATATTTTCGGTGTGTGTTGGACCAGTTATAGGGTGGTTATAGGCTGTTAGTTTTCTTAGGTGTACATTGGGCTGGCTATAGGGGAGGTTGGAGGCCAGTATCACTCACCTAGGGGGAGCGGGGGTGCTTGCTCTTAGGCTCCCCTGCTCCCCCCTCTGCCTATCTCCTACCAAGTGGGGGCAGGAGCGCCTGCTCTTAGGCTCCCCTGCTCTGCCCATCTCCAGCTGAGGGGGGTGGGGGCGCCTGCTCTTAGGCTCCCCCGCTCCACCTGTCGACTGGCTATAGGGGAGGTTGGAGACCAGTATTCTTTTCTTTTAAATGTGTTGGGCGTGTTTTGCACTGGCTATAGAGGAGGTTGGAGGCCAGTGGTTTTCTTTTTAGGTGTGTGTTGGATGAGCAAAAAGAAGAGGTTGGAGGCTGATACTTGTTTTCAGCCATTTGTTGGACCAGCTATAAGTGGAGGCTGGTACTTAGGCGTGCAATGGACTGGCCAGTATGTTTATATTTTAGGTGTGTGTTGGACCAGTAATAAGATGGTTAGAGGCTGTTAATTTTCTTAGGCGTGTGTTGGGCTGGCTATAGGGGAGGTTGGAGGCCAGTATCACCCACCTGGGGGGCGGGGGCACCTGCTCTTTGGCTCCCCCTCCCCCCGCTCTGCTTGTCAACTGGCTATAGGGGAGGTTGGAGGCCAGTATTCTTTTCTTTAAGTGTGTGTTCGACCAACTATAGGGTGGTTGGAACTTTTATATTAGGCTTGTTTTGGGCTGGCTATAGGGGAGGTTGGAGGCTGGTACTTAGGGGTGCGATGTACTGGCTATAGGGGAGGTTGGAGGCCAGTATGTTTATATTTTAGGTGTGTGTTGGACCAGTTATAGGGTGTTTAGAGGCTTTTACCTTTCTTTGGCGTGTTGGGCTGGCTATAGAGCAAGTTGAAGGCTAGTATCACCCACCTGGGGGGGGGGGGACCTGCTCTTAGGCTCCCCCGCTCGGCCAGTATTTTTTTAATTTTTTTATTTATGTACAGTTGTATTCAAAATTATTCAACCCCCACTGAAATTGATTGTTTTGGCCAGTTTGACATTGATTTTGATCATTCAGTCATCTTGCTTACAATTAAATCAAAGAGGCACGTGTAGGTCAGACAAATATATAACATAACATTTATAATGAAATAACCACAAATGTCTTTTCTGTGCTCACATCATTATCAGTTTTATTCAACCCCGAAGTGACATTCAATCTTAGTACTTAGTACAACATCCTTTTACAGTTATAACAGCTTTTAAACGTGAAGCATAGCTTGACACAAGTGTCTTGCAGCGATCTACGGGTATCTTCGCCCATTCGTCATGGGCAAAAGCCTCCAGTTCAGTCACATTGTTAGGCTTGTGCACTGCAACTGCTTTCTTAAATCCGATTGAGAACCTCTGGTGGGACTTAAAGTCTGATGACTGTGATGGCCACTCCAAAATGTTCCAGCCTTTAATCTGCAACCATGCTCTAGTGGACTTGGAGGTATGCTTGGGATCATTGTCCTGTTGAAAGGTACAACGTCTCCCAAGCCTCAGGTTTGTGACGGATTGCATCACATTGTCATCCAATATCTCCTGGTACTGAAGAGAATTCATGGTACCTTGCACACGCTGAAGCTTCCCTGTACCTGCAGAAGCAGAACAGCCCCAAAGCATGATTGACCCCCCACCATGCTTCACAGTAGGCAAGATGTTCTTTTCTTCATAGGCCTTGTTCTTCCTCCTCCAAACATAGCGTTGATCCATGGGCCCAAACTGTTCTAATTTTGTTTCATCAGTCCATAGAACACTATCCCAAAACTTCTGTGGTTTGTCCACATGACTTTTGGCATACTGCAGTCGACTCTTCTTATTCTTTGGAGACAGCAAGGGGGTGCGCCTGGGAGTTCTGGCATGGAGGCCTTCATTACGCAGTGTGCCGTATTGTCTGAGCAGAAACTTCAGTACCCACATCTGACAAATCTTTTCTCAGTTCCTCAGCAGTAACACGGGGACTTTTCTCCACTCTACGCTTCAGGTAGCGCACAGCAGTCGAAGTCAGCATCTTCTTTCTGCCACGACCAGGTAGCGTTTCAACAGTGCCCTTTGCCTTGAATTTGTGAATGATGCTTCCTATGGTGTCTCTTGGTATATTTAACATCTTTGCAATCTTCTTATAGCCATTGCCCTTCCTGTGAAGAGTAATCACCTCTTCTCTTGTCTTCCTGGACCATTCTCTTGACTTCACCATGTTTGTAACCACACCAGTAAATGTCTAGAAGGAGCTGAGTATCAGTCATTTTAAAGCTGCCTAGTTGGTGCTTATTAGGCTTTATTGCTGCTCCCTGACATCCACAGGTGTTTTTAATACCTGATTGAAAACACTTCAATGAACCCCTGTTCTTCATAGTGGTAGTCTTTAAGGGGTTGACTAATTGTGTCAATGAAGAATTCACAAAAGAAACATTTACTACTGTATTACAAAACCAATTGATGTCATTTTAGTTGCATATGGTTCTTTAAGAAGTCCTTGTAAGATTTAATTCTGAATACAATTACAAATATACATTACATTCCCTAAAACCCTTTACAGCATTGGGGGTTGAATAATTTTGAACACAACTGTATGTGTTGGACCAGCTATAGGGTGGTTAGAGGCTGGTGCTTTTAATAGGCATGTGTTGGGCTGGCTATAGGGGAGGTTGGAGGCCAGTATTTTTAAATTTTAGGTGTGTTTATAGACCAGCTATAGGGTGGTTGGAGGCTGGTACTTTTATTAGGCGTGTGTTGTACTGGCTATAGGGGAGGTTGGAGGCCTGTATTCTTTTTAGGTGTTTGTTGGATCAGAAAAAAGAAGAGGTCGGAGGCTGTTACTTGTTTTCAGGCATTTTTTGGACCAGCTATAGGTGGAGGCTGGAGGCAGGTACTTTTCTTAGACATGCGATGGACTGGCTATAGAGGAGGTTGGAGACCAGTATGTTTATATTTTAGGTGTGCGTTGGACCAGTTATAGGGTGGTTAGAGGCTTTTACTTTTCTTAGGCGTGTGTTGGGACTGGCTATAGGGGAGATTAGAGGCCAGTATCACCTGCCGAGGGCAGGCTGGGGGCACCTGTTCTTAGGCTCCCCCTCCCCCGCTCTGCCTATCTCCTGCCGAGGGGGGGGGGAGCAGGCACCTGCTTTTAGGCTCCATTTTTTTTAAATTTAGGTATGTGTTGGACCAGCTATAGGGTGGTTGGAGGCTGGTACTTTTACTAGGAGTGTGTTGGTGTGGCTATAGAGGAGGTTGGAGGCCAGTATTTTTTTTATTTTAGGTGTGTGCAAGACTAGCTATAGGGTGGTTTGGATGCTGGTACTTTTATTAGACGTGTGTTGGGCTGGCTATATATAGGAGGTTGGAGGACATTATTTTTTTATGTTAGGTTTGTGTTGGACCCACTATAGGGTGGGTTGGAGGCTGGTACTTTTATTAGGCATGTGTTGAACTGGCTCTTGGGGAGGTTGAAGGCCAGGATTTTTATTTTTAGGTGTATTGGATCAGCAAAAAGCAGAAGTTGGAGGCCGGTACTTGTTTTCAGGCATTTGTTGGACCAACTATAGGGAGAGGTTTGAGGCTGGTACTTTTCTTAGGCGTGCGATGGACTGGCTATAGGGGAGGTTGGAGGCCAGTCTTTCTTTTTAGGTGTGTGTTGGATCAGCAAAAATTGGATTTTTGACTTGCCGTAAAATCCTTTTCTCTTAGGTTAATTGACGGAGGCAGTCCTCTGGTTCATATCAGTAGGGTTATACTGCCCCTACAGGAGTAGGACACTAGGCAGAAAAAATCTCTGGCTACGCCTATGGATAGTCCCGGGGGGTTTACCCTCTCTTTTCCTACATAGGATGCCAGTTTTGTATCAAAGCAGTGTCAGAGAAAACAATACCAACCCAGCTCAAAATAGAGGAGTGGGTACTGCATCTGTCAATGAACCTAAGAGAAAAGGATTTTACGGTAATTTAAAAATCCATTTTTCTCTATTTTTCATTGACGGATGCAGTCCTCTGATGCATATCAGTAGGGACGTCCTAAAGCAGTACCATAAAAATGAGGGGTGGAAACAGCAGAAAAAAAAACAAGTCCCCAAGGCTAAACACAGCCAACCAGGCAACATGAGAACAGCAAGATGAGCCCCACCAAACAGTAAACACCCTCAAGGAAGGCCAAAAAGCCCCCTAAACAGCAGCCTGCAAAGCTTTGCGGCCAAAAAGCCCCCTAAACAGCAGCCTGCAAAGCTTTGCGGCCAAAAGAGGCATCAGCCGATGCCAACACATCCACCTTATAAAATTTGGTAAAAGTGTGAACAGACGACCAGGTAGCCGCCTTACAAACCTGAAGCACAGATAGATGCCTGATGGCGAAAAGCCCAGGAAGCACTAGCGCCCCATGTAGACTTTCCTTTAACAGGGAAAGGTGGAACCTGACTCTTAATTGAATAAGCCTGCACCACTGTCTGCCTGATCCGTTTGGAAAATTGCAGCAGACACAGGCAGCCCTTTCTTTGAACCATCTGTGAGTACAAAGAGCAAATCTGACTTACAAAAAGACACAGTAGTAGCCAAGTACACCCTGATTGCCTGAACTACATCCAGAGTATGCAGATCATATTCCTTAGGATGTTTGGGCTTAGGACACAAAGATGGTAATACAATGTCCTTGTTTAAGTGAAAACTAGAAACCACCTTCAGAAGGAAGGATGGATCCGGAAGAAGTACCACCTTGTCTCCATGAACTACCATATAGGGAGAACAGGACAATGCAGCCAGTTCCAACATCCTGCGTGCAGAAGTTATAGCCACCAAGAAGGCCACCTTCTGGGATAAAGTAAGCAGGGGGATCTTCTGAAGAACTGACAGTACCAGATTAAGGTCCCAAGGAGGCAACCGGGGCTGCACTGGAGGTACCAGGTGCTGCACCCCCTGGGTGAGGTTACGCACCAGGGAATGGGTGGCTACTGGCCTTTGGAAAAAATTGCCAAGGCCGAAATCTGACCCTTGATATTACTCAAGGCCAACTTTTGATTAACTCCCCGTTGAAGGAAAGCCAAGATGAGCCACAAGAATGACCGTAATCCCTTCCGCCTCGATCCTGCGAAGAAGTCTCGGCAGCAACTTGAGAGGAGGAAAGGCATAGATCAGCTAAAACTGACCCCACGGGGCCACCAGCTCGTCTGCGGCATCTGCCAGAGGGTCCCTGGAGTGGGCCAAAAACCTCTGCACTTTTCTGTTGATTCGAGATGCCAACAGATCCATGTCTGGAGTGCCTCAACGAAGGCACAACTGCTGGAACACTGCCGGATGGAGGGACCATTCCCCTGGATCCAAGGCCAGTTGACTGAGGTAATTCACCTGCCAATTTTCCACTCCGGAAATGTGAACAGTGGAGAGAGCTGGAACAAGGCGCTCTGCCCAACTAAGAATGCCTGCCACTTCCAAGGCCGCAAGGACACTCTTGGTGCCCCCTTTGTGATTGACATGAGACATGATATAAGACATAAGTTGCATTGTCCGATTGAATGCGCCCTGGACAACCCCTCAAATGCTCGGTCCAGTGGACTAGGCAAAGCTGGATCGCTCTCAGCTCCAGGACATTGGTCCCTGGAGGAATCCAGGTTACCGATCAGACTCCCTGAGCAGAATACCTGCCGAGGACACCTCCCCACCCGGACAGGCTTGCATCCGTGATGACAATTTTCCAGTATATAGGGAGGAAGGATTTCCCTTGCTTGAGCATCGGGGACTGAAGTCACCATATCAGGGACTCCCTGGTTACCTGGCTCAGCTGGATCCGAATGTCCAAGGAGTTTGGATTCTTGTTCCATTTGAGAAGGATTTCCCTCTGGAGGATCCTCATGTGGAATTGAGCGAAGGGGACCGCCTTGAAAGACTATACCCTCAGTCCCAGAACTCGCATGCAGGTTCGAAGGAACGACCATTTGTTGGACAGCAACAGCTGAACTGCAGTCTAAAGTTTCAAGAGTTTTTCTGGAGGAAGAAACATCCTGGCTGAGGATGAGTCCAAAGTCAGGCCCAGATAGTCCAGTCTCATGAAAAGGACCAGGGACGCCTTCTGAAGGTTCAGAATCCACCCGAACTCCTCCAGAGTTCTCATGGTGATTTCCAAATTCGTTGTCAGCACCGTAGTTGACTCCGCATGGAGAAACAGATCGTCCAGGTAACCCAGGACTAATATCCCCCGCTGCCGTAGCAGCGCCAGGATCGGAGCCAACATCTTTGGTCTCGCCTCCACTCCTTTAGTTTTCACAAAGGGTAACGCCACAAACTGATAGTGATCCTCTCCCAAGGCAAAATGGAGAAACCGTTGGTGACCTGCACAGATTGGGATGTGAAGGTAGGCATCTTTGATGTCTACGGAGGCCAGGAAATCCCCCTGATGTAGGGAAGCCACCACCGTGCAAACAGATTCCATCTTGAATTTTTGAATGAGCACAAAACCATTCAGTGCCTGAGGAACCGTGAAACGGTTTGAATAAAAACCCTGAAAACGTTCCGCACACGGAACTATCACCCCTTGTTGTACCAGGTCCTGTACTGCCCCATAGATCGCCAGCAATCGATCCGGGGACAGACGTACATTGGAAAGGAAAAACCTTACCAGAGGGACAGATCGAAACTCGATCTTGTAAACGGACTGTATGACCTCCTGAACCCATCTGTCTGGGATCCGGGCCAGCCACAGGTCCGAGAATCGGCAAAGATGTCCTCCCACCCCAGATATGGGGTGAGGGCCCACCTTCAGGCCAAGGAGGTCTGGTCCACAGGTCTGGAGAAACCAGACTTTTGATTTCCAGATCAGAGTCACTGAGGGAGTCCCCTTGAAAAGAGAGATCTGTCAAGGCCTTCTTAGAAGTCTGATCCACAGACCAACACTTCAGCCAAAGTATACGCCGGATAACCACCCCCGAAACCGACAGTTGGCCCAATAAGGGAGCAGTGTCTAGTGCGGCATTGCAAACAAATTGCAGCCCCTGCACCAGCTGGTTCAACAGCTCCTTAAAGGCAGGAGGGACTTGTTTTCCCTCCAAGTCACGGCGTAGTAACTTCGCCCATTCAGTCAAGGTTTGCATGACAAGGGCAATCTTAAACACTGGTCTCAGTGCAGTCCCCACCCAGGGAGTATATATTGCAGGCCACAGCCTCCACCTTCCTATCCTCAGGGGCCTTAAAGGATGGGGAATCCTCCACTGGAATAATGGTAGCTCTATTCAGTCTGGAGACCGGTGGATCTACCTTAGGTGGCACAGTCCACTTTATTTTTTACCAGAGACTCCTCAAAAAGGTAGCGTCTAGCAATCTGCTTAGGCACCCCAGGAGAACGTCTTGGGCGGTCCCATCTTTTCGTGAGCATGTTGGCAAAATAAGCAAGAAAGGGAAAAATATTTGCCGCTCTAGATGGCTTGTGGGTGCCAAACAGGTGCGGCCGCAGCTGCATCCTCCAATTTTAGGGTTTCACGCACAGAAACAACCAGTGTGTCCATCAGCGCCTTATCTTGCGTGGCAATGGAGGTAGAAATGTCATCCTCACTATCAGAGGAGATGGGGCGTGAGGTAGTAGACCAGGCAGGGAGACCCACATCTGCGGTGGCTGAATTAGACTCAGAATCTGAGACATCAGATTAGGCAGGGGTAGGTGGAGGGCGTTTCTTAGCACCTTGCACCAAATGCTACTAGGACCATCGAAACTGCATCGGTAGACAGCTGGGATCCAGAGGGCCCTGCGGCCTCCCCGAGGGGGTCAGGTGGGGACACAAGATCTGTAGGGTGCACCAGGGAAACCCATCAGCAAAAGCTGAGAAAATGCCAGAAAATTTTTTTTTGCAAAAAAAAAAAAAAAAGAAAGTGCCACTGCGTTACAGCGCCCCTGAAGGTCAGGCAGCATGCTGGAGACCCCCAGCAGAGAGAGAGACCACCAGACTCACTGTCCCAAGATGCAGCAGCAGGCCCAGAATGTATGCACGTGTCAGCAGTAGCTCTCCAAAAGGAAATGAGCTCAGAAACCACCCAGGGTATAGGGAGGAGCTCCACCCACAGAACAATGCCTCCAGGAAATCCCATACGGATTCCTAGTAAAAGAATCCACCTCAGGTGGTAGCCATCTTGGTACACCTGTCACAGCCATGTGGCTACAAGAAAATGGCGGCCCTACACAGCGAGCAGAGCAACTGAGGACCCTCAGAGGGACCCCCCCCAGACTCCACAACGTATCGAGCAGCAAGTGGGTCCTGGAGGTACAGACCGAGACCCCCCCCCCCGCACGATCATTAGTTCGCTGCCAGCAGTGCACCCCCCCGACCCCCCCCCCCCATTTTGCCTGGAAACACGGTCCCAGACCCCAGGAGTAGGCCCAAACAGCCCCCCGTGTGGTGGATGTGGGAGGAGGTATAGAAGAGGGGGTGCATGACAGGACAGAGGGGAACCCAGGATTGTGAGGGTCCGACCGTCCCAGGGAGGGGCCCGCGTCTACGCCAAAATCTGCCAGAGCCTGAACTGCCCCATAGAGTGCCTGCAAGCGATCTGGGGACAGCCATACATTGGAAGGGAAAACCTTACCGGGAAAAAAACGGATCGAAAACTCGATCGTGCTTCCTGAACCCAGCTGCCTGGGATCCGGGCCAGCCGCAGAACTGGGAAGGACGCCCCCCCCCCACCTGGATATGGGTGAGGACGCACCTTCAGGCAGGGTAGGCCTTGTGCACGGGTCTGGGAAAAAAAAAAAAAATCTCTGGTTTGCCAGACCAGGGTCATTTGGAACCACCCGAGGAAGTCTTGAAGGACTGTGCCACATTGACTGTCTCCGAGGGACAAAGAAACTGTTTGTGAGCCGAAAAGAAGGGACCCCGTCCACAACGAAGGACCTTACCCTTGTTAGCCTGTGGAAGAAAAGCACTCTTCCTCCCGTGAGACCCTTATATAATGTCATCCAGGGCAGCGGCAAACAGTCGATCCCCCGGAAAAGGGAGATCCATTAAAGCCTTCTTAGAAGGTCGATCCACAGACCAACACTCCGGCCAAGGATACCCTGGATAGCCACCGTTGAAACTGACAGGCATCACAACAAGTCGCAGCCCCTGCGCTAGTTGGTCCAACAGCTTCCCCAGGGCAGGAGGGACTCGCTCCTCACCAAGTCACGGCGTTGGAACTCTGCCCGTCAGGCAGAGTCTTCGTGGCAAGGGCAATCATAGACACTGTTCCCAGTGCAGACCCTGCCAGGGAGTACACATCGTGGGCCAAAGCCCGCGCCATCCTATCCCCCAGGTCCGCAAAGGACGGGAATACCTCCACCGTAGCTCCACCTTACCAGAGACTCCTCAAAAGGGTAACGTCTAGCAGTCGCTTTAACACCCCAGGGGGAACGTCTCAGATGGTCACATTCTTTATGAGCATGCTAGCAAATTAGGCTGCTTCGATGGCATGTGTGCAAGATGCAGCCCATGCCCCAGCCGCCGCTGCGTCCTCCAAATTGCAGGGTGTCACGCACCAAAACAACCAGTGCATCCACCAGCGCCTGTATCATGCACGGCAGGGGAGGTAGAAATGTCATCCTCATTATCCAAGGAGACCGGGCGCGAGGTAACAGACCCGGCAGGTCAGACTCAGTAACAGAGACATCAGATGAGGCAGGGGTAGGTGGAGAAACGGTTTAGCATACCTCGCCCTCTCAAAGCCACCTCCACCCAGGCCCAAATGCTTCCCGAACTGCCAAAAATGCATAGATGGACAGTGGAGCTCTGGAAAAGCCCTGCGGCCTCTGTGAGGGAGTCAGGTGGGGTCACATGGTCCATACTGAAACCAGAAGAACCCACCAGCATAATTGCAAAAAAAACAAGAAAAAGATGGGTTATACTTACTGATAACTCCTTTTCTAATAGTCTTCCAGGACAGCCCATGAGACCTTAGGCTCCTCCCCCAGGGACAGGAAACACATTCCAAAATTCAAAATAAAAGGCGGTGCCTTAGTCCTCACCTTCAGTATTTCATGAGAACCGTAGGACACCCTGTAAAACATATACATAGATATATATATACACATATCATTTATACATAATACCAGATAAATCGTGTGGGAATCCGGCTGTCCTGGAAGACTATTAGAAAAGGAGTTATCAGTAAGTATAACCCATCTTTTCTCAAAGTCGTCTTCCAGGACAGCCCATGAGACGATAAGCAAGAAACTTACCAGTCTAGGGAGGGACCACTGCCTGGAGCACCTTTCGACCGAACGCCTGTTCCTGAGAAGATAGGAGGTCCAGGCGATAATGTCTAACAAAGGTCGAAAAGTTAGACCAGGTAGCTGCCTTACAGATTTGTTCTGGAGAGGCACCGGCCCTTTCAGCCCAAGACGTGGACAGTGCTCTAGTAGAGTGTGCAGTAATGAAAGGTGGAGTCACCTTTTTCACCATATAGGCTTCTGTGATAGCCTGTTTGATCCATCTAGCTAAGGTTGCCTTAGAAGCTTTTTCCCCTTTATGGGGGCCGGAAAATTGTAAAAACAAAGTATCATTCTTCCTGAAGGTTTTAGACACCTCCAGGTATCTCAGAAGGGCTCTTCTGACATCCAAACAACTAAATTCTCTTTCTTTATTGTTGTTTGGGAAATTGCAAAAGGAAGGAAGGACTATGTCCTGAGTCCTATGAAAAGAAGAGACCCTCTTGGGCAAAAATCCTGGATCTGTTTTTAGCACAATCCTGTCGTCAAAAATCATAAGAAAAGGTTCTCTGATTGAGAGAGCCTGTAATTCGCTAACTCTTCTAGCCGAAGTAATAGCTACTAAAAATAAAGTTTTTAGGGTGAGCATTTTTACTGACAGGTCTACCAAGGGTTCAAACGGACTGGTAACCAAAGCCTGGAGTACCAGGGATAGATCCCAAGCTGGACACGTTTTAATCCTGGTTGGCTTTGTCCTGGCAATTGCTCTGAAAAAGGCATTCACATTAGGGTCTTCTCTAAGGGAGAACCGAAGGAAGACACTAAGGGCGGCAGCCTGTACCTTTAAGGTCCCTAGGGAGAGACCTTTGTCTATGCCTTCTTGAAAAAAATCTAAGATAGTTGGAATATCTGGGGAAAATCTCTGATTCTCCACCATCCAAAAATGAAATTTCTTCCAACTTTTTGCATATATTTTCCTAGTGACCGGTTTTCGACAGCTGGTCAATGTTTGGATGACTCTGTCTGAGAACCCCTGAGAACCTAGAATTTGTTCCTCAGATACCAGGCCGACAGGTTTAGGGTCCTGAGAAATGGATGGACCACCGGACCTTGAGTTAAGAGATCTAGTCTCCAAGGGAAGGTCATTGGAGGTAGTGCAGCCAATGCCTGAAGGCGTGCCAACCATGGCCTCTTGGGCCAGTATGGGGTTATCAGGATCATCTCTATATCTACTAGGATTATGGAAAATAATTTTTCTATTTTCCTGTTTGCCTAGGAGGCAAACAGATCCACTACCGGTAGGCCCCAAGGGGTTGTGACTTTGAAAAACACCTCTTGGTTGAGGAACCAATTGTCCTGGTTCATCTGGTGGTGGTGCAGATATGTCTGTGATACCTGGATGGTCCAGCTTCGCCTTATTGATAGGTGAAGAGAGGATTTCCACCCCCAAAGGGTCCTTTTCAACTTGGTGGGAACCTTTACTTTCTGTTCTAAGGAACTTGACTATCCATCCCAATTCTGTAGGAAGAACATTTGGAGTGGACGTAGTTGGAACCCTGCCCAGGGGACCGCTGGGAAACAGGAGGTCATCAAGCACATCCTTCTTGTGACGTCCCTCAGAGAGACCCAGATTCTTTCTGGATGTAGAAGACAGAACTCCAGCCTGTGTCCTTGGCCTACTAGGTCTAGAATAAAAGGGCTGGAAGAAATCCTCTTCCATAGTGGGAGGAAGGCCCCTAAACTTCCTCCCACCCTGGGAAGGGAGTCATTGGGGCTTGTCGGGGCGTTGAGGAGGGTTAAACAGAATGTTGCCCTTCCCTTTTCCTTTATGCCCGGTCCAATGTTTTTTGAAATTTTGCTGGGTTTCAAAAGACTTCTGCTGTTTACCCCTGCCACGAGCATTCCTCTGAGCATAGGGGAATTTCTTCTTTTCTGGGAATCCCTTCTTTTTATCCGCTGTACGCTCCAGGGCTTCTGTTAGGCCTGGGCCAAAAAGGTGGTCTCCTGTGAAGGGAAGACCACAAAGGCGAGATTTAGAAGTAACATCACCTGACCATGTCTTGAGCCATAGGCTTCTTCTGGCCGTATTAGCCAAAGCTGAGGTCCTTGCTGCCATTCTTACAGCTTCAGCTGAAGAATCCGCCAGGAATCCAATTCCCTGAAACAAGAGTGGAAATGATTTATTAATCTGTTCCCTCGATGTTCCAGCAGACAAGTGTGTTTGGATTTGAGATAGCCAGAGCTCCAGGTGTCTGGCTATGCAGGTGGATGCCAGGGCTGGCTTTAAGCTCATAATGGAGGCTTCCCAGACCCTACGCAAAGAGATATCAGTTCTCTTATCCATAGGGTCTTTTAGAGCTCCTGAATCCTCAAATGCCAAGTCAGTGCCTTTGGAGATTCTGGAAAGGGAGGCATCCAGCTTAGGGATTTTGTTCCAAGGCTGATCCCCACTGTTGTCAAATGGATACCTTCTTTTCAAAGTCTTTGGAAAAAAAGGCTTTTTATCAGGAGAATTCCACTCCTGTTTAATCATATCCAATAGGGAGCTATGCACAGGGAACACTCTAGCATGCTTTTTATGACAAGCGTACATCAAGTCATGCTTAGAGAGATGCACTTCTTCCTCCTCAATTTCTAGAGTTGTATAAACTGCCTTTAGTAGGTTATCTACATCCTCCAAGCTCAATTTAAAGTTGGAGCTATTATGGGAATCCTTGTCTATGGGTTCCTCCCCTGATCCTGATCCTTCTTGCTCCCCACCGGAGGAGTGGGAAGAAGAAACTTCCTCCAAACCCACTGGGATATTCAAAGATGGGGCCTGAGCCAATGGAGCCTGAGCTGGGGTGGAAGGCTGGACTGGTGCCTGCATCTTTTCAACGAGAGTTTTGAATGAACTAATGGTACTTTTTAGTTCATCTCTCACTGAGGTCAGCATTTTCTGGGTAGAGACTGCAGGGTCGTCTCTGACCAGTTTAGCTATACATGCCCGGCACACTGCTTTGTTCCAAGAGGAACTCAGTTTCTCTCCGCATACAGCACACTTCTTTTTGGGGGGCTGAGGTGGGTTATTGTCCTGAGCCTTGGCCTGGAAGATAAAAGACAAGAGAATTATAATCAGGGAAACTTGTCCTCCTCCCACCTCCCGCTTATCCCCCATTTGTGATTTAGAAAAGAGGGAGCGGTGCTGCTTAACCCCTGCCCCTAACGATAGAAAAGAGAGGGGGGAAGGGGAACGGAGTTCCTAACAGGTATCTGCAAATAGGGTGTACATTTCCCCTTGCTTACCTGAGAGGTGCCGATGCCAGAGCCGACTTCCACCGCCTGTGCGGTTACTGTCGTGTCCATCGCTCTGTATGGTGATCCCAGCACTGCTGTTTCCACCTAACATCGGTCGCCCATATGTACTCACTGTTCGCGCCTTCGGAAACTGGAACGAGGGTTTCCGGCGCCCGCGGATGCCGTCACTGCGCCGGAAGTGACACTGTCGCTTCCCGTGAGGCCAGAGTGGATACGCTGAGTTCCGCCCCCTCCGTTTTTGGCGCCAACTTCAAAATTTCTTCCGAAGTTAGCGGTTCCGGGTACACAGGACTCTGCTCCAAAGAACCAGCCGACCAACGGAGTGGACTCCCCAACGTTCCACCAGACAGCATCCGTAGTCCTGCCGAGAGGCTAGAAGAACAGGAGACAGCGGTCAGCCCCTATTGCGGCACTAAGGGGGTACCGCTATGGGCTGAGGAGATGCATCTTTCCAAGTCTTTCCAAGGACAGTCCAGGAGACCGGGAGCTTCAGTTCCAGGAACATGTTACCCCCTGTCCGGAGGAAACACTAAATACTGAAGGTGAGGACTAAGGCACCGCCTTTTATTTTGAATTTTGGAATGTGTTTCCTGTCCCTGGGGGAGGAGCCTAAGGTCTCATGGGCTGTCCTGGAAGACGACTTTGAGAAAATTACTTTTTTTTTTTCCAAAAAACGATCCCACCGTGCTACACCGCCCCCCTGCAAGTCAGACACGCCCGCAGACCCCCAAAAGAGAGAGGCCCCCAGAACCCACTGTCCCAAAATGCAGTCTCAGGATAGCACGTGTAACCAGCAAGCCCTCCCATAAGGGAGTGAGCAATGGAAACTGCCCAGGGTGAAGGGAGTAGCTCCACCCCCCGGAAAACACCTCCAGGCACTCCCACCTAGATTCTCAGCAGAGAATCCACTGCAAAATGGCCAAAAACAGGTGTACCAAGCTGGCTGCTGCCATAATAGCAGTTGAGGCTACAACAAAATGGCGGCACTGCCCCACAACAGGACCCCACAGGGAGACGCCCGCAAGCCATCCTGCTGCAGGAAGCCCTGGAGGAACCCCTGCAAAAAAGATTAAAGATAATGTGCTAGGCTGGTGTGCCCTCTGTACATTCCTTTTGCAGAACCTGTTTGGGTTACCACGACCCGTTGAGAGTGGCAGCACAGCCGAAACAACTTCAATCAGACTCAAATCGCATATTTTGGGATACTAGCCGCAAGGCTACCACTCAAGCACAGGAGTCAATTGCTCTTTGTATAAAGCTTGATCGCTCTCAGTTCCAAAATATTGATTGGCAAGGAGGACTCTGTCGTCCAAGTCCCCTGGGCACAGAGCTGCCCCAGCCTGACAGGCTGCCATCCGTGGTGACCACTGTCCAGAACAGCAGCAGGAAGGACTTGCCCTGACAAAGAACAGGTGACTGGATCCACCAGGACAGAGCCAACTTCGTTGAGATGGCTTAAAGGAATCTTTTGGGTCCGATGACGGAGGATCCCTGTTCCTGTTCGCCAGAATCTTTCTGCAGAGGCCTCGAATGAGACTGAGCAAATAGGACTGCTTTGAAGGTTGATACCATCAAGTCCAGGGCCCTCATGCAAGCCCTCAAGGAGGACTGATTGGTTTCCCATCATCAAACTTACCACCCTTTACAACTTCTGAAGCTTTTCCAAGGATAGAAAGACCCTCGCCAGTGCAGAGTCAAGAGTCAGCCCCAGATAAGTGACCCGTATGGATGGCTTTAAAGCAGATTTCTTGAAATTGATCCTCCACCCAAATTTTGGAGGGTCTGAACTGTTATGAGAGATGTTGGCCAACAGATCCAAATGAGAGTCTGCTCGCAACAGGAGATCATCCAGATATCCCAAAATTGAGATTCCTTTCTGACCAAGGCCAGCACCTTGGTAAAATCTCTGTGAGCGGAGGCGAGACCAAAGGGTAATGCCACAAATTGAAAATGCTCCTCTGCCACCGCAAAGCAGAGTAATCGCTGATGTCCCTTGAATATGGGGACATGGAGAGGTGCATTTTTGATATATAGGGAGGCCAGAAAATCCCCAATTCTAGGATGCCACCACTGACCAAATGGACTCCATTCGAAACTTCTGCACCCGCACAAAGCAGTTCAGAGCCTTGAGGTCCAGGATTGGACGCACCTTGCCCTCCTTTCTGGGCACCGTGAACAGGTTTGAATAGAAAACCTTAAGCGCATTCCTGTGGAGGAACCGGCACAATCACTCCTGAGCCAGAAGATCCTGCACAGCTTCCCAAAGATCTTTCAAACGCTCTGGAGACGGATGAAAATTTGATTGAAAAAAAACCTGTCCCTCAGCCGGGGCCAAAAATCGATCTTGTACCCGCAACAAATCAGTTTGCAAACCCATTTGTCTTGAACGAAGAAAGTCCAGGGTTCCGGAAAGAAGCGCATAGCCCCCCCCCCCCCCAACCCCAGAAATGGGTGAGGGCGCCCCTTCATGCTGAAGAGGACTTGTCCGCAGCACCGGATTGACTGGCCTTGGACTTGCCCCAGTGCTTCTTAGCCCCTCCAGAAGCTCTGACGGCTTACCTTTTTCTTGCGCCACGGGGGCATGAAAAAACTGAGCAGTAAAGGAAGGACCTTTTTACCTTTTGGAGGATTGAGGAAGAGTACTCTTCCTGCCAGTCAGACCCTTCATCAACTCATCCAGTGGGTCACCAAACAGATCTCCCTTTTCTGGGAGAGTGTTTGTCAGGGCTTTCTTGGAAGCTTAAGCCCCGTACACATGTACCGATCGTCGGCGAACGATCGGCCGTCTTTTGTCCAGGGCTGTCGGTGTCTGTTGAAAAGTGCAAAAGACTGCACAAGAATTTTGTCCGCCGACAACAGCTGACTGCAGAAGTGATGTCATGTAATGGTTAACTTTCCCTGTGTTTTTCCTTTTCTGAGCATGCCCAGTCTTGCAAATCTGCGGTCTGTCGGCCGAAATCTGTACTGACTGGCGAACAATCGGCCGCTCTGGTGTCGGCATACAAAAATTTTAATGCTTGCATGACAGATTCTTTTCGGCCGAATGTGCGCTGTCGGAGGCATCATACTAACAAGCCTACAATTGGCAGATCGGTCGTCGATCGGTACGTGTGTACGGGGCTTTAGTCAGCCGACCAGCTCTTCAGCCAAACCATGTGCCTTAAGGCAATTCCCACAGCCGAAAATCTGGCCACCAGGGGAGCCGCATCCATGGATGCATCACACAGGAATGCCTCGACCATCTGGTCCAAGAGTTCCATTAGTTCTGGGGAACTACGTCAGGGTCCAATATCCCTTTCAGAACCCTAACCGTCTGTCTGGTTTAGTATCACCAATACTGGTTTCAAAATGGAACCCGCCAACACGTGAAGATGGTGAGAAAGGGATTACGCCTGTCCACTAGATCCATGAAAACCAGGGAATCTTCAACAGGTACAATAGATTTTTTTCAACCTGGAAACAGGGTGGTCCACCTTAGGTGGCACCGTCCAATGGTTGGAGACCGTATCAGCAAAAGGATACTGGCATTTAAAGCGTTTTGGCAAAACTAGCACATGCTTAACGCGCCGCCATTGGTCATTCACAATATCATAAATCTCGGGACAGGGTAAAACCTTGCCAGACTTGTGTCTTGCGGGAGCCAAAGGCCACCCGCACCCCTGCCGGCGGGGGCTCATCAGCCAATTTTAAAGTTTACTCACTGAAATAGTCAGGGCTTCCACCAAAGCACGTTCCTACGCTGCAGCTGAAGACAGGTACTCTTCATCTGACTGCAAGGACAGCGATCCTTCAGGTAGGGGGGTTATCAGCCTCTGATTTAGAGGACTCCACCAAAGATGGAGAAGGCAACCTTTTTCATGACAAAATCAACTTATTGCCAGGCTTTCCAGAGCTGCTGAAATGGCGGCCAGCGACTGCGATCCGGACTGTCCAGAGTGGGTCTGAGGGTGCAGCAGGCAGAGGAGACAGGGGAAGTGACTTTGGCCTGGATGTAAAAAAGGTCACGCTGCTAGTGCAGTACATAGGACTACACAAATGGTTGTCAATGCATTTTAATAGGAAGCTCAGGGAAAAGGTCTGCCCCATACAAGTTAATAGGAAAATTCTTAAGTGTGGGCAATGTACAAATGGCGGCGCCCACGGCCAGGGACCCCACACAATGAAGGCCTCATGGATCTATAACAAGACCCAGCAAGGAACAAAAAGGTACTATTTTGCTACCCCCTCAGGATGCCAGACGCACCCCAGTTACATAGCCCCCTGTTGGGGCAGGAGACAGGGCACAAAGGCCAGGGGGATATTTTAGGAGGTACAGGTCCTACTATCCCTATGAGAGGGCCCACATCCCCCCCAGGGGCAAGGGGGGGGGGGTCACATTTACACACTATACCATGGACCGGGTGTGCTCCGAAGTGGGGGGTGCTGCCAGCCGAGAGGTACACTGTGACTCAGGGCATTCCAGGTCATCACGTCCCAGCGAAACATCCGCTCACAAGCTCGGCACCATCATGGCAAAGCATCCTGCTCACGCTCATAGGCCAGAGTGGGGGGGGACCATAAGGATCTAGATTATTCAGTGCGAAGCCCCAGCCGGCAATGCTAGTTAGTGTTCAGGGGGATTCTCTTGGTGATCTACAAGAAAAAAAGTCAGTACTGTAAAGATAAATAAAATATTCTGAAAAAAAAAAACAAAAAAAAAACTAATTCCGAAGTCCCAGCAGGAAACCAAGGTCCTACTCCTTCTCTAGGCAGAAACAAACTGGTTTGCTGAATGTGTGTGGATTATGCCTGTGGGGACAGCCCCGTGGGCGTGTACATTTAAATTTTTCCTGCCCAGACTACTCCTGCAAGGAGCAGCATAACCTATTCAGCTAATGAACATGAGGCTGCATCAATGGATAAATCGCTGAGGGTGAGCGTTGAGCCACATCCGAAGGTGAGCGGGCAGGCGCCACAAGCACCAGATCAGCTTTCCTCCTACGAGCAGCCACCACTCTGCAATCATCTGCCTATTGCAGTGGCATTGCTACAGAGGGGCAAGTTATTCCTTGCCCCTACCCACCCTGCTAAATTAGGAGAAATCTCCCAGCTCGCTGGCAGCCTGTCTGTAAATAGTTGGTGGGACAGAAGCTGTATGTAAACTTACAGGTAAACATGCATTTGCTTGGTGTGGTTATTAGATTCTCACACTGCACAGTCCCCCCCCTACATGCAAATAGAGCAGCTGGGTCTGCTCTGCCTTTTGGGTTTGTTAAAGTGTAGTAAACTAGCATTGCATGTCGAGAAAAAAAAAAAAATCCCTGCAAAGTAAAGGTATAATGTGCATCGCCTGCTAGCACATTATGAAATATTTACCCAAGAATGAAGCCCTCCAGCAGCACATTGTCACCACTGACAGGGCTTCCATCTTCGCAGACTTCAGCCACCTGACTTGCTGTGAGCATGGAGCCCTGAAGGTACAGCACAGGTATACCGTTCCTTTAGAGTGCATGCGTCAGTGACATCAGCTGAATGCACATCTCCTAAACAGTGCATGTATAGGAGACATTTACTGTACCTACAGGTAAGGTCTAACATTACCTATAGGAGACATTTACTGTACCTACAGGTAAGGTCTAACATTACCTATAGGTACAATTCTGTCAGTGACAGTTCTAGTGCCCCTTCATTGGGAGGAAGAGAGCCCCATACATAGCTTCTGCCATTCTAGTCCTCCCACTGATGCCATGTCCTACTGTTGCGGATGGGGGAGGGGAGTAATGTTGCAAGGGATGCAAGCAAAGGGCTGCATCTGGCACACAGTTTGCAGACTGTTGATGTAAAGCAATTATTTTGCTTTTCGGTTTACATTGCTTTTAATAATTTTTGTAACTTAATTCAGCATAAAACATTTAACAGTGTCATTTCATGAGATAATGAGGGCATGTTTAGGGGCAGAGCAACGAGGAGGGTAACTTAAGGCCTGGCTAGTAGCTCAGGACTTGAAATTTTCAGTCCTGCGAAAGATCATGCCGAGCCTGTACCACATCTTAGGGAAGGAGAGTAATGTTGGTACCTCCCATGCTTTGTTTCTACCATCCTTGCAAGCCAGAGCAAGGGTAGTCTGACTCAAGAGCTTGATATTTGACTCATGTTTGATATAAAAAGCATTTGCCACAAAGATGTCCTTCAAGGCCTAATCTGAACAATTACCTTATGAGTTTTGCTCCACTTCAGACATGAACCAGTTGCTGGTATGACCGACATTCAGCAAATGTTCCAGTTTCATCATTGTCTAAAGCAGGGGTGGGGAACCTTTTTCCTGCCAAGGGCCATTTATAAAATCAATCGGGGCCGTACAAAATTATCAACTTAAAAATGTGCCTGTTATATTTGGTCAAAAAATTTAATTAACTCACCCCTAATGTGATGGCTG
This sequence comes from Pelophylax lessonae, assembly GCF_965119305.1. Classification (NCBI taxonomy): domain Eukaryota; kingdom Metazoa; phylum Chordata; class Amphibia; order Anura; family Ranidae; genus Pelophylax; species Pelophylax lessonae. The sequence goes on along the minus strand of NC_138773.1, from coordinate 175,610,573 downwards.
CAACTACTTTCTTTGGTGATGTGTGAGGTTAGCTGGTATTGATGATGTTGCTACTCGCAACTGGTTTTCCAGGTTTGTGTCGGTCAGTCTGGAATGCAGTGGACTTTATGGTGGTAAGCTTTGAAAATAACTGCTGGTGGGTATAGTTGGCTGGTACTGCTGTGGGTATTGCTGATTCAGGCTGGTGCTGTAGGTACTGCCTTGGGTACTGCTGGTTAAGGCTGGTACTGCTGTGAGTACGGCTGGCACTGCTGTGTGTTCTGCTGGCGGTAAATGCTGGCTAGCAGCGGCGCCGCACTGGAGGGGAGGAAGAGGCGATGTTTCCTGTATTGTCACAGGTGGAGTGCATTTGATATCACTCCGCCTGTGATTCACTCAGACTGTCAGAACAGAGCCAGAACTATACAGGAAGCATTGGCTCCGTTCTGACAGATCAGCTGAGAGACACAGACTCCGCTGCACGGGGGGCCGGACCAAATGACTGAAGGCTGCATACGGCCCCTGGGACGTAGGTCCCCCACCCCTGGTCTAAAGGTATCGCAACAATGATGTCCATGCAAAGTCAGACTCCTGAATGAAAGTTGCAATTGCAGAGGACAGCTGAAGAAGTTGAAAGTTTGGATGTGATGCACATGTATTTGTGGAAAATTGCCATGTAGACAGGCTCAAAGCTGTCTACAGAAAAAGCAGCACTTTGGCTTCTCAAGAGAACTCAAAAAATTACTTTACCACTGCCAACCTCAGACTTCACTAAATGGACTAGCAGTGACAGGGGAATTAAAGCATTTTCTTTCTTCCAACAACTAGGCTGTTGGTGTAAAGGGATTTGAGCTAGGAACAGATAATCCCCTTACAGTAGCCTCAGATTGCTCTGGGATGTTAAAGACATTCAAAGTTTAAGTTGACCCAGCCCTTCGCAAAAATGTTTGCATTTACAATCCTCAGTTTCTTGGCACATTTTGCTGTTCATGGTAAAACATTTCTAAGACCGAAAGACCGATTACTTCCTAACACCGATTGGGATACACCCCCATTACTTAGAAACAAACAAAGATGGGAATCATCGAAAGAAACCCTGAAATCACTAGAACTTTAGATACTACACTCCTACATGTCTGCATCTCTAACGAATTCTAGCAGAAGAGAGATGCACGTTTTCTCAGATTCTTACAATGAAAAACAAAAGCTGTGATAGGCTATCTAAAATCTATAGTTCCAAGAGGCAAATGTGGGCTTTTCCCTCAGTGAGGCCAAGCAGACCCCAAAATCCCCACATTCCAAGCCTTGAATAATCAGTAAGGACTTTACAATTTTTACAGTATGTTTTTTCAGGCATTCCTGGATCGTCTGCACACGACATTTGGAATGGATTCTCAATAGTATAATATTTGAAATCAAAGATTAACAGGCCGCATCATGTTACACCCTGCATAATCTATTGGTTTTTAATTTTGTCCTAGCTCATGCCATATTTAGTCCCCACCCTCTTCAGCATGTCTTTAGGGCCTGTTCTGAACACACGCAATAGCTGGAGCTAGGCATACTAAGGTACTTATGACCTTTATAGAAAGCTTTAAGGTAAAAACTTGTGCAGATCTTCAATCTGCAGGATGTCATCTGGATCAAGTCACTGTCTGCCCACACTGCTGAGACTGAAAACACCGCTAACTCACCATATTTGGATCAGTTCCAGAGACGACATTTTCAGTGCTTAGAAGGGGAAGCCATAAAGATGGCGCTTTTGTGCTCTGGATAGGGATGGCTGAATTAGCGTCATTGGCACAAATATATCCGAATTAGCACCATTATTGGCCCACAAATATCCAACAGTTACAGAAAAGTTGGTCTTAGTCAGGTAGGCCACTTGTTAAATGCCCAAAATAGAGCTAGAATCAGATGCAGACACCAGTATTATAATGGAGTCTTGCTCTGGTGCAAAGGAAGTGTAGTCGCCCTGAGCGGTTGAATATTTTACAGGCCTTCACAGCAAACATTCACCTAACTTTCTGGGGCAGGGAGCAAACTCAAAATCTTTACAGGAATGAAACCATGTGCAGTCACCTAGACCCAGCCCTGTTCTTGTTTGAGATAAAAATTAAGCCACAGGTCTGTTTTAGGCATTGCTAACAGCATTTTGGGTTCAGATACAATTATCACATGATGTATTTGTAATGCAGCTTTTTAATGATCATGATATACAAATATTTTGCTACAAAAAGGCAAATATTTAGCATTTCAAGAATTTAATATGCAAAGATGCATCCAAACAGATGTTTAACCTTGCACTACCCATACCAAAACAAACCAATTTTATTTTTCAATGTCGTCCATTTGGAAAAATAAAATAAAAAATAGATTAAAGTTGCAGTTGTTTGACATCAAAGTCCACAATGGCAAAAAAGCAACATATCCTGAAAGTCTAGGCACATATTTGGAAACAGAGTTTCCCTATTTACAATTATGTGAATGAGAACACAAGTAAATCACTAGGAAGGTACCAAGGCCTATTATATTTAATACTTTCTGCCCACACTGATTTTTATCACCCTGATTTACGAATGCTGAGTGATCAGCACAACTATTTTTTTTTGGGGGGGGGGGGGGGGAATAGGCAAATATATAAAAGGTGAAGTGGATCATAAAGAAAAAATATTTTTGAAAGACATTTATTTTTAAAAAGTAGTTTGAGGAAAATTGGTAATCACAAGTCAAACCATTTAAAAAATACATGCAAAACCTCTGCATAATCTAAATCACGGGTTTGTCTACATGAGCAGAAAAACAAAATATTAACAAAAACTACCAGAACTTGTGTCACAAAAAAAGCTGTTTATAACATACATCACTGGTAAGCATTACTGTATGCACAAAAACATTTGCTTCATAATTCAGATGGTTGAATCTATTCAGCTTTCAGTATCGACCTAAAAACCAAACACATATATATTAGTTTAAGACAAGGAGTTCAACTCCCTAGAAATTATACAAATGCATTAAAAAAAAAAAAAAAAAAAAAAAATGAATAGCAAAATTAGCCAACATGTCATCTTTTATACACAAACCCCCCCCCCCCCCCCCCACAAAAACCAAGATTTAGGGAGGGAAGGATTAGTAATCTGAAAGTCAAATCCCCCCACCCAGTATCCCTCTGTTGTACAAAAAATACCTATACTGGGATATTGCAGGGAAACTAGTGTGTAATTTAATGCCATAAGAGATACAGTTTGGAGTGAACTTTATCTGGAAAACAAAAAAAAAAAAAAGCCCAAGGCAGACCTGGGCTAGCTGTCCAGAATCTCAGGCTCTTTCGGTCACAATGCATTTTACAGGCAGGTTAGATTGCCTCCTCACCACCCGATTTAACCCTATAATGCCACACTACAATCGAATGCATTGCACAGCCCGACCCAATTGAACTGTGGGTGTGACAAGTGATGCCGCTTGTCAAACTCAGTGGCTCCAAAGCAAAATGGCCCATTTCCCATGTGGGTCCTTGGGTAAATTAACTGCCAACCCCTAGTCTAAGGTAACAAAACTGCCACAAGTGCATCTTTAAATCCCCCTCTCTGCATGAGGCACACCAAGTAAAGAGGCTACCACAGGACCACAAGCCTAACCAACCAAAATCCTGCTTTCAAACTTACGTGGAGAGTAGGAACGTGATCTGGATCGAGATCTATATCCACCTCGGCTGTAGTATGGTGAGGGAGATCTCCTCCTAAATAATTATATAAATACACATTACATACATGTGGATGTTTCAAATACTTAATGTTCCATGGTCAAGAATTATTTTCCTAAATTTAATTATAAGAGCTGTGATCAGTTATACTTTAAAACAGCACCTTAAATAAAATAAGCATCTGCGGAAATGGTGAGTAAAATTGGAAACCGCAAACTAAATAAAAAAGGTGCTCACATGACCAAAATGGTAATAAATATAGCGTCAGCAAGCACATATTCAGAGTACAGCTAAGCTGCACTGAATGAATGGTCCTCCCATTTTTTTCCTTTCACAGGATTCTGTTTGTAAAACAGATGTATAATTAAAAATTTCAAAAAAGGGGCAAACAGTGAGAAAATAATGAAGACAGTAGTTACCTAGAAAACTGGTCCCGATCCTGTCCACCACGCCACCCTCCGCCACCTCTGAAATACACAGTAGAATAAAGGTTAACATGCAATAGATTACCAGATGAAAATGTTTTTTACAGAATTCAAAGTAAGCTTGTATATGATCCATGTCAGGTGATGTAACCGTTTCACTAAACAGCAGAGAAGGCTTGTAGTTGTGCCCCCCCCACCCCCACACAGAAAGGTTCCACTGACAGTTTTGATCTTCTGAAAAAGTCCAAATCTAATCTACACACCAAGCACTGAACTGGGGGGGACCACCTGTGGCGAAATACATGGGCTACCAGTCCTAAACTTGCCTGTATATCGCTAACTTGAACAGTAAAGAGATAAGGAGACATGACATCCCTGAAAATGTTAACTGCTGCAAACTTCTCTGGATAGTTAATCACTACAATGCATAAGATGACATGTGAAGATGTCAAAGGATGGAAAACGTACAGTGAATGAGCACTGACAATTTGCCAAAACTTAAAGTAAAAAGCAAGTCAATTTGTAAATAAAGTGGAACTTCACTCTCAATCAACATGAACTGTTTTTAAATTCTCCTGCTACCAACATTAGTATATATTTAGTTTTAAACTTTCACATTTTAGTTACTTCCTGGTTTCCATGCCTAGGCAAACGAGCTAATGGCAGATGGATTCCAGGAAGTAAAGGATATACGATTCATCTGCCCTTACTCAAAATGGCCACAACCAGAAATGCTAGGGGGTGTTTTTCAAAATGATGATTTCTCCGCAAAATAAAGCATGGAGACATTGATGGGGGGGGGGGGGGGGGGTGCTTTGAATACTACAAATGAATTAAATAGAATTTTTGGTTTGTGGTGATCAGAACCAGTGCAGTTCCACTTTGAGTGGAAGTTAAGGCAAAACCGAATGCTAAACCTTATCAATCTAACCGTAACAAAAAAAAAAAAAACCACAATACAGTAAACCCCCCTCCATTGCGGGGGTTACGCTCCAGGCCCAGCCGCGAAAAGTGAAAATCCGCGAAATAGAAAAACCCTATTAAAATGCATTGTAGACATCTTTTTTTACTGTCACTGTACGTGTAAGAGCATTTTAAGGTCTTTAAACACTTTTAAAACAATAGAAACTAATTTAAACACATAAAAGATACTGAGAGACATAGCAAGAGCTATGGAAAACACAAAAATAATTTAATGATTTATATAGTAAAAACAACATTACAAAAAAAAACGCAATATACCGGGACCGCAAAAACTGAACCGCGATGGAGCGGGGGGTTTACTGTACTACTTTAATCGTAACAGTACTAACCTGTAAGAGGATCTACTGTAGTATTCTCTGTCATCATATCCCCCTCTGTCATATCCTCGATCATAATAATCTCTGCGACGTGTGCTTCCACTAGGTAAAATGAACAAAGACATTTTTGAAGCGGAATCTATTTATGCAAACATTTTTTTCAATATAATCGAAATTTCTCACACCTCACCAAAAAAAAAAAAAAAAAAAAAAAAAGAAGTGGTATCCTAAATGTGTTACATTTCCTCCAAAATAAGCCTACCAGCCCTCCAAAATTAGAAAAAAGTGTAGAATTATTCTACAAACCGGTTTAGGTTTATACTTTGCTGCTTGCTCTGTGCAATGAAATTGAATAGAGCAGCCCTGAACCCACTCTTCTTGGGTTCCCCCAGGCGCTGCTTGCTGCCCCCCCCCCCCCCGGTGAGTGCCCCCAAGCCTCGCTGTCTGCGTCCCATTTACACTCTGCCCTGCCCCATCACTGACTGATCAACAGCAGCATGAGCCACTGGCCTCAGAAAAGCCAGTGACAGGATGCCTAAATATTTATCTTAATGCATCAAAGAAAAAAAAAAAAAAAAAAAAAGGTTTAGGCTTTGGAACTACTTTAACTTCAATACAGTGCACTTTCACCCCCTTCCTGCCCAGGCCAATTTTCAGCTTTCAGCACTCTCACACTTTGAAGGACAATTGCACAATCATGCTACACTGTACCCATATAAAACTTTTTTTTTTCACACAAATAGAGCTTTTTGGTGGTATTTAATCACCGCTGGGTTTTTTTATTTCTTCCAAAAAAAAAAAAAAAAAGAAGTTTTTCTGTGAGTAAATTTTGAAAAGAAATACATTTTTCTCCTTCGCTGATGTGCGCTAACGAGGCTTCACTATGGGCGCTGATGGTGGGCACTGTTTTCGCTTTTCTGTAATCAGTGCCCCGATTACCTGTCCTCGTCTCCCCGAGGAGGAGCCGCTGATCGTCTCTCCTCGCCTCACGCTGACATCTGGGAGATGTTGCACACAGGTGGTTCTAATCCCTTTATGCAGCTCCTGCCCGTGATAAAATCAGTGAGCAGGGCACAGTTGTGCTGTGTATGTCAATGGACACAGCCTGGGTTCAGAAGTGTGACTGCAAGAGTCCTTCAAAGCAAGCGGTGTGCTATGGGGGCAATCGCAGAGAAGGAGCAGACAGTAGCTGCTCTATGCAACCATTGCAATAAATCCGTATAAATTAAAAAAAAAAAAAAAAACAGAGGCCTTTAGAATCGCAATCACTGTTTTTTAAATGCAGTTTTCCAACCCCCAGGTAAATGTTTCCATTAGGACATATAGAGAAAATCATGCTTTCAATAAATAGAGAGGTTAGGTACTCACTAGGTTGGCCTTCCCATGTATATTCCTGGTGTAGGGGTGTGGGGCCTTTTTGTAATTGAGAAATCTACACGTATGCGTCTTCCATCAAGTTCCATTCCATTTGCACGTTCTTTTGCCTAAAAGATTTACCACATGACATTGATTTGAAAAGCAGAGGATGGTTTTACTACTTCATATCAATTCAAACAATGAATTTGGCCAGGCAAAACCACCACATTGAATGAGAATCTTCAGTCCTCCTCAAAAAAATTCAAAGTCAACAACTACAAATACTGAAGCTGCTGACTTATTAAAAAAGGACACTTCTGCGTTCCTGCGTTGTCCTCACCCATGCTAGTTCTTTGCCGTGTGTGTATATATCTATCTATCTATCTATATCTATATATATATATCTATATCTATCTCTCATGAGGCGTAAACCAGGAGCTTCCTTCTGGGTAAAGCTTTACTTCGGGGAAAATCCCCACCACACACTACACTTCTAGATGCAAATTAACTCCATGAATGAAAGACTTGGCTGTGAACAAAGCCTTCCAGCAGTACGCTGTCGCTCTTGATGTGGCTTCCATCTTCACCCGGTATTCCTTTTGGATTCACGGGCTGTGGCCACTTGACTGGGCAAGCCCCAAAGACATCACTTCCGCCGCCCATGCATCACAGCTCTATGGATGGCATGCAGTGCGCCAGTGACACACTGCTAAAGTAAATATCTCTGAAAAAGGTGCACATTTGAAATATTTACTGTACCTACCAGGTAAGTCTTACGGTATAAAATACAAAAATGCCTTTATTACCACTAATGTTAGGCACTGCTCCATAAGCGATCAGCTCCAAATAAGTAGAAGAATTTACAATGTTTTATGAGCCACACATACTACCTTTTATTGTAAAACTTCACAGAGAGAGCTCCCAGTGAGACAAACAGCAGGTAACAGGGTGCCGTGTGGTGGCCCTGCAGCTTACACATGCATTTGCAAATGCATGTCAACTAAACCCCTGTTCTTTATACGAGACAGGTCTACTTGGTTGGTGGTAGACTGGAGGGTGAGGTGAGTACATCAGACTGGGGGCTGGCTGGCTTCCATGCACCTCTTTTAATCCTTTCAACTTCAGTTTTTCTGATACAGGGATGGAGACGCTAGGCATTACCTGCTGGTGTCTCACTTAAAGTCCCACATAACCTACATTGCTTGTGAGACAAACAGCATGCATGCATGCATGCATGCAACAACAGTCATTTCTCACCTCCTTTGCGTCTTCAACATTTTCAAAGTAGACAAACGAGAAACCCCTGGAACGTCGAGATTGCTGATCATACACAATGGATACATCAGCTATTGGACCATATTTTGAAAATACTTCTCTTAGATCTCGCTCCGTTGTGTAAAGACTTAGGCCAAACACGCCCAAACAGCAGTTAGGATCAGGATTTGCCTGCAGTGGGAAAACATTCACATCTTAGCACTGCTCCTCTTTCACCAAATACAAACATTGAAAATAGACAAACAAAATCTGTCAGGAAAGAAATATAGGAGCTTGAACTGTGGATTTGGTGACCAAATAGGCAGACAGGCAACAAAGAACTTGTAACCATTATGGCCTGTGGTCTGCCTTAAATTTTTTTTCCCCAGCACGGAATTAGGCCCTGTTCACACCCCCGACACACTGCAGTGTCACTTGTGTGTTTTTGGAGCGGCACCATTCCATTTTAATTGGGCCTCCCTCCACACAACAAGCTCATGTACCAAATTTTGGCACTGAGCGAGGCCGTGATGTTCATGCATTTTGTCACGAGAATCACAGCGCAAAGAAAAAAAAAAACAAAAAACAACGCTCCGCATTTGGGGTGCCATTAAGAAATAATGGCACTGCAACTGCGTATGCTTTCCTGCGAAAGGCATTAACAGGGCCCTAAAGACCAGTGGGGAAAGGCTTTAACTTATTCATGTTAAACGGTCTCTACCCACAGGTCTATGGGAATGCAAAACCAGCTTGAAGTAGGTCAACTGAAATCAATTCTAAATGATCTTAGAAGTGTCTCAAACTTATGTAAAAAAAAACATGCTGGCATTTGCAGCCCATCAACACGTCTTTACCATGCCTGCATCTGTGGGGATGCAGCCATCATGGCTGAGGCAGGGGCTGTGCTTCCTCAGAGCTGGCCTCCCATGCAATTACGGATTTAAAAAAAAAAAGTAATCTAATCAAGTAACAGCCATGGTGGTTCCAAACCCATAGATTAACAAAATAGTGGAATCGCTGTACTGCAGTTCTCCCTCCAGCAAGAAGAGTAGTACTATCACTAAATCTAACTTTTTTCAACTTGGCACTGCGCGACTTTAACTGACAATTGCGCAGTCATGCAATGCTGTACCCAAACAAAATTTACGCCCTTTTTTCCAAACAGAGCTTTCTTTTGGTGGTATTTGAGCACCTGTGCCCTTTTTATTTTTTTGCGATATTTAATAAAAAAAAGCGAAAATTTTGCGAAAAATTGTCATTTTCTACGTTGACTGTTAAATATCCAATATATTAAATTTGTCATATTTAGGCCAAAATGTATTTAGCTACATGTCTTGGACAAATTCTCAATTAAAGTATTTTTATCCACTTAAGACCGGAAGATTTTGCCCCCTTCCTGACCAGGCCATATTTTGTGATTCAGCACTGCGTTATTTTAACATACAATTGCGTTGATCACCTGTGCCATTTTTAATTTTTGAAATATATATATATATATATATATATATATATATATATATATATATATATATATATATATATATATATATTTTTTTTTTTTTTCATTCTGCTATATAAAAAACATTGGACCCGTAACATTTTTGGGGGGGACCAGTGACATTACTACAGTAATCAGTACTAAAAATATGCACTGTTACTACTGTAATAATGACACTTGAAGGGATTAACCCAGGGGCAATCAAAGGTCAAGTGTGAGCCTAGGGGGTGTTGCCTTGTGAAATCAATACAGAGACCCGTATTCCTAAATAGGAGGAACACAGGAGCTCTGCGTTGATTATTGAGAGAATGGTCTGCTATGTTTACAACAGCAGACCGTCCTTTCTTCACGGGTAGAGAGATTGCGGGTGCCCGGCGGCAAGAGCAGCCACGTGGATCGTCTTTCCCGCTGACGTGTGGGTGCGTGCGCCACCAGGATCGCTCCCACAGTCAGCCGTACAGGACGGCAATTTGCAGGAACCTGCAGCCGTATAACTGCAGCGGCTGGTCGGCAAGTGGTTAAAAAGTAACGCAAGGATAAAAATTATCCAACCACAGTTTCCCCTTAAAAAAAAAAAAAAAACAACTCAGCAGTGGCAACTCCTATATTTCTACTCCCGAAACATTTTACTTAACATAACATTTGTGTATTGTAGTGAAAAGTGGTTATTCAAGAGCATACCGAACTTACTCTACTCCCTATATGCCGCCTTCGATTTGACATGGGAGAGCGACTGTGGCTGTGACGTCTTCGGTAGTCTCTACTATATGAGCGGCTTCTAGACCTTCTGTGAGACCTTGAACGAGTACGAGACCTTGTGTAATGACGTCGAGAACTTCTTCTTGACCTAGATCTACAAGGAGAGAAAAGAAAAAGGGCGAATGATTGAAACATTCTACCAAGAACTCATACATTTTTCTGTACAAACAGAGGTGTCCGTAAATGTGTACCTTGATTCAGACCTAGATCTTGACTTTGATCTTGAATGTCTGGACCCTTCTTTAGACCTTGATCGTGCAGGAGAACGATTCGGGGAATGGCTTGCAGATTTGCCTGATCGACGAGCACTGCCGCTCCTTGAAGCAGATCGAGACTCCTGAACCCAAACAGATACACTTTTACTACAAAACACTTAAAACATTTTTAATATAGATATTATAAAAATAAAAAAAAAAAATAAAAAAAACTTTGTGGAGGTTGAAATAAAACTCCGCTTTTAAATAAGTCTATAAAAGATGTCTTGGTGTCTAAATTTACATAATTTCCCCCTGTTTACCCTGTATGCATTCTTAAACAGATAATGCATGCATTTATTCTGAAAAAATGTACAGGGACACAGAAACAGACTAGTAATTACTTAGCGTAGAGAATTATGACTCCAGTTTACTTCTTATCTTAACTTCATTTTTTATTTCATTTCTTTCTTCATTTCTTCAGTCATTCAAATTCTGACTTCTTTTTCATCTTCCCCACTTCATACTTATTCTCAATATTCTACAAGTAGGACTTCAGCTCTGACAATTAGCATGCATAGTTTTTTTTCAAATTCAGCTTCACTTATTTCTGAGCTTCAAATAATTCTCATTTAAAAAACGTGTCAAATGACGACTTCTGTATTTTCCTTCTTCAATTTTAACCTTAACAGAAAAAGAACAGGATGGAGTTTAAATTCTTCAGGATCAAAACTCTGTGAAAAGTGTTAAAACACGAAAGAAAGAAAATATACCTAAACGTCAAATCATCTGATTTGTCTTTCATATTTAGACAGTTTAAATTGTAATGTAATCTTTTATCTAATTAGATATATTTGAGAATTTTAACTCCAATCAAAAAAAAGAAAAAAACCCTTACACTTTTCATAATAGAAACCTGCCTGAAAAAAAAAAATGGATACAATTTCTGCAGGCTTGAAGGCCTACTTGCATACAATATATGTATATATACACACACAAATTCTGTATGCCAGCAACTCATAATTACAACTGCCAAAAATGGGTATTTCGCAAAACTAAGACCAAAAAATATTATAATTGAGGTCCACTGACATTTCCGTTATGAATGGGTACGTACTGGTGGGTAGAACAGACGACTTGGCTTTATCTCACACAAATTTCATTACCCTGCATAGGCCTTGGGCCAATCAATAAGGCCATATCAAGGGGTCAGGAAGTTGTATCTGGTTCCCCCCAAAAAAGTTTAATTTTCAGTTCTGGAGAAAGTATCCGGCAATTTTGTTATGCCAACTGCCAAAGCCAAACTATAGTACCAGAGAATGCTGGAAGGAGTCCCTAAGACTCTAAAAAAAATACCCCCACACAGTAATTTGCTGCAATGCAAGTGCACCGATGAGGTGTGTTGGGGTGCCATCTGAAGTGAATGGCACCACAGAGTATCAACACTTGGGGTTAATAGACCCCTTACATCAGCTCGGTTCACTGCCTATTAATTTTCTTTGTTTGGGAGCCAAACTGGGTCCTATTATTATGCAGTGTGCCGACGGGGCCTAGCCCAGGCTGTATTGCTGAACTGTTGTGTATCGGGGGGGGGGGGGGGGGGGGGGGGAGGTCATTGAGAGATCCATTACCCAACAGTGCAATTCTAGCAGGAAAAAAAATCCTCACATTTCTTCTGTATTTAGTTTTCCTGAAGTTTAGCGTTAATAGTTTCAGAGAAGCTGAAGGAGCCTTTCCATGCATGTTATGTTCATAAACTGGCTGAGAAAACCATAACCTATATAGGAATAGCCTCATTTTGCCTTTGATGCTTTATCATAGCCCCCCTTAGGCTTTATTTTATGACCTTTTTGTAGCAACCAGGGGAAGAGTGAAGAGAAATACTATATGGTGCCACTTGAGTCAGTTTGAAGTCACCCACAAGCATTTTCATCGCACAAGGGAAGCTTTTTACAGGTAACCAACATGCACATAAAAAGTAATGCAAAGCCATGTCATAGGAAGATTGTCGTCAAAATAAAGAATCTGAAAAGAATCTGATGACCGGGCCTCTAAGGTTTTTCTCAGACGCACAGGCTCTGGGTGTGGTGAAAAGCATGCATTTCTTGACAGAGCTTGCCGAAAGAATGTCCAGTTACTTTCTAAACTTAACAATGACTAACCTAGCAACATAGATACATTTTTTTTCCCCATGTAATAAAGAGGCACATGTGTTAATGTGCATTGTTACATAATGTAATAGTATAGTCAAAGCCACTGGATTCTCTGGCTTTAAAAAAAAAAAAAAGTGTCAAATAATGCACTACATGCTTTTCTGCAGCTTCACCATTGAAGTCTACTGAACCAAAAAGTCTGTCCCCTTCCAAAAATGCACTGGTGTGGACGCGTTTCATAGGACCCATGTTTAAAAAAAAAAGTGTTTCTGCAAAAATTCTCTGAATGGAGACTAAAGCTGACCCAAACTGCTAAAAGGGGACTCTGCTATCCACAAGCAGAATAGCAAGAAATTGTATTTATTTTTTAAATGTTTAAGGAGGAAGTAAACCCTCCTCTGACACTTGCCTATAGGTACTGTAAATATCTCCTAAACTTGTACCGTTTAGGAGATATTTACCTTTCATGCAGCCAGTGACATCACTGGCGCATGCGCTCTAAAAGGAACGGCTGCTGGTGCCGTTTCTTCAGAGCCCCGTGTCCTGACCGTCGGCTCCCGCACGCGTGCTCAGGAGTGACGTCACCGCGGCTCCGGCCAATCAGATAGCCGGATGCCGCGATCCCGGAAGACTGGACATGTCGCCCGTCATACAGGTGAGTGAGCGGCACGGCGGGGGCTCGTTCTTAGGTAAGTATTTCATAATGAGCTAGTATGCGATGCATACTAGCTCATTATGCGTTTCTCTTTCAGGTTACAAGAAAAAAAACGTTCATGGGTTTACAACTTCTTTAAGGCCCCTTTCACACGGGCGATCCAATGTCAGTTTTTCAGGGGGACCCGATTCGATGCTCAATGCATCCCTATGGGGCAGCGAGTGTCAGCGGAGAAATCTCTGCTGATACCCGCTGCTATCCGATCCGGTCCGTGAAATCCAGACGCATGGAAACCCTATTTTCCATCCGTCTGGAGGATCGGATCAGATGGGATTGGATGAGAATAGACAGGAGGTCCATTCTCATCCGATCTTGCCCATAGAGGACAGCAGGAACCTAACAGCTCTGTCTCTGCACACAGAGCAGAGATGGAGCGATCTGCAGAACGATCCCTCTGATACTGGTTGCACTAATACAGCACAAAGGGGTTAATGTATTGCCACAGCTGGTCACTGATGCATTAGTGACCGACCAGTGGCAGTTAATTAACCCCTTTGTGCTGCATTAGTGCAACCAGTATCAGTGTTAATTAACCCCTTTGTGCTGCATTAGTGCAAACAGTATCAGTGTTAACACTGGTTGCACTGATACTGGTTGCACTAATGCAGCACAAAGGGGTTAATTAACTGCCACTGGTCAGTCACTAATGCACCAGTGACCAGCAGTGGCAATACATTAACCCCCTCATGCTGCATAATACTAATACCATTAGTAACCTCACCTCAGCGTCCCTCCCCCCTGCCTCAGCGTCCCTCCCCATCCCAATGATGCAGTCTCCTTACTCTCTGCTTTCCGGTGTTCTTCCTTGCAAAAGACGGCGGCCCGCCTCCCGGTGATGTCACTACTACTACGATCTGTACATGAATGAACAGACTCGGCGAGCGGCCGCTAATAGCTATAATTAAGTGGGCGCTTCACCTCCCTGTCAGTGGAGATACCCGCCGATAGGGAATTGAAGCGCTTACTTAGTTACAGCTATTAGCGGCTGCTCGCCCGCCCACCGGGTCGGTTAGTTCATTCATGCACAGATCGTAGTAGTAGTGATATCAGCGGGAGGCGGGCCGCCGACCAGAGGCGAGTCTTTTGAAACCTGCACTGCGCCCGTGGCAGCCATCTTTAGTATCAGCATTTTTAACCCATTTTCGGCCGAAATAGAATAAGCCCATTTTTAGCAGAAAATTTTGGTGGCCGAAATTTCGGCGCACCACTACATACTTTGCCTTTCATTTGTAGGGGAGGGGGAATGGATGAAACACACACACACTTCTAAATTACTAAAATCAAATACATTTTTCAATTCTCCTAAATTTGTACATGCAGGGGGAAGAGGTGCTAGGAATGAATTTAGAGGGCCTTAGCAATATGGGATTTTTGACTTTACCATAAAACCCATTTCTTTGATGCTTGTTGACGGACACAGCTCCTGATTCTTAACCATTGGGTTATATTACCCCCTACAGGAGTAGGACAATAGGCAGGAAAAAGCTTGACTACACCTATGAGCAGTCCCAGGAGGTATACACCCACTCAGCTATAGGCACTCATTTTGTTACAAGCAGTGTCAGAAGAAAGCCAGCTCCACAGAGGGGTGGGTGCTGCGTCCATCAATGAACATCTGAGAAATTGATTTTACGGTAAGACAAAAATCCCATTTTCTTTTTTGTTCATTGACGACAGCTCCTGATTCTGATTAACCATTGGGATGTCCCAAAGCAATGTTAAACATGAGGGGTGGGGAAAAAAAAAAAACAAGCAGAAAAAAATTACCAAAGCTAGCCATAGCCAACCAGGTAACAGCTCAACCATAAACAAAGCTAAGGTCATAAAATGAATAAAATGGTGGATGTTGCAATTTTTTTCTCATGTCGAGGTATTTGGGCAGTGGTTTTTCCAAAGGTACACCAAAATTGGTGTGACCAAATGCTCTCCATTTTAAAAAATGGCACCATTTACATCCGAGGAAACCAAAAGTAATGCACACTCTTTGCTTCTCGTTTCCTGTATCAGAGGCTTGAAAAGCAGTTCAGGTCTTTTGTTCGCCTCTATGATTAGCCAGGTGGTCAATCAAGTGTCCTGTTGGGATGGGAAGGCAGCAAGAGGAGGAGACACCCCATCTGTCTGCTTGTAAAAGTGATCCAGCGGCTAGTTAGCCACTCAGATTGGTTTTAAAAGAGCTGACCATTAGCAGGGCTAAATGTGTAAAAAGAAAAAACTTCTGGGCCAGTGCTCGGATCTGCATGTCCCAGATGTCGGGTAATAGAAATTGAATATTACTGCTCAGTAAAGCAGGGGAAGGATTTCTCAGGTTTCTGGGGCTCCGTAATTGCCAATTCACACTAGTGCATTGACCTGTGTTTTAGCTCACTTCTTGGAAAACTTTTTTTTTGTGTGTTCCATTTAAACTACAATGCTGCTATATAACCCATGTTGTATAAAAATGCAACCTGTGCATTTTAATGCAATGTGTAAAATGCACTTCAATGCAGGGCAAGAATAAAAACAAAAACTGCCTTAGCATTCATTTTGTCCTTAACCTGCGAACAGGATGTGACGTCACAGGAAACATGCAAAATGTGGTAAGCACATAAAATGGATGGAAATGTACATCCATCCCCCCTGCATTTTACTGCAAGTCAGTGTGAATTCAGCGTTTTCCGTTCACTTCCTGTCCTGCTAATGTTACCAGACGTTAAAGTATAACTAAAAGGAAAAATGTTTTTTTAAGTTTTTGGATGGAGTGGAGAGGGATTAGAACACCTAACAGTTTTGATTGCTGTCTGTGCCTCCATTAAAGCAGAGTTCCACCCATTTTTAATAGGTTGGATTACATAGATGTATGCAATCCCCTTTAAAAAACGGCTTTTACCAATGGAAACTTTTTTTTGCTAGTAAATACCTTAATTTCTGCTTTATTCCTCCTCTCCTCTCTTCCGGGTCCGATCGGCGATGACGTCATTCTGCGATTCGCAGCATGTGCTGGGATGTATTCCATTCCAGAAAACTCACAGTATTACCCAGGAGCTGAGCTGTACTGAGCCGTGCCTGCCCCGCCTCCTCTCAGTGAGTTGTACTGTATGCATTGTATTCAGGCCGTTCTCTGCCCCGCCTCCTCTCAGTGAGTTGTACTGTATGCATTGTATTCAGGCCGTTCTCTGCCCCGCCTCCTCTCAGTGAGTTGTACTGTATGCATTGTATTCAGGCCGTTCTCTGCCCCGCCTCCTCTCAGTGAGCGAGGACTGAAGGCATTATATCCTTACTGAGCTCACTGAGAGGGGGCGGTGGCGGGGCAGAGCACGTCCTGATTACATTGCATACAGTACAACTCACTGAGAGGAGGCGGGGTGGGGGCGGGGCAGGTCACGGCTTGAATACACACAGTACAGATCAGCTCCTGGATAATACTGCGAGATTTCTGGAATGGAATACATCCCAGCACACACTGCGAATCGCCGAGTGACGTCATCGCTGATCAGACCCGGAAGTGAGGAGAGGAGGAATAAAGCAGAAAGGTATTTACTAGCAAAAAAAAAAAAAAAAAGTTTCCATTGGTAAAAGTAGTTTTAAAGGGGATTACATAGATCTAAAGTTACGAAAATGGGTGGAACTCCACTTTAAGGAGATTCACCACCCTCTATTTGTCCAGTTTACCATTATCATTAAATGTGAAAGTAAAAAATCCCTAATGGGTTTGTCGACCAGGAAAGGAATAGATCTTCCAATTGGGACACTGGTTCAGATGATCTGGGGTCCCCAAGAGATTCCCTTAAATTGCAGGGATTTCCCCTCATTTAATGTTTGGCTAGGGGACAGGAAGTGAAGAAAAATCACCCCAATGGAATACAGAGGGCAAAAATAACCCTACAGGAGTTAGAACCCTCCCTTGCTCTATCCAAAAAAGTTTTGCCCATAGTTCTACCTTAAGTGAGGTGAATTTAACACAAACCGAAATGTAGATTCCTAACTAAAGTAGGGAAGGATTAGAGAAGATTTCTCAGCTATATGGGGCTCTGTTACGCCTAGTATAAGATGAGATTATCGAACGATCGCTCGCTTTTGCATGAACTAGGGATGCACCGAAATGAAAATTCTGGGCCGAAACCGAAAATGCAGGACGCCCTTGGCCGAAAACCAAAACCGAAAATGACTTTTTCCCCCAAAAAATTGTAAAATAGGTAGAAGAGGGGCATACACCAAAAACAGGTAGCGACGTACACCTGTCGCTGCCACCCTGTCACAGTATATGTACTGTGATGGGTTGGCAAGAGGTTAATTTATTTACCATTGGTATTATGCAGCATGAGGGGGGTTAATGTATAGCCACTGCTGGTCACTCATCTATTAGTGACCGACCAGTGGCAGTTAATTAACCCCTTTGTGCTGCATTAGTGCAACCAGTATCAGTGTTAATTAACACTGGTTGCACTGATACTGGTTGCACTAATGCAGCACAAAGGGGTTAATTAACTGCCACTGGTCGGTCACTAATGCATCAGTGACCAGCAGTGGCAATACATTAACCCCCTCATGCTGCATAATACTAATACCATTGTTAAGCTGCCTCAGCGCCCCCCTCGGCAGTACACCATCCCCCCTCTGGCTCAGCGTCCCTCCCCACCCCGATTCAATCTCCTTACTGTCACTCTGCTGAATGTTCCTCCGGTGTCCTTCAGTCAAAAGAAGCGCCTCTGGCCGGGGCCCGCCTCCCGGTGATGTCACTACTACGATCTGTGTATGAATGAACTGACACACCAGGCGGGAGCTAATAGATATAACTACGTGAGCGCTTCACTTCCCTGTCAGAGGAGATACCCGCATGACAGGGAAGTGAAGGCTGACATAGTTACAGCTATTAGCGGCCGCTCCCCCCGCCCGGTGTCAGGTCAGTTCATTCATACACACAGTCCCGCTGACAGGGAAGTGAAGGCTCACATAGTTACAGCTATTAACGGCCGCTCGCCCGCTCCCGCCCGGTGTGCCACTTCATTCATACACAGAGATTGTAGTAGTAGGGACATCATTGAGAGGCGGGCGGCCGGCCAGAGGTGGGACTTTTTAAACCTGCGCTGCGCCCTCCTCCTTTCTCACGGCGCCCATTAATTTCGGCATTGTTAACCCATTATCGGCCGAAATGGGATAGGCTCATTTTCGGCCGATAATCGGTGCATCACTAGCATGAACAGTTAAATTCTTGTACAGAAGAATAAAAATTTGGAAGGAATTATATTGCTCAACAAAATATGAAGTTGCCATAATCTGCTCTCGAAAAGCTGTGTACTAGCGATCAGATTATCGTACGATCGCTTCAAAATCAGTATTTATCAGAACACATTTCTGATCGTGCGCAGGCCTTTAGGGCCAGTTCACACCACATGCAGTCCAGTGCATTTTTTTTTCTACTGAAATAAAAAGTAGAACACGCTGCATTTTTTCTGCACTGGAATGTAGTAAAACACACTGGAATGCACTGGAACACGTCCTTATTTAGGGGGAGAAAAAAATAAGGGACAAAATGCACTGGACTACAAAAAAACAGGATCACATCAAAAACATGCATGCAGAAAAGCATCTTGAACTCATGCAGACCGTTTCTATGGTGTGAACTGGCCCTTAAGGTTAAAGAGGTTGTAAACCCCCTTAATGACTTTTGCCTATAGGTAAGCCTATAATAAAGGCTTACCTATAGGTACTGTAAAATATCTCCTATACTTGCACCGTTTAGGATATATTTACATTACATGCAGCCGATGACATCGGCACACGCGCTCTGAAGGAACGTCCACCCGTGCCATTCCTTCAGAGCCCTGTACCGTAAATGGTGGGGGTCCTACGTGCGGGAGTGATGTCATCACGCCTCCGGCCAATAAGATTTCCAGAGGACGCGAACCAGGAAGGACGGCCGTAAAGGTCTGCTGTGTAACCAGTGAGCGGGCGGCACTGCTGGGGCTTCGTTCTAAGGTAAGTATTTCATAATGAGCTAGAATGCGATGCGTACTAGCTCATTATGCCTTTGTCTTTCAGGGTTTTCCTTTAATTTTTTTTTCCTGAGGTTTACAACCTCTAAGAAAAAAGTGAGGGAAAAAAAATGCAATGGAACGCATCAAAAACATGCATGCAGAAAAGCATTTGGAACGCATCCAGACTGTTTATGGTGTGAACTGGCTCTTAATGTTAAGAAAAAGCAAGGTTAAAAAAAAAATGCACTGGGAACTCATCAAACACATGCATGCAGAAAAGCATTTGGAAGGCATCTAGACTGAGTTTCCATGGTGTGAACAGGAAAAAGCAAGGTTAAAAAAAAAATGTACTGGAACGCATCAAACATGCATGCAGAAAAGCATTTGGAAGGCATCTAGACTGCGTTTCTATGGTGTGAATGGGAAAAAGCAAGGTTAAAAAAGAAAAAATGAACTTGAACGCATCAAAAACATGCATGCAGAAAAGCATTGGGAACACATCCAGACTGTTTATGGTGTGAACTGGCTCTTAAGGTTAAGAAAAAGAAAGGTTAAAAAAAATGCACTGGGAACGCATCAAAAACATGCATGCAGAAAAGCATTTGGAAGGCATCTAGACTGCATTTCTATGGTGTGAACGGGCCCTTATGGTGCTTTTCCACTTCATGGAACCAAACGGTTCGGCTCGCTTTTGTGCTTTTCCACTGCTGGTACCGCATGGTACGGTGTAGGAACGGTGGCGCTTTTCCACTGCATGGAACCGGACAGTACGGCTCTCAAAAACAGTACCACCTCGATTGTGGTTCCAAGAGGTACCATATCCCACAATCCTTTGCATGCAGTCACTACTAGCCACTGATTGGTCAGAGAATCCCACCCACCCCGTTAACTTTAGTACTACTTTAGTGGAAAAGGAAATCATACCGCACCGAACCGTTCCAACACCGTACCATGCGGTACCAGCAGTGGAAAAGCAAACCAGGCCAAGCAGGGCCGAGCCGGTACTTGCAGTGGAAAAGTGCCATTAGAGACTTTCCCCTCACTTCCTGGCCTGCTGCCATTTTTCCAAACAGGAAGTGAGGGGGAATTCAACACCACAGACATTCCTTCCCTCAGTAAGGTAGAGAAGGATTAGCAAGGATTTCTCCACTATCCGGGGCTGCATAATGCTCGCCATACACCAGTCGAAAAAAATTTTTGAACTTGGGTTTTGAAAAACCAAACATGAAAGAAAACCATATTGCCCCCATGTAATGAGCAGGTTTCAAATGACTGGTCAACAGACATGACTGAGTTTCTCATTCGTTTTTTTTGCTTCAGGGTAATACATGCGCAGTATCAGATTTTTACCGGGGGTCAAGAAACCGCAACCTATTAGCCGTTCGGGAAAAGTTTTCCAAATACTTTTTTTTTTTTTCAAAAGTTTTCCAAATACTTTTTTTCCCCCACTAGAACCTATCAGCCATTCGGCAAGTTTTCCAAACTTCATTTTTTTTCTACTCAAAAACGTCACAACTTTCAGTTTGTGTCCATTAACTGGACAGAAAACGAAGAAACGTTTTGAAGAATTTTTTAATCGAATATATAGGCACCATAACCTAAACTTCCCTCACTTCCTGTCTGGGGGAATGGTGGTCAGTGTGACAGGAAATCTCCACAACAAAGCCTCAGAAAGCCGGAAGTTCTAATATTCCCCACTCTACACATAACTAGATATACAGTTCTCTTTAGTAACTCAGTGTATTGTAAAATGTAGTATTGGGGGGGGGGGGGGTAGCAGTAGGCAAGGCCTCTCTATTTCCCCCGGTGGAGGAGTCCCGGCACTCCGCCATGTCGGCGCACCGAGGAGCCATCTTATGTCCGCTCAGCACACAAAATGGCGGCGGACTTCCCCACATCACACAGCCGGCCTCGCCTCCGCACCGAGCCCTCCCCGATCCCCAATACACCTCACCGGATCATCACCACAGGAAACACCGACCACACCGGTCCGCGCTCAGGCCTGGGACTACACAGGCGATCCCCTCTCCGGGATTAGCCGCCCACCACACGGATATCCGGACCAGGATATCTCCAGTCAGCATCGAAATCTCTCCGTACAGCAGAGATCCCATCCGGACTGAGGTTGTACACGCCGTCCACACGCACTCATTACTAACCCGATCGGCATAATTCTGCTCCCCGCTGTCGCTCATCTTCGCTGTTCGATGTCACCCAGCCGCGAACCGGAGCCCAAAGACACGAGCCTGCTCAAGACGGCGCGATAATAAGCGGGGAGATTGAGGAAAGCCTTCCACTCCTCCCACCTCCTCCCTGCCGTCCTATCAGCGCCCTCGTTCACTGCTCTTCCTGTTATCTCCTCCCCTTTGTTACTGCTGCCCTATGGGCTTCCGTGTAATCGTTATGTATTGTGCACTAATGCTATCTAGCAGTCTATTTTATTTACACCGTCATTTTTTAAAGTAGAACTATAGGAAACATTTTTTTTTTCATTTTGGAGAAAACTAAGGGAGGGTTATAATCCCAGTCAGATTTTTTTTCCCTCATCTGTGTCCCATAGCAGACATTTCTCTTCACTTCCTGTCCCATAATCAAACAGGAAGTGAGAGGAAATCCCTGAAAATGTGGGGTATTCCTTGCGGATCACCCAAACTAGTGTCCCCATTGGAGGATTTTCCCTCTATTACTTTTTTTTGGAGACACTCTAAAATTTGGGATTTTCTTTTACTTTCACTTTCAACGATAATGGTAAACAAGGTAAATAGTGAAGGTGAATCTTCCTAACAGCAATAAAAACCTAATAGGTATTCTAATCCTTCTCCACTCCATCCAAAAAAAAAAAAGTTGTGCCCTTAGTTATACTTTAACAAGTTGCTGGTCGCACATTAGCAGTTTTACTGCTACAGGGCGGCGACGCTATGTATATTTGTGATCCTGCACTACCAAGTACCTGGCTTAAGTGCGTACCGCCGGCGTCATTTTACACAGTGGGAGCTGATCAGCTAAACAAGACAGATTGCCGATCTGTCAGTACAGAAGGCATGGATCCTATGTTAATGCAAAGCAGGGGCACAGATCCATGCCTTCCACTAGTAAAAGCACTCCCCCCACTACATTAAAACACTGGCTAGGCACACAGTTAACCCTTTGATCGCCCCTGATGTTACCCCCTTCCCACTCAGTGTCATTAGTACAATGACTTTATATTTTTAGCACTGATCACTATATTAGTGTCACAAGTTCCCAAAATAGTTTTAAAAGTGTCGGTAAGCCTGGGTTCACTATTGTGAACACAGACATCCCAAGTGATCCGCACCACATGCATTGTTTTGTGCGATGCAAATTTAGCCATACTCGCATTGCATTTGCACGAAAATGCTGCAGGAACCTTTTTTTCCCGCACTGGAATCGGATCGCATGGGTGTTCACACCCATATGATCTGATTCCTGTCTGAATTCACAGTTCGCACTGCAAACTGATCTGGGGGTGTTAGTGCCGGTTCACACTTGTGCGATGCGGGAACGCTGCGAATATGCAGCGTGTTCCCGCATTGCATCCGCACATCTGGCAGTTCACACTGCCATATGCAATACGCAGGGGGTGTCAATTAGAGGTTAACCACACCCCCAGTTGCGATCGCATATCGCAGTGCGATCTGCAAGTTCGCACAGAATCGGATCGCACAAGTGTGAACCACTGTGCGATCCGATTCTGATGCGGCTCAAAAAAAGCCTCATGTGCGAGTTTGCTGCGGATGGGCTGCGAATTCAGCCATACAAAGTATATGGCTGAACTCGCATCCGCACATGAGATCGCATGTAATGAAGGAGCAGTGCGCTCCGAATTACATGCGATCTCGCAAACCGCACAAATGTGAACCGGCACTTATTAACTTTGTATTGACACCGGCAGCGGTTCGCAGAGGGCAGTGTGAACAGCCTGCGAGGGAGATGCGATGCGTGAATCGGCACTGGAATTGCGCTTGTTCCTGCATCACAATAGTGTAGCGGGGTTAAACATGCCTAAAGACACTGTTTGATATGTGGGAAGGAACTAGGCTCCCTCTAGTGGTAGCTGCATGGAATTTCCCGGGCTGTGACTTCCTTTTCACAAGATGAAGAAACTACATCTCCCAGGCTGCTTTGCAAGATCCAGGGTGCACGGCTGCACCGCACGGCACTATGGGGGAGGTTATTTAAAGGAAGAGAGAAGCGCGCGAAGGGGGGGGGCCTTTCTGCGCTGGACTCTGAGGAACCAGCGAGCGAGAGTGAAGGACTGACACTGGATATTGGGCCAGAGCCTTTTAGCCTGGAGGGACGACGTGGAACCGTCCCATCTCAAGCACGAGGCACATTCCTGGAGGTCATACTGCTGTTTGCCGAGACCGGAAGTCATCCGCCAGAAGGACCCCGCGCGGCTGGCATATAGCCAAAGGACTGAGACCGCAGTGGAAGCGCGCGAAGGAGAAACTTCTGTTGGTGAGAGGGCACATGCCCAATAACTGACTTTATCTGCTGAAGAGACAGTTTTATCTACAGATAGCGGTAGCGCAGCAGGAGGTGATAAAACCCCGGGGTTTATCACCATACTCTCTCAGGAGACTCATAGACAAACAATAAGGTCTGTAAAGGAGTCGCCAGAGGCTTATCTCTCTCGCAGAAGTTATTGCTCAGTTACGCAGACACCCTGCGGTGACAACTAACAGCTCGTTGTTTTTTCTTTCTTGATCTTTATTCCTAATCTGGATTACAAATGAGCTCTATTCAATAACCTTGCTAGCGAAGATCAACAAGAAAGAAGAGAACTCTGGGGGAGGGACTCAGATAGGCCCACCTACCTGGTACTGTGTCTAGCCTTAATGCAGGAGGAGTGTGGGGGTATTCTTTTACCTTTTTAAAGCTGTTTTAAATAACCTTTTATGGACTTGTATTGTATTGTATCTCCCCTATTCAATTTGATACATAGTAAACTAAGTTTGGTTAATTACAATCTTGTGCGTTGTTCCATTGTGTCACCCAGAAGGACTACTATTCAAGAAGGTAACAAGGTATTGTTGCATAGTGAAGTATTGTATTCCAACCTGTGTATCTATTTGATAGTCCAGTCCTATTCTGGGTCAGTTGTGCCTGAGGAGGGATCGAGCCAATTTGATTGGGTTGTTAGGCAGGGTGTAGACCCAATAATATAATCAGCAGCTCCTGCGGGGGTGGTGCTACACGTGGGGGCTCGTCCGTGATTTCTACAGTCCTGCAACACAACCCTCTCAGCCCCAGAATCCCCTCCCCACGCAGAAATGGATCCTGTCGCTGCTGCTGAGTGGTGCAAGGAAGAGAATGTCATAGTGGAAAATGGCCTGGTGGTTGAAATCAAGGGAGAAGCCTGGACTGAAGAAAAGCTCCTCCCTGTTTTAAGGGCACTATCCACAGACAGGAAATTCTGGGTGATTGACATAAAAACTGACACCACTGCCCCACACACGTATGCACTGTGTGAGTGGAGGAAAGGGGTCCCTGATTATTTCAATGGAAACAGTGTAAAAACTATTGACCAAACAGAACTTTTCCTGATACATCCAGGAGTTCCTACTGCGGGTCCCTCATCCACCACCCCTGGGGTATCCAGCCAAGAAAAAGGTGTCCAAGAAGGGCATCCTGAGTCATCACCTTTGTCGACTTTTAGCTCAGAACTGTGTGCTGTTCTTGGGGAGATTGTGGCAAAATGTAGCAGGGACTCCTCGAGCTATCTGATGACTGGATATAGGAAGCTCCGGACATTCTCTGGGAAACAGCCTGTGCCTTCAGCAGAAGATGGGTTCGAAGAGTGGCTAGATACCGCCACTCAGGCTTTGGAGGAATGGGAGGTACCAGAACAGCACAAGAAGCAGAGGATCACAGAGAGTTTAAGGGGACCTGCATTAGAGGCTGTACGTAATCTAAAGCTTAGCAAGAAGAACTGCACTGCACAGGATTATTTGGACATTCTGCAAGATGTGTTTGGTCGGACGGAGAACGCGGCTGAACTTCTCTACCAGTTGGACCACTGTTATCAAGAAGAGGGGGAGAAGTTGTCCGAATTTATTAAACGTCTGGATAGGATTATCCACCAGATTTTGTTAAAGAAAGGAATAGACCCCCGGAAAATAGATGAGACTCGTGCACGACAGGTTCTGAAAGGGGCTCAACCTTTAGATCCCATTGCCATACTGTTACGAACTCGTCGAGATGGCGGCATTCTAGAATATCCCGATCTGATTCGAATGGTCAGAGAGGAAGAGGTCATGTTGGACAACAAGAAGAAAAGTCGGCAGTTTGACTCAACTGCCCGGGTTGGAGTGATAAGTGTGGAAGAGGGTGACTCTCAAGTTGAACTCCTAAAGACCCAAGTGTCTCAGTTGATAGAAATGGTGTCCATCCTGACTGGTCAGGTATCCACTCTACCCAAGGGGAGTATATCGGAGAGGCCAGATGAACCTGTTAGTCTCAGCACAGATCCAGAGCCACGGCCTGCAAGATTGTTAACTTGTTTCAACTGCGGGGGAGTTGGGCATGTTAGAAGGGTATGTCCCAGCTCAGGAAATGCTGCCGCGAAACCTCGCGAGCCAGCGGGAAACTTCAGAGGACACCGGTGAAGGAGTCAACCGGGTGTCCGCCAGTCTTAAGGGACTCCAGAAGTGGTGCAGGATCAGGGAAACTGAGTCAGGGGGTCAGACCCAAATATAACACCCCCAGTTCTAGACTCCGGGTTACTGAGGGAAGGAAAGTCAATGCACACCGGATTCGGCGGGGGCCTAGATCAAGGAAGAAAAAGGAGAAGAGGGCCAGGGTACAGAGAACTGAATCAGATAACAAGGCTACATCAAGAGAATTCCCAACTAACTTGGTCGGGCCCTCCCCAGTGGTCTCGGTTCAGGTGGAAGGAATTTACACAAGAGCCCTCCTTGACACAGGGGCCCAGGTGACTCTTTTGTATAGAGACTTCTATGATAAATATCTTACCCATCTACCTTTGCAGAAGTTGGAAGATCTGGAGATATGGGGTA
The DNA here is from genome assembly GCF_965119305.1 of Pelophylax lessonae. Taxonomy (NCBI): domain Eukaryota; kingdom Metazoa; phylum Chordata; class Amphibia; order Anura; family Ranidae; genus Pelophylax; species Pelophylax lessonae. The sequence goes on along the minus strand of NC_138773.1, from coordinate 175,584,242 downwards.
TTGGGACCCAAAGTTTTCCCTATGACGGGTATCTGCCAATCAAGTTGACCTTTGATCCATCAGTGGCTGGTGAAGCGGAAACCTTCGACACCTTAGCGGTGGTCTGTCCTCGTCCACCAGGGGCCAACAAAAGCTCTCTCATCGTAGGAACAAACACTGACCTGGTAAGGCGCCTTCTGATACAACTGGTCCAGGGACAAGATGCTCAGGCGCCAAGGATCCATCCCATGCTACGGCAGGCCTACCAACGATTAGTGTTGGAGCAAGAGACCCCCGCAGAAGGAGTTGGACGACTCTGGAAGCTGGATAGAGCAGAAAAGGTCTTACAGCCAGGAGAGGTGGCCTGTTTTAAGGCTTCTGTTAAACTCACATGGCAACAGCCGGGTCCCTTCATTATCTTTGAATCAGGTCAAAAGGAGAGACAGAGAGGGATAGAAGTGATCCCTGAGGTGATCCCTTTGAAGGTGTTACAGGAAAACCGTGGAAGGGTTTTAGTGAGTGTCAGAAACACCTCTATTACACCAGTGAAGGTACCGGCCAGAGTGCTCCTGGGCCAAGTCAACCCGGCTACCCCAGTTGCCCCCATTGATTTCAAAGAAAAGGAACAGGGTGAAGCGGTTATAGAGGAGCTTTGCTCTGGAAACGCTGCCCTCCCGCCGGAATGGGTGAAGAGGGCCAAGGCACAACTTGCTCGATGGAGGGAAATATTCTCTAAGGACGAGTTTGACGTGGGATGTGCCAGGAGCGCCACTCATAAGATCCGCCTGAGTGAGGACAAGCCTTTCAGGGAGAGAGTCCGGCGAGTCCCCTTAGGTGACTTAGAAGATCTACGTCAACAGCTGGCAGAGCTCAAAAAGATCGGGATTATCCGAGAATCCAGGAGCCCGTATGCTTCCCCGATAGTGGTAGTCCGGAAGAAAAATGGATCTTTGAGGCTTTGTATCGACTACCGAACGCTGAACAGAAGAACCATCCCAGACCAGTATACCACTCCTCGAATCGAAGATGCCCTACAGAGTCTGTCAGGGGCGAAGTGGTTCAGTGTGATGGACTTAAAGAGTGGGTATTATCAGATCCCCATGCACCCCGAAGATCGGGAGAAAACAGCCTTCATCACCCCTGTGGGGTTCTTTGAGTTCAATCGCATGCCTCAGGGGTTGTCCGGGGCCCCTGCTACCTTCCAAAGGCTGATGGAGAGGACCGTTGGAGATATGAATTTGATAGAGGTACTGGTATACTTAGATGATGTTATCGTGTTTGGCAGAACTTTAGAAGAACATGAGGAGAGGTTGGAAAAGGTCTTGAAGAGGCTACATGAAGAAGGTCTGAAACTTTCTCCTGAGAAGTGCCAATTCTATCAGTCCTCGGTCCATTACCTGGGCCATATCGTGTCTGAAGAAGGGGTGGCCACTGACCCGGACAAGCTGGATGCTGTTGCTTCCTGGCCGAGACCCACAAATGTGACCGAACTCCGGTCATTCTTGGGCTTTTGCTCCTATTACAGGAGGTTTGTGGAGGGGTTCGCCCAGATTGCCCGACCCCTAAATGAGCTCCTGAAGAATGAAGAAGATGATGTCCCTGAGTTGGTAAAGCCGGCGAAGTCCACCATAGGCCCCCGGAAGGCTAAGGAATCCATCCAGGATCAGTGGACCCCGGAATGCGAAGGGGCCTTTGTCCAGCTGAAGGAAACCCTAACCACTGCCCCTGTGTTGGCCTATGCGGACCCCACAAAACCATATGAACTGCATGTTGATGCCAGCCGAGATGGGCTGGGGGGGGTACTTTATCAGGAGCATGAGGGTCATCTGCGACCTGTTGCCTATGTGAGCAGAAGCCTACTGCCTGCTGAAAGGAATTATCCTACTCACAAACTTGAATTCTTGGCCTTGAAGTGGGCAGTGGTTGACAAATTGAAAGACTACCTGTACGGAGCTGAATTCATTGTCAAGACAGATAATAATCCCCTCACCTATCTGTTGACTACGGCCAAGCTGGATGCAACAGGACATCGATGGTTGGCTGCCCTCTCTAGCTTTAATTTTAGCCTGAAGTATCGGCCAGGAATCGGAAATAGGGATGCAGATGCCCTATCCAGAAGGTTGCATGTTCCACAGGAACCTGCGGAAGAATGGACTCATTTGGCTCCAGAAGGGGTGCGTGCCCTATATCAGGGAACTGAATTTCGATCCCGAGGAGGGTCAAGAGCAGAAGAGATTGGGGTTTCGGCTATCGGAGTACCCAAATGCTACTGCCAGGTGACCCAAGTTGAAGGGGAGGGTTTGCCCCGGCTGTCCAAAAGGGACTTGCGGAAGGAGCAGTTGGAAGACCCTTTGGGAAAACTTCTCTTGGAAGCCCTGGAGATCCAGAGCCCTGAGTTGCTTCTAACTGACTCCCCTCAGGGGGCCCGTCTGTTGCATAGAGAGTGGACCCGGTTACAGATCAGAGAAGGAGTGGCCTACCGGAGAGGTCCATCTGAAGATCTGGAGGAGAAGTGGCAACTGTTCTTACCAGCTAAGTACAGAGAGGGAGTTCTGGCCGCTCTTCATGATAATCATGGCCATCTGGGGCCCGAAAGAACCTTTCAGCTTGTCAGGGACAGGTTCTACTGGCCTTGTATGAGGGCCGAAGTTGAAGGATACTGTCATTCTTGTGTCCGGTGTATACAGAGGAAGACTCTGCCACGTCAAGCAGCCCCAATGGGCCATCTACAAAGTCAGGGACCCATGGAGCTGGTGTGCATTGATTTCCTTTGCTTAGAGCCTGATCTGAGTGGCCAGGGGAATGTCCTTGTGGTAACAGACCATTTTACCAGATATGCTCAAGCATTCCCAACAAGGGATCAGAAGGCCTCAACGGTAGCCAAAGTTCTTGTAGAGAAGTTCTTTGTACATTATGGGTTACCACAACGCCTCCATTCTGATCAGGGAAGGGACTTTGAAAGCAGACTGATCAAGAGACTGTTAGATATGTTAGGCATTCAAAAGACTAGAACCACTCCCTACCATCCACAGGGGGATGCCCAGCCTGAACGATTTAACAGGACTCTTTTGGATATGTTGGGGACTTTGAGCTCAGAGAAGAAACAGCATTGGGGCAAGCACGTAGCTGCCATTGTGCATGCCTACAACAGCACTGTCAGTGATGCTACTGGATATTCCCCTTATCGGCTGATGTTTGGAAGGCAGGCTCGGTTGCCAGTGGATTTGGCCTTTGGCATTTCGCCTGATCATACCTCTTCAGCATCGCATAGAGGATATGTGGACCGACTGCGGAAGAGTCTGAAAGCGGCCTATGACAAGGCTCAGGCCACATCTGATCAACGTGGACTGCGGAATAAAAAAAATTTCGACCTAAAAGTTCGGATCCATGACCTGCAACCAGGGGACAGGGTTTTGTTGAGAAACTTGGGTGTCCCGGGAAAACACAAGTTGGCAGACCGCTGGAAGTCCCAACCTTATGTTATCTGCAAGCAACTGCCAAACCTTCCTGTGTACCAAATTCGGCCTGAAGGAAGTGTGGGTCCATTGAAGGCTTGGCATCGGAACCATTTGCTGCCTCTCTCTGAAGCGGTTCGTATGCCCCCTGTGGAAGACTTGTCAGAGGCCCCTTCGACTTCTCGCCGGTCCAGACCAGTTACCAGATCTCAGACGACGCTCCCAGATGAGGGAGAGGGAAGTTCTCCATCTGAAGATTTGGAAGATGAAGAGGAGGTACCCGACTGGTTGTGGTCATCTCAGTTGCCAGAACCCACACCTGCCTCCCTGTCTTCATCTGACTTGGCTGATAGAGGAGCCCTTCGGGCAGAAGCCCCTGAATTCATACCCTTTCATATGCTTCCAGAAGAAGCAGCTGAGGATGAAGGTTCTGAGGAGGAGGTTGCACCCTTCTCTGAAGAAGAACTGACCTCTCTTGAACCATCAGGTTCCTCTGTGTTGGAACATGAGGAGGGGGACATTGAAGAATCCTCAGAAGTGCCTGATCCTAGCACCTCTGAGAGCATGCCTCCACGGGAACAGAGGGAAAGGAGAGTCATTCACCCACCTAAGAGACTGACCTATGATCAATTGGGTGAATGTTCGGAAGAAGCTGTTTTTACCTCCAAAAGATCTCCTGACCAGCCTAGTTCCTCCACTGTAGATTTGGTGGGGGACAACCCTAGCTCACCCCCAGGCACAACTGTACAAGCCACCCAAGTTTTGGGGGGTCTGTGAGAGATCATGAGAACAAAGTATTGAAGTAGAAAACGTTTGCATTTAAGTTTGTACATAAGGATATTGGGTTTGGCCATTATAATAAGCACAGTTTTTGATGTTCACAATTTGGTTTACTTTGTGAGTTAATGTTTGCGCACATTTTGTTGCTCTGACCTCACTATATGTTTTTTTCTCTTTCTCACCTTTTGATGTTTTTTTTTCAACACAAACTTTAAGATGTAAGTGTTTAAGAAATTGCAAAGGCACATGTGCTTTTTAAAGGAGCACTATATAAAAGCACTAGAAATCAGCACTATATTAACACTGTAGAAATCACTTATTTGTTTATTAATTGCACTTTATCGTTTTACTGTTGCACTGCTATTAGAATACAAAATTGGATGTATTCAGATTGACTTATTTCAGCAAAATGTTAATGTTTTTGTTGTATAATGCCAACCTATGCACTAGGGTACATACTGTTGACCTCTTTGGGGACCAAAGTTTCTCAAGTGGGGGGAGTGTGTAGCGGGGTTAAACATGCCTAAAGACACTGTTTGATATGTGGGAAGGAACTAGGCTCCCTCTAGTGGTAGCTGCATGGAATTTCCCGGGCTGTGACTTCCTTTTCACAAGATGAAGAAACTACATCTCCCAGGCTGCTTTGCAAGATCCAGGGTGCACGGCTGCACCGCACGGCACTATGGGGGAGGTTATTTAAAGGAAGAGAGAAGCGCGCGAAGGGGGGGGGCCTTTCTGCGCTGGACTCTGAGGAACCAGCGAGCGAGAGTGAAGGACTGACACTGGATATTGGGCCAGAGCCTTTTAGCCTGGAGGGACGACGTGGAACCGTCCCATCTCAAGCACGAGGCACATTCCTGGAGGTCATACTGCTGTTTGCCGAGACCGGAAGTCATCCGCCAGAAGGACCCCGCGCGGCTGGCATATAGCCAAAGGACTGAGACCGCAGTGGAAGCGCGCGAAGGAGAAACTTCTGTTGGTGAGAGGGCACATGCCCAATAACTGACTTTATCTGCTGAAGAGACAGTTTTATCTACAGATAGCGGTAGCGCAGCAGGAGGTGATAAAACCCCGGGGTTTATCACCATACTCTCTCAGGAGACTCATAGACAAACAATAAGGTCTGTAAAGGAGTCGCCAGAGGCTTATCTCTCTCGCAGAAGTTATTGCTCAGTTACGCAGACACCCTGCGGTGACAACTAACAGCTCGTTGTTTTTTCTTTCTTGATCTTTATTCCTAATCTGGATTACAAATGAGCTCTATTCAATAACCTTGCTAGCGAAGATCAACAAGAAAGAAGAGAACTCTGGGGGAGGGACTCAGATAGGCCCACCTACCTGGTACTGTGTCTAGCCTTAATGCAGGAGGAGTGTGGGGGTATTCTTTTACCTTTTTAAAGCTGTTTTAAATAACCTTTTATGGACTTGTATTGTATTGTATCTCCCCTATTCAATTTGATACATAGTAAACTAAGTTTGGTTAATTACAATCTTGTGCGTTGTTCCATTGTGTCACCCAGAAGGACTACTATTCAAGAAGGTAACAAGGTATTGTTGCATAGTGAAGTATTGTATTCCAACCTGTGTATCTATTTGATAGTCCAGTCCTATTCTGGGTCAGTTGTGCCTGAGGAGGGATCGAGCCAATTTGATTGGGTTGTTAGGCAGGGTGTAGACCCAATAATATAATCAGCAGCTCCTGCGGGGGTGGTGCTACAATAGTATGAACCCAGGGTTAGTGCTTGATTTGTCCACCGCAATATCGCAGTATAAGTCGCTGATCGTTGCCATTACTAGTAAAAGATAAAAATAAAAATTCCATAAATCTATCCTGTAGTTTGTAGATACTATATCTTTTTTAAACCAATCAATATACACTTATTGGGATTTTTACCAAAAATATGTAGCAGGATACATATTGGTCTAAATGAATGAAGAAATTCGATTTTTTTTATGAGATGTGTTTTATGGCAGAAAGTAAAAAATATTGTTTTGTTTCTTTTTAAATTGTCATTGGCTGTAGTCGCTAGTAATTATCATTGCCTTCTGCTGATGAGAAGGCTCCCCTTGCCCTTCTCCGCCGGCAGAACGCAATATTACCAAGGGAGGGATTCAAAAGTTCCTCTGGTTGGCCATACGGATGGAAGAAGGCACAATACACCTACAATTTCGGGCTCTTCCTTTTGGCCTGTCCTCTTCCCCCTGCATTTTCACCAAGGTCATGGCAGAAGCCTTGGCTTGTTTGGGGCTCAGAGGTTTCAGTCATCACCTACCTGGATGATCTGCTATTGCTTGCCCCATTTCAGAAGCAGTTGTCCAGAGACCTTCTGACAACAAGACCTAGAGAGCCTGGGCTGGCTCCTGAATCTGGAAAAATCCAAACTGGTACCTGCGCAGAGGGTCACCTTTTTAGGATACTAAATAGAATCCACACTTCAAAAGATTCTTCTCCCCTTGGAAAATAGTCAGAAGATAGACAGAGTCATGGGCCTTTTACAAAGCAATAAACCCGTATCAGTAAGGCAAGCCATATCGGCACTAGGGTCGCTAACGACCGCAATCCCAGCGGTTCAGTGGGCGGGTCTCCACTTTTGCCCTCTGCAACTGTTCTCTGGATTCTTTAGTGCACGTACCGATACACATAAAGAAATCTCTCAGGTGGTGGAGAAAGAACTCGAACCTGTCTCAGGGTCTCGCCTGGGTCCCACCAATGTCCAAAATCATCACTACAGAGGCAAGTGGGACAGAGAAAGAAAGAAAGAAAGAAAGAAAGAAAGAAAGAAAGAAAGAAAGAAAGAAAGAAAGAAAGAAAGAAAGAAAGAAAGAAAGAAAGAAAGAAAGAAAGAAAGAAAGAAAGAAAGAAAGAAAGAAAGAAAGAAAGAAAGAAAGAAAGAAAGAAAGAAAGAAAGAAAGAAAGAAAGAAAGAAAGAAAGAAAGAAAGAAAGAAAGAAAGGGGTTGGGAAATGGATGGAGGAAGGGTGCCCCTCACATCAAGTACACACTGAGAGGCAGGAGAGAGAAGGGAGGTAGTGGATGGATGGGATTGATGGAACAGCAGGCTCCATCTTTCCTCTTTTGGTTGCTGGTGTTCAAACTTCCCGCCCACACATCATCTTCTCTGAGACAGAACACTGTTGGGGAGTGTGGGCAGGACAAGCACAGGAGGATAGGGCTGGAGGAGGAGGAGCAGAAGCAGCTCGCTCTTCCCTCCCGCCGTGGTCTGTGCGGAAGGGGGAACTGTCAGCGCAGCGGCTCTATCTGGCAGTGATCCAGAGGTGTCAGTGAGCTCCCATTCCCTGGTGAGCTGGTCCTGATCACAGCCCCAAATCGTAATCGTAGCGGATTGTACCGCTTACAGACCAGCTGGTACTTTGCTGATGGCAGGGAGGTCCCTGCTGCCAGCCTCAGAGGTGGCTCTATAACTAGGCAAATAAAGTGGCAGCGAGGTCGCCAGGTGATGAACGGTGCCTGGTTTTCGTCCACACATTCTTTGTTTCATCAGACCAGAGAATTTTGTTTTTCATGATCTGAGAGTCCTTTAGGTGCCTTTTGGCAAACTCCAAGCAGGCTTTTGTGCCTTTTACTGAGGAGTGGCTTCCGTCTGGCCACTCTACCATGCAGGCCTGATTGGTGGAGTGCTGCATAGATGGTTGTTCTTCTGGAAGGTTCTCCTCTCTTCACAGAGAAATGCTGGAGCTCAGTAAGAGTGACCATCGGGTTCTTGGTCACCTCCCTGACTAAGGCCCTTCTCTCCCAATCGCTCAGTTTGGCCAGGCGGCCCGCTCTAGGAAGAGTCCTGGTAAATCAAAACTTCTTCCATTTACAAATGGAGGTCAGTGTTCATTGGGACTTTCAATGCTGCAAACATTTTTCTGTACCCTTTCCCAGATCTGTGCCTCGATACAATCCTGTCTCGGAGGTCTACAGACAATTCATTGGACTTCATGGCTTGCTTTGTTCTCTGACATGTACTACTGTGGGACCTTACTGTATATAGACAGGCGTGTGCCTTTCCAAAGCATGTCCAATCAACTGAATCTACCCCAGGTGGACTCCAATCAAGTTATAGAAACATCTCAAGGATGGTCGGTGGAAACAGGATGCACCTATGCTCAACTTTGAGTGTCATGGCAAAGGCTGGGAATACTTATGCACATGTGATTTTTTCATTTTCTATTTTTAATACATTCGCAAAGACTTAAATTAAACTTCTTTCACGTTATCATTATGGGGTATTGTTTGAAGAATTTTGAAGAAAATAATAAATTGAATCCATTTTGTAAAAAGGCTGTAACATAGCAAAATGTGGAGAAAGTGAAGCACTGTGAATACTTTCTGGATGCACTGTAGGCCAGGACTGTATCAATATGAATGCTGCCTTCTGCAAAGCTCCACACCTATCATCCAGAAATGTCTCAAGTTCCCTTGATACAGAGGAAGCTATAGGCCAGACTGTCAGCAGTTGAACACACTGAGCAGGCCTGACTGGAGGATTGCAGCTTCACTGAGTACAGTGAGCAAACTGCTTTTTCATGATCAGTAACAGCCACACTGACTACAGCGTGCCAACTAAATTTACCCATCAAAAAACACACACTAATCCTGTAATTCCTAGCACCTATCTACACTTTTTTATTTTTTTTTACTTTTTTTGTTTGCTGGGTTAAAAACTCTGTACTGGTTGTACAAGGAGAGTCAGATTCATTTATCAGCAGCAGCCCAGCTCTCCAACACACCTCTGAACTGTGCTATGTAAGCAAAAGTACAGTTTAGGAAGGTACAGTTGCTGATTAGAGCAGTGTTAAATGGGAATGTCAGTGCGGAGGAGAACTGGGCCATTTGCTTTGTGTAATTGCCATGGACTGACTTTCCTAGGGATTTGTTTAATCCTTGCCGTAACATCTAGCTGATCAAAAAAAAAAAATGTTCAAAAAGGCATATTTACTACTAGATTTACAGCCCGATTTCATTACATTAGAACATTAAGGATATTCAGTTTTAAAATTAAATAGGGAATGTTCCTCATTCCTAAAGCCCACACGCTCCTCAGCTGAGTTTTAAAAGCTCAAGATATCTGCCGTGCATATCATTTTAGGAGAAACTTGTTTATCCCCTTGTAAGGGTGATGTCACAGTAACTGTAGCCATTAAAAGGATGGAAATAAGGTGTAACACTTTACTCTGTAGATAAGAACATTTGAAAAAGAGCAATTATGTACAGTAATATTCACATCAGAAATACAAAAATAAATATATAGGTGTACTTTTATGAACGGGTGAATTTTTTTCTCTGTTGGCTTCTCTACAGTTCTCCGGGGAAAATGATCACATCTGGCACCCATTTTATGAATCAGAGAACTTCAGTTCGCCCAGGGTGATCAGAGGAGAACGGTTTTCTCGGAGATCTGTGTAGAAGTCAGTGGGGCGTCTGTAATCTCGTGAGACAAAGCGAGATTACAGTAGTATGAAAATCCCTGGCGCGCTTTAACAAGCAGTGATAAATTATCACTGCTGAGTACACGAGGTTAATAAATAATAGTCCCCTTACATAAATATATATATATATATATATATACACTGAATACACACACACATACATTGTATATATATATACACATTAAATATATATCTACATGTATGTGTGTATATATATATACATGTATATATATACATAAATATGGCAGGGGGACATGATTACTGTGTTGGGGGGTCTGAACGAGAAAGAAGGAAGTCGATAATCTTCCTTTTTCCCCCTCAGTTCTCCCCCGATTCTGTCTTCACTCCCCGCTTCACAAGCTCCAGGCTGGTGAACCCGGGAGTGTGAATTCTGACCCAGATCGCCAGTGAAGTGCGGGGATCGCAGCTTCATAGCCTGGCTGTTTCTGTGTCAGTCAATGACAGATTCCCATGTGAAGAGATGATCAGCGGAGAACATGTTCTCCCCCGATCATTTCTGTTTCATAAACTGAGAATCATCGGAAATGAGCTGTGATCAGCAGGATCACAGCTCATCTCCGTTTCATAAAAGGACACCATAGTACCGTGTTTCCCCGAAAGTAGGACCTACTCTGAAAGTAAGACCTAGTGTTATTTTTGCGGAGGGCTGCAATATAAGCCCTACCCCGAAAATAAGCCCTAGTTTAGTGTATGAAAAATCCTAGGATGCACTTTATTAGTGTTTTAAATAATGTCCAATGTGTGTTTTTGTAATATAATACTGTGAAATACATTCCTTGCATCGCCGCTCTGCTCTCAGCTGATTCTGTCTCCTCTCATACCTCAGCTGTCCTGTCAGAGGGGGATCTCAGCCCCTCCCCTCTGCAGTGTAACACAGAAGCGCAGGGTGTTCGATTAGAATTGTGGGAAATACCTTTACATCGGCGCTTCCGTGACCACCAGCTGTCAGCGGGGGAGGAGAGGGCGGCAGATCAGCTGAGCCCGGAGCAGCGATGAAGAAAGTATTTCACACTATTGTAATCTAATCTACCCTGCGCTTCTGTGTAAACTGCAGAGGGAAGGGGCTGATATCCCCCTCTGAGTCTGACAGCCACGGTATGAGAGAAGAAAGACAGGAGAGAGTGGGAGATTACTGTAGCTGAGCACAGAGCAGTAATGAAGGTATTTTACACAATTGTATTACAAAAACACACACTGGACATATATAAAACACTAATAAAGCGCATCCTAGGATTTTATATACACTAAACTAGGTTCACACAGGATTCTTGGCCCGCAGAGAGGGAAGAGAGGGACAGCACATGAAAGTAAGACCTACCCCGAAAATAAGCCCTACTGTGTCTTTTGGTGCCAAAATTAATATAAGACCCGGGCTTATTTTCGGGGAAACACGGTACTTGACTTGGTCCATGTTTCGATCTGTGCTGGTATGTTGGTTGTACATTAAGGATTTTAGCCAGTATTTTCATTCAGACAGCAGGTTGAAAGAAAACAAAAAAAAAGAAGAGATTCCTCTATCCACACAAATGGGGTGGATAGAGGAATACCCCCGCCAGGAAATTGTATTCTGACAGCAGGACCTGGTGCTGTCAGAATACACTGATCAGCCACTAATCGACAAATGTTTTACAACTTGCCTGACAATCAACTGTAGAACAAGGACCACACACAGATCATACTTTGGCTGGTCCTTGCTCAGCCAGCTGAATTTCATTACGTCTATGACCAGTTGAACAATATGAGTAGAAACCGGTTTTCGTTGCATACATGTGTCAATACTTGGTAGGCCACACTGCTGCCCTAAGGCTCCTCTGCTAACACTAAACTATATGAGCTCTGCAACACCAACATTCTTAATAAATTGTCAACTGAATATATGTACACTTTGTAGATCTCTAAATAAATGTGTGCTAGGCGTTAATGATGGGCTCAGGCGTGGTCTAATCATACGCACCAGGAAGCCATCACTGCACAACGCAAATCATAGGCAGCGTGTGTAAGTGCAGATGCGAGCTTTTTGGTGGGTACAATTCAAACACGCCTGAGCCCATCCCTACTAGGCGTTAGGAATTCTTTAAGTGCAGTACCCTCTAGTGTGTGCTAGAAGTGAATGTAGGCAAACTATACTCTGAGCCTAGGTTCACAATGAATGCCGGTTTGAAATCGTGCAAGTTCAGCTGAACTCACACAATTTCAAACCCGCATTTCAGTCCAAATTCGGGGCAATTTGATAGACATCTGTGTGGGTTCATGCACAGATGTCTATTGAAATCGCCCCCCAAGGTCCGAAAAGTAGTGCAGGGAACTACTTTTAGGAATCGGTGCAACGCTGCAAAGTCGGTGTTGCACCGATTCAGGCGGTGCCGTTGCCGGCAATAGGCTCCAATTTGGCATGCGATTTTACTTATCAAATCACATGTCTAATCGGCCCAATGTAAACAGGGGCCGACTCACATTTAAACTGGTAAGTCCTAATTGGGTCAGAGTTTATTAGGGGTCAGGACTGGGTGACTCAACTCGGCAGCACTTTGATGCCTCCCCCTGGTCTAGAAGGTTGGAGAATCTTCTAGAACTAGAGCGTGGGGGTAAGGAGAAGCTGCCTTGAATATTCATAAGGCCTCAGCCAATCCTCAGTGGTAGTAGTAATTGTAACTACCACTACTAGATTTACTCCTTGTCATGTTTTCCTCTTACTTTAGGTTACCGCCTTTTGGCCCTTGTCCTCACTAAGACAAATACTCTGTCTAACCTGTCTACAGCAATATCATTTATCAGACTTACCTCAGCAGATCATCCCCCGTAGACGTTCGAGATATTTTGTCTACCTCTTTTGTTTAAAATCTTGGCTACTGTGAACACACATCTGCCTCTACAGGGGTAGGTATAACCTTGTACGCGTTTTCTATTATACCCTGTTAATTGCTTGTAGGTTTTTCCGCTCCCCACATTGGCCCCTGTATGCTCATATAACCGGTTGGGTCGTTGCGCCTACAGTCATCAGTCATCCTCTGGGTCCCCCTGGTGAGGAATATTTCCCACTTTCCCCTTATTTTTGTTATCCCATTATACTTTGTGTTGTGTTGACTAAATGTAAATGTCTAGTTTGATTATCTGTTTTTATAATTTTTTGCTGAACTCTGTATTTTGTTATACAACTGCTAACAAGTCTGTTTCATGGAACCAGACTTGCGATGATTGCATACATATGTGCTGTGTTACTAACAATGGTTAATTTTGCCATGCAGAACTTGTATACCAGTAGCTCCAGAAGAAGCTTGAAATTTTGAGCGAAACATGTAGGGCACCTGGCTACATGAACCTTCCCTTACGTGCAAAAGTTGTACCTACCACACCAGAGGACGCTCTGCGTTATCCTTGACATCATTCTCGAGTCATGTAGGATGTAACGTATAGCATCCTCCTTTACTACTTTGTTCATATATGCAATTATTGTAAACCACTTTTATATGCTTATGCCTTATTGGCAAGGTGTATTTTGTTGTATATTTTATGTATTTTGTCCAATTATCATCTCCCTTTTTAGGGGGTTCCCTTTCCTGATTTTATGTCAATCAACAATAAAAGTTTTTTATTCTAATTCTATTGTGCCTAGAAAGTCCATTTCCATTTTTTCCTATCCATACCAATCCTCAGTAGTGGGCTGGCAGGGGACTGAGTTTACCTCATAAATAGACAAGGGCCATGCCAGAAGGGGCATTTGGGTGGAAGACAGAGATGCAGTGTTGAGGGGGCTGTCAGTGGCCCTGAGGGGTACCCCCTAGTTTGGGGGGGGTTACCTGCCTTGGGCCTGGGCTCGGGTGCTGGAAGGATCCTGCCAAAAACACAAAGAGAGGAGGCTTTCCTAGAAGCCTTAAGTCTTCTAACCTTTCCCTGGAAGATCTCCCGAGAATCAGCCAAGTAGGCTGGGGAAGAGTCAGTCAGCCAGACTGGTGTAGAGAAGTAGCCAGGAGGGCTGATAAAAAAGGGGCAGATGCAGCCAGATGGGCTGGCATTGCCTGAAGAAGTGGTGCTGGAATCAGCGGCCACAAGGTAAGCTGTTTCACTCCTACTATTTCGCTACTTTTAAGGTTCTTTGAGTTCCTGTCTGTAATGGGCTGCTACTGACCTGACAAGAGGCCTGTCAGTTCCCTCAAGAGTGAACCAGCAAGAGCTGTACAGAGGAAGAAAGGAACAAAGTGTGTCCAGATGGAAGGTTAAAGAAGTTGGAGCTGTATATAGGAGGCTGTTTATAAGGGACTATAAATAGGAAGTTGTCTCTGAAGATCTTGTTCAAATCAAGTGGGCATCCCATAACCTCCTATTGCTATTGAAGTTAATAACCCCTCAATAATTAACAAAAAAAAAAAAGAAAACAAAGCTACAGACTGTTTTCTGACTTTGTGCGACTGTGAAGATTCGGTTTGCCTGGCTGTGGTGTGCTACAAAAGTGTAGCACTTACCACTTGGTGTATCAGGTTCCCTGTTCTTGTGCCACCACACTGCAAACAGCTCTTTACTCTCGGACACACCCAGTTGAGGAAGTGGTAGCTGCAAACATCTATGGACATATAGATAAAAGTATCAGCAAACACAATAATGCAAAGACACAAAAAATTGACACCAAACTATTGGACTTCAAGTAGAGTACATTGATGAATGAGTGAGTAAGGACATATTTATTAACAGTTGGAAAGCATCAGGTTGTATTAACCACTTTACCACCGGAGGATTTTCCTGCTTTACGTCCAGGCCACTTTTTGCGATTCAGCACTGTGCGATTTTAACTGACAATTGCGCAGTCATGCAACGCCGTACCCAAACGAGATTTACGTCCTTTTTTTCCCACAAACAGAGCTTTCTTTTGGTGGTATTTGATCACCTCTGCGCTTTTCATTTTTTGCGATATTAATAAAAAAATAGCGTAAATTTTGAAAAAAATAACAATATTTTTCTACTTTGACAGTTAAAAAATATCCAATATATTCAATTTTTGTTATATATATATTCAGGCCAAAATGTATTTAGCTACATGTCTTTGACAAAAAAATTCTCAATGAGCGTATTTTTATCCGCTTTAAGACCGGAAGATTTCACCCCATTCCTGACCAGGCCATATTTTGCGATTCGGCACTGCGTTACTTTAACGGACAATTGCGTGGTCGTGCAACGCTGTACCCAAATTAAATTTATGTTCTTTTTTTCCCCACAAATAGAGCTTTCTTTTGGTGGTATTTTATTACCTGTGCGATTTTCACTTTTTGCGCTATAAACAAAAAAAGAGCGACAATTTTGAAAAAATAATAATATTTTTCAAATTTTTTTATATGAAATTCCCCCCAAAAAAATTTTAAAATCTAAATTTTTAACATTTTAGGCCAATTT
This sequence comes from Pelophylax lessonae, assembly GCF_965119305.1. Lineage (NCBI taxonomy): Eukaryota > Metazoa > Chordata > Amphibia > Anura > Ranidae > Pelophylax > Pelophylax lessonae. The sequence continues at coordinate 175,569,190 of NC_138773.1, read as the reverse complement.
GTTTTCTGCTACATATTTTTGGTAAAAAAAATCACAATAACCGTATTTTGATTGGTTTGCGCAAAAGTTATTGCGTTTACTAACTACGGGAAATTTAAATCATTTTTATTGTTTTTTTTTTAGCTAGTAATGGCGGCGATCTGCGATTTTTTTTGCGGGACTGCGACATTGCGGCGGACAGATCGAACCCCTAACTGACATTTTTGACACTTTTGGGGGTACCAGTGACATTACTACAGTAATCAGTGCTATACATATGCACTGTTACTGTAATAATGACAATGGCAGGGAAGGGGTTAACTTTATTGGTGATCTAGGGGTTAATTGTATGCCTGGTGCTTACTGACGTGTGTGGGGGGAGGGGATTGAGGGACACAGGCACAGATCGCAGGTTCAGCTATGCTGAATCCTGTAATCTGTGACTACCTGTCACATAAGAGATCCGCCCGCTTTGTTTACACAAGCGGGCAGATCTCCTCACTTGATCCCCGATGATCGGGGAAGAGCGGCGGTGATCATCACCTCTCCTCCCCTGGCCCGACTCCCGCTGTGTCTGAATACAGCAGGAGCGAGCCTCCGGCGGCGCGCGCTCGCCTCCCACAAGGGGAGGAGTCCAGCGACGTAGGTCTACGTCGCTGGACGATAACGAGCCGCTTTGCCGCAGTACGCTCCATGTGAGCGGTCGGCAAGTGGTTAACTCTTGGCAGCCATACCACAATAGGCACTCTTTTGAAGACTTTATTTTATTGCCACAAGTTTTTGGAAACTGCGTAAAGAAAATTCGAATTACCGTATTTATCGGCGTATAACACACACCGGCATATAACACGCACCTAAATTTTAGGAGAGAAATTTCAGGAAAAAAGCTGAAATTTAAAATAAACAGCTTTGAACTCAGAACATTTTTTTTTTTTAGTCAAATGCAGTTTCACCAGTGCCCACAAATGCAGCCTCATCAGCGCAGTGTGTCCTTAAATGCAGCCTCATCAGCGCAGTGCCCATGAATGCAGCCTCATCAGCGCAGTGTCCATCAATGCAGGCTCGCCACGCAGTGTCCATCAATGCAGCCTCGCCACCGCAGTGTCCATCAATGCAGCCTCGCCACCGCAGTGTCCTTAAATGCAGCCTCGCCAGCACAGTGCCCATAAATGCAGCCTTGCCAGCGCAGTGCCCATAAATGCAGCCTCGCCAGCGCAGTGCCCTTAAATGCAGCCTCGCCAGCGACAGTGTCCTAAATGCAGCCTCGCCAGCACCAGTGTCCTTAAATGCAGCCTCGCCAGCACCAGTGTCCTTAAATGCAGCCTCGCCAGCGCCAGTGACACTATCCAAATGCATTTTAAAAAAGGCTAGAAAGCAGCGCCGAAAGGTAGAAGGGGGCGGGCCGGGCTGAGGAGAAGGGAGGACGAGCTATCGCAGTCATTGAAAGTCCCGGCGCCTAAGATAGACATCACATGGCTCGGCGTAAAAGACGGGACTTCCGATGACAGCTCGTCATTCCTTCTCCTCGGACCGACCTGCCCCCATCTACCTCTCGGCGCTGCTTCCTGGCCTTTTTTTTTCTTATATCGCCGAATAACACGCACTGTTGCTTTTTCCTCCATTTTCAGGAGGAAAAAGTGTGTGTTATACGCCAATAAATACGGTAATTTTTTTACACAAAGTTGTCAATTTTATAAGATACTTTTCACATGCAGCATAGGCATACTTAGGAGGAGTAGCAGAATGTGTTTTGGGGTATAATTCTGAGTATGGCGATGCTACACATGAGAGACTTTTTCACTGTCTGGACTAATTATGTAACAGACATTATATCTTGTGTACTACACAAATCAACCAACTGTGTTAAAACCAATGTACTGTAATTGTCACCTCTATACAAGTGATCAGGGAATATAGCTTAGTGTAGCATCACCTATAGCAGTCTCTGTTCCTATAAGTCAAGCAAGCCTAGCCTATTGGTACATGGTTGCCCCAGGAAGGATATGTCCTCTGGCCTGGTGCCTTGCAGGAATATAGTGAGCAGGATGTGCAGATGGGTCAGTTCAGCCCAGAGGCAGACACATGGTCGGCAAACAGGCAAAGCATTGGTTCAGACAGCAGGCAGAAATGTGGTCAATAAACAGGCCAGGGTTAGTACAGGTGGCATGCAGAGGCAACACTGCACTGGTGTGAAATTGATCAGGGACACTGTAACTCGTGTAGCCATGATCAGGGACACTGTAACTGGTGTAGTTTTGATCAGGGATACTGTAACTGGCATGGTGGTGATCAGGGACAATGTGAATGGATAGCGGGGATTAGGGACACTGACTGGTGCAGCTTTGATTAGAGACACTGTGAGTGGGTGGCGGTGATTAGGGACACTTTGAGTGTGTGATGGTGATTAGGAACACTGACTGTTGTGGCAGTGATTAGGAATATGTAAACAGAAAAACAATCAGCGCAGACAGGTAAGTGTGACTCAATGGAAATGGAAATGCCAGCTAAACACCGACCCAGGACACACAGCAGAAATCCCAGAAAAGTATATGAAGCAAAATTGGTGCAGCGCAGATCCTCTAAATCAGTGGTTCTTAACCTGGGTTCGATCGAACCCCAGGGGTTCGGTGGGTCAGTCTTGAGGGTTCGGCACACCCTCCGCTAGTACCATTTTGCTGTCAGGGACTATTTCTCCAGTTTCGGGCATGTCCTTCCGCTCCCGCTCCGCTCGCACTCGCAGCTCTCTCTGCCCCTGGCTCACTCTCACTGCTGGCTGTGCAGCTCGGCTCCCGGCCGAATCCGATCCAGCCGGAGCCGGCGTCGCCTACTGTGGAGTGGTGGGGGGAGGGACTGTCAGGGGAGGGACTAACCCGTGCAGCGTCCGCCTAGCGCAGCGCGGGAGAGAACCACCAGGCCAGGCAGCCGCAGAAGAAGCCAGCAGGTGAGAGGCCAGAGAGCCAGTGGTGACAGTGGTGCTGCAGCCTGCAGGAGGAAAACCTAGCCTGTGATCGGGAGTCGGGACACAGGTGAAAAAAAGGTAGGACTGGAGTAGTACTGGCTGTACTAGTCTAGTGACTGTCTGACTGACTGACTGTGTGAGAACACTGAGAAGACTATGTAAAGGGGATCTATTTTATGGGGAACCTGGCCTGCTGTAAGGGGGGAGATCTAAATGGGGGACGGGACCTCACCTCACCCTGGCCTGCTGTAAGGGGGGATCTATATGGGGGACCTGGGATCTATATGGGGGACCTCACCCTGGCCTGCTGTAAGGGGGGGATCTATATGGGGGACCAGGTCCCCCATATAGATCCCCCCTTACAGCAGGCCAGGGTGAGGTGAGGTCCCCGCCCCCCATATAGATCTCCCCCCTTACAGCAGGACAGGGTGAGGTGAGGTCCCGTCCCCCATATAGATCCCCCCTTACAGCAGGCCAGGGTGAGGTGACATGAGACATGACAATGACATGAGAGTGGCACTTGCCAAGATAAAGCCGCGCATTTCTGAACTGGTCTCTGAAAGACAACAGCAGAAGTCACACTAATTTGCAGTAAATATTCATTATTATGTTTTTGTGTGAAAATCAAGTTTTAATGGTTTTGTTCTTTGTTCTTTATGGTTTTGTTCATTTTGTGGACCTATGTATAAATATATACCTAAAATAATATATACCTATGTTTTGAATTTGAAAAAAATCATATTTTATTTTTCCAATTAAGAAGGGTTCGGTGAATGCGCATATGAAACTGGTGGGGTTCAGTACCTCCAACAAGGTTAAGAACCACTGCTCTAAATAATCATGTTAATAATGAAAAGAGCTAAAAGTCCCAAAAGATGGAGAGAATCAGTCCATAAGTCCAATCTGTGTTGCATAAAGATGTAGAAAGTAATGGCTCCACACAGTGAACTCCCCTCCACCAGATAGCACACATATGCCCTCACCTTATATTAAGACCACTGTTTTACCAGAGGTCAAAAATCGCAATGAACATGAGATCAAAACCATCGGCTTCAGGTTCACGAACGGACCAGGTACCGCTCATGGACATATGCCCCAGGAAATGATATTCACAGATGTTTCATAGGATCAGGACATAGAAAATAAACAGGAGCCTCTAAGTGCAGATTGCTAATACCAACCGTTTAATGATAGAAGAAATGCACTTACATTGGGGAAGACATAAAGAGGTCTTTCAATAAAATACAGCGTTGTGGACTCTTGTGATGGCCTGTGGAGTCCACAACGCTGTATTTTATTGACAGAGTGTCTCTGTGACGTCAGCCAACAGTGAGCTTTAACAGTGCCGGGACAAGGTCATTCAGCGCCTAGGGCAAAGATGCCAAATTGCGCCCCCCCCAGTCCCTTAGGGTTAGGGTCAGGGCACCCCCATCCCTGAAATAAATCATTGCGCCCAGGGCAGCCATCCCTCCTGCCCACCCCTTGTTGGCTGAATCTGGGTCAAAGGAGAGCACAAGTAAGTGCTCCTGTGACCCTTAAGAGAAGTATGACAAAGAAAGGTTTTGGCCATACTTCTTTTTTTAGGCTCTCTGTTAAAACATGGTATTCTTTTACAAAAGGCTTTATTGTCTTTAAATCATACAAAATAGAGCTAATGAGATAACAATTCAAAACATATAGTATGCGTTTATGGAGATTGCAAACATAACATTGATGAAGATTCGTACAACAAAGAAAATAAGTAAATTTAGAACTGCACATTGTTACAAAAAGAAAAATGACATTCCATTTACATGGAGTGATGATATTAAGATAAGCTAAAATATCGAACCAAAAAAAAAAAATAAGAAGAATTTGCGAACACAGAATAAAAGCTAATCAGAGAAGAGTTGTAAGCTCCATAAGAGTCATAACCAGGCCACAATCTAAAGGCCTAATAGGTTTACACATTGATTAAAAAGAAATACAGAAATAAAGGAAAAGTAGAACAGGTGAGCCGGAAACAAGGGGAAGATCCTAGGAAGGAAGGAAGAGATAGAGATAAAGATAAAGAGTTTTAGGAAACGGGCTTAAAATTCCTCAGAGGAGGTTATCAAAGCGCGACGGTTGAGCATGGAATATCCAGGGTTTCCAGACTCTGAGCAATTTTTAGTGGGTGTCAAGTAGAATGGCCATTCATTTTTCATTGACCGTAATGTCGGTCATTCGACGCTTGACTGCCTCAAAGCTGAGAATCTGGATTTTTCAGGCTCTTGTTATGGTAAATTTGGTTGCTGCAAAGATATGTGACGCTAGTTGCCGCACTGGTCGTAGAAACTCCTCAATAGGCTTACAAAGGAGAGCTTCGTATAGATGTCTTTTGATGTCTGAATGGAAGCGTGTGCGTAGGAATGCATAATTCCTGACCCATAGCCTGCAAACCTTAGGACATGACCACCACATGTGTACCATTGTCCCCAATTGGGAACAGCCATTTATGCAGGTCCATAGAAAAGATGGAATTAAACGAGCCTGCGTATAATACCACCTGTAGAGAATTTTATTTGCGTATTCTTGAATGAGTACATTCTTAGAGCTCTTGGATATCGCCAAGGTCATGATCTGCCAATCTTTTGGATCCAACTCCATCCCCAATTCATTCTCATATCAGTGACAGAAAGACCACACAGATTTTTTAGAAGATACAGTAGAGGAATATATCAAGAAAATGAGGCCTGTGGTGTGTGGGTAGGCTCTACAAAAACTTTCAAACGATGTTAGCGTATAAGGGGGGGCTGGGATTTCAGGAATTGCGAAAGAAAAGGATAAATTTGCATATTACGATAGTGTTCCTGCAACAGAATCTCATGGGACGTCCTGAGTGTGTCAAATGTCAGTATCCTAGTGGGGATAAGAAGAGAATGGATATCAGTGAACCCATGTTCAGTCCACCAGGCAAACTGTTCAGGGTTCTCGAGCCACGGTGGGAACAGCAGAAAGCGCAGAACACGTAGCAAGGGTAAATGGGACGAAATCAGACCCACCGAATATTCCCATAGTCCCATAGAACACAGTATTCAGATCTAGTTAACTGATGAGATCTACCAGCATAATACAGACAAGGTTAATTATGGTAAACATAACTCCACAGTCCCCTTCTTAACAATACATAGTAGAGAATTATTGTTTTTTTTGTAAAAAGGTTAACTTACCCTTTAGGTTATGCTATGTTTAAATGCAACAAGGGTTACAAATATAAAGCAGGTGTTACCCCAATTGGGATGCAAAAGTTGAAATACACTTTAGGGGTTTATTCACAAGGGTACAATGCCCAACACAGAGTGAAGAGCCATTTGTTTATGTTTTTGTACTACTGCTGAGCTGTGTGTGGGTAACCTTTGTAAGTGAATGGATACCCATCAGCTATATGGACTCCCCCGCACAGCTGAGTTTACAGGTATACAGACCCTATTGCGCCTGTTCTTAATGGGTGCGATTCAGACAACACTTTGCATTTTCTCAATGAATACAAAGTGTTCTCAGATTGGAGGAGATGCAGACTGTGATGTCACCTCTCCACCACGTCCAATCATAGAATACTTTGCATTCATAGAGAAAATGTAAAGTGTTCTCTAAATGGCGCCTGTGCTTCCGTGTTCACAATGAAGTAGGTCAGCCTCTTGACATTGAACCTCTAAGCAAGTGGAGATTTCCAGCTTCCACAGGGATATGACAGGTATGATATATGCAGTTATATTGGTCCAGCCCCGCTGTAGGCAGCCTTTCAAATAATGACAAGCTGCTCCTGGATGGGTCTAAACAATGCACTGAGTGGTGATACAGATCGTCTGCATTACAGAACTTTGTTCCTTCCCACCCCGGGGATAAAGGCCGGTATCACTTGGTACAGCATTCATCCCCATCCAGCCACAGTCTGTAGACTTTGAGAGGCTGCCTGCAGCAGGTGGGACGCTGCACCTCTCTTCTGGGCACACTAAAATGCACTGCAGCTGGACATCCCTGTGTGCAAGGGGTCTAAGGCATAAGGTCATCTCTTAATCACTTGCTGACCGCACCACGTACATATACTGCGGGGCAGTGGCTCTTCTGTGTGAAATCACGTACCTGTACGTCATTTCGTGCTTCCTGGTCTGCGGCGCGCATGCACGCCACCGGCGACCTGCCCTTGCTATGATTGGACACAGCGGGAGCCAATCAGCAGGTCCAGCGGACCCTATGTCAGCAAGAACCCGCTGATTGTTCCAGAGAGAGAAAGAATGGCAGTCTGCCTATGTAAACAAGGCAAATCGGCATTCTGCTAGTAGGGGAAGACAGATATCCTGTGTTTCTGCTAAGCAGGAACATAGATCTCTGTCTTTTCACAGCCAAAGCCATATAGTTAGAAAGTACCCCCTAGGAGCACATTTAACCCTTTGATGGCCCCTGATGTTAACCTCTCCTTGCCAGTTTATTAGTACAGTGACAGTGCATTTTTGTAGCACTGTATTGGTGTCACTGGTCCCCAGAAAGTGTCACCCCGTGTCAGATTTACCCGCTGCAATGTCGCAGTCCTGCTAAAAATCCCTGATCCCTGCCATTACTAGTAAAAAAAATACAAATTCCATAAAAATATCCATTATGGAATATGGAATATCCATAATCCATAACTTTTGCCCAAACCAATCAATATACGCTTATTGGGATTTTTTTTTACGAAAAACATGTAGCAGAATACATATTGGCCTAAACTGATGAAGAAATCTGATTTTTTACATTTTTTTTTTGGATGTGTTTTATAGGAGAAAATAAAAGATATTGTTTTTCTTTTTTTTTTTTCATAATTGACGGTCTTTTTGTTGTTTATAGCGCAAAAAATAAAAAAAGCAGAGGTGATCAAATACCACCAAATGAAGGCTCTATTTGTGGGAATAAAGGACGTCAGTTTTATTTGTAAAGAAAGGGATCCTGCGCTATGGATGTGAAAGGATGGTCTGCTGCCTCCCTCTGATATAGCCAAAGGTTATATCTAAAGGAAATATAAAAGTAAGGGAATGAGGGAATATGGCGCTGCCGGGAATAGGTTGTATGGGAATGTGTAAACCCTGAGTGTAATAATGTTTTAAATTAACAATTATGAATAAATCCATTCATCCACCTTCATAAATAAGTAAACTATAGCATCAATAAATCTTGCAAATTGATAAATGACGGTGGTAAACAATGATATTAAAAATATATAAATAGGTAATCTTCAATAATAATCACATGTGCATATATATAAATAAAAGAGTGACTAGTGTGGTGATCTGGGTTATTGAATAGACCCAGTAAAGTGACCAAGTGACTCAAAAATACAGTATTATGATATAAAGTGACTTGGGCAGAGTGTAATCCCAATAAATAATAAATTATACAATTGTGTCACAGTAAAAAAAGAAGGAAGAAAGGGGGGGAAGGGGGGTTATATCCAATATCCTAGGTGACTCAGTGAAACCTAAATCTTAAGACTATAAAGTGACCTGTGCAAATGCTCCAGTTGATATCAGATGGTTATTTAAAATATGGGTGAATATAAATTTATACAGTATAAAAATCCAGTAAATAGTGCGTATAGCAGGAGAAATAGTCCATATAAGTGAGTGCTTGTTCAATCTTCATGCGGTAATCCCATCTGGTTTTGGGAATGGGGATGTGGGGTATTAGGCAAGGTTTAAACGTACTGCAGGGTACAATAATAGGATGCCCGGTCCTGTAGGTCCTGGATAGTGGTCCTGGGTTCCTACCCAGAAAGGGGGGGGGGGGGGGTTGGAATTCCTCTACTCTCGGTAATATGTACGTTCAGCCTGTCATCTAGCTGTGGTGTATGTTCTCATAAGAGATGAACAAGAGGAGGACACATAGCGTAATACTGTTTCCAATGTGCTTTATTAATAATAAGGTAAGGTACTCACATAAATAGTAGTAAAAACAGCGTGGTTTAAATGTAGTAAAAACAGTTAGCCAGGGAGGTGAACAGAGCCTTGGAACGCCATGCGTTCCACGGGGAAATGGGAACAGGAAGTGACGTGACTGCGCTGTACGCGTTTCGTCATTCGACGTCCTCACGCTGCTGGCCAATTATTGATGCTGTTTTGGTGTCCTAATATTACTATGGTGTTTTAACTGAGCTATCGTGGAGCTTTAACACCTTTGGATATCTCTGTCCCGTTATATTACGCTGCCTCATATTTATGACAGTTTTATATATATGTTACTTTTACCCACTTATATGTTTATTTGTTTTCTTTAGTGTCAATTAGAATCCATTGTGTTTTATATTTATTGCATTGTAAATGTTACATTATTGCTGCTTACATTGGCGTGTCAGTATCCTCCTGTGAATGGAAGCTCCAGGGAGTTAGACATGTACAGTACTTTAAAGATTGCTGGCACTCACGGGGTTACTACCTGTGTAGGTGTTCTATAAAGAGTTTGAGCCGTGCCGTGTGGCCACGCCCTCTGATGAAGTTAATGACGATACGCGTTAGGGCATGACCACACGGCTTCTACATCTCTGACATTCCAGGCATAGCGACAGCTGAATGCTTCTGTCAGGCTTTCCCCACCCCTGAACACCGCAGGACAGAGAGCGGTGAGCATAAGCAGACACACTGCATTCCGGCTGCTATACTTGATGTTTTTATCTGATGTTTCCTTATGCTTCCCTAGTCTAATGTGATCCAATCCAGGGGGAGGTGATGTGATCCTTCCATACAGGCATCGGAGTCAGTGCTGTGAAGTTTGATTTCATTGGACCTATTTAAATTTGTTTGTGGTGAGTTTTCTACCTGTGGGGGTGATCGTCCACGAGGTGGAGGTGTGGTGAAGGCTTATTCAGGTTATTTTGGCCACAGTGATCTTTCAACACCACGGCTACTGGGACTTATGGTGGACTTTTTTACCCTTTTTTTCCCATTTATGCACATTTTTATTCAATTTGCTGTTTTGATTATATTATTATCTCTTATATATAGTTTAATCACAGTGGATTATTTTAGCAATATCCTTTTACACAGAACACTGTGCTGAAGTGCTGCTAATGTGTGATTGATATTTTATCATACATATTATTATATATTTGCATTTTTTTGCTTTTTTTAGCAAAACTATACTCCCACAAAAGCTTATGGCTCAAAAATGTTGATAAACACTGACTAGCTGCGTTTTTCTTTGTTTTTTTACGTTTTTCTGTGTTTTTGAGCTTTTATCATAGTTAGAGCGTTTTTACAGCCGAAAAAGCCTCTTAAAACCCACTAGTTCTGGGGTTTTTTTCTAGCCAGAAAACGCCCCTGCCAAAAACTGCTGATAACAGCCTATGTGTGCATGGAAACATAGGATAACATGCTGGAGAGTTTACTGGCTGCAGATGTCCAGTGTGCATCATGCTTTAAAGGGGCGTTTTTCAGCTGTAAAAACGCGCTAACTCTGATAAAAGCTTAAAAATGCTGAAAAATGTCAACAAAAGCAGAAAAACGCGGCTATTCTGCATTTATCAACGTTTGTGAGGCCGTAAGCTTTTGTGGGGAGTATAGTTTTGCTAAAAAAATTTTGCATGTTTTCCTGACACAAGAAATGTGAATGCAGGTTAAATGTCTCAATTACATTGGTGGTCAGTGTAAACCTTCTCATTACATTGGGGCTTGGTGAAAAATACTTTCATTCACACTAGTGGTCAGTGTAAATGTCCCCCTTACTTTGGTTGTCAGTGTAACTTCTTCATTACATTGGTGATCAGTGTACATTTCCCTTTACAGTGGTGGTAACTGCAGAATTGCCCTTACATAGGTGGTCAGTGTAAATCCCCCCTAACATTGGTGGTCAGTACAAATCTCCTCAACAATGGTTGTCAGTGTAAACTCCCGTTTACATGAAGGTCATTTTATATTCCCCCTTACACTGGTGGTTGGTAAAAATGCTCCTTTTACATTGGTGTCAGTGTAGAAATCCCTCTTTATATTGGTGGGGGGCGTAAAATCACCCATTGCATTGTCGTCAGTGCCAATTGCCCCTCAAATTGGTGGTCAGTGTAGAATCTCCCCTCATATTGGTAGTCAGTGTAGAATCCCCCACTATATACTTGCCAAAGATTTCCTGCTTTGCTCCACATGATTCAGAATTTGCCACAGCGTACTGCCTCCATACTAATCCCCCCCCCCCCCCCACCACTGCCACTGATCCCATCTACCCCTCAGCATTGCCACTGATCACCCACTTTCCCCAGCAATGCCACTGATCCCAGGAGTCCTAGTATCCCTAGGAGTTTTCTATCTATTGATGGGTCCCCTACCCTCCCCAGTCCATGGTATGCACCAAGAAACCAATCAGTGGGCAGTAATGATGTGCACTAACCTCTTGCAACCAATTATTGATCAGTAAGGATTTGCAGTAACCTCTAGCAACCAATCAGTGAGCAGTAATAATATGCAGTAACCTCTAGTAACCAATTAGTGAGTGGTAAGGATGTTCAGTAACCTCTACCAACCAATCAGTGAGAAGTGTTATTGTACAGTAATCTCTAGAAACCAATCAACAAGCAGTAGTCATGTGCTGTAACCTCGAGCAAATAAACAGTGAGCCATAGTGTGTGCTGTAACCTCTAGCAGTCAGTCAGTGAGCAGTATTTATACACTGTAACCTCTGGCAACCAATCAAAATTGCTGCCTGATCTGATTAAGTAAACTGATTTTGAGTCTAGCTGCTGTTTATTGTATGTCTCAGAGAAGGTGGAGAGCGAAATTTCATGTGGGGCCCAAGAAAATGTTTGCCCAGGGTCCAATCAATATTAAAGACGGCCCTGAATGGGCTGCTCTACACACGAAAAATGGGCCAAACATTATTCAGAACCTTTTCGGGCATGGAGCATTGCGTGTTTTGTCACATTTGTAGCACAATTGTTGTGCGATGAAACGCACAACAAAATGCACGCCTGCTAACCTCATTTGGGGTGCCATTAAGAATTAATGGCACCCAAACATTTGTTGCATGTTTTCCCGCGATTCTGCCCATGATTCCAAGTTGCTCAGGTGTGAATGGGGCCTAAGCTTTTAAAAGTTTATTAATAATAAAAAGTATAAAAATAATAAGTAAGTATATTTTGGACAGAAAAGCATTTTGGTGCCATCTAGTGGCATAATGTATTATTTTATATTCAAATCAGTGACAAAGTTACAGTACATGTAGCTTTGTGCATGAAGGTACATAGCATATCCTGATATATTGTATTTCCTGCTAAAGACTGGGAAGTGAGAGCAAAAATAAGAAAAGAACGCTTTTTTTTTTTACAAACATAGACATAACCACAGCAGGCTAATGATTCTATACCGTAATTAAACAAGATTTTTTTAAGTACACAATCCAGTACCACCACACTGGACTATGACTGACTTCCAGCTGTAGAAGGCTATTGGCTCTGGATCGGGTATAGTCGCGGATCTCTTTGAAGTTCAAAGCTGATATTAGCATAGGATTTGAAGTGATTCAGTTTCTTATAGTCTTTTTTTCCTGAATTATCTAGCATTTATTTTAGGCACTAATAGGTTCTCTGACAGGTGGCATTAAAACCTCCATTCTTTTAATCTCAATACAAAAAAATATGTACATAAATAATTTTCTTTCAGGCCTACGTACGTACCTAATGCTGCTTTTAAAGCTGCTGGTATTCATTCAAATGAATAGGCTGCCGTAATGCAATGCACATCAACGCCTGGCGTAACGTGCATTAACATGCATGTGCTAATAAACAGCGAGGGTGTGAATGGGCCCTGGGTGAACAGAACTGAGAGTTTTCATTTCCCTGAAGTTTTAATGAAAATCAGTATTGTGGAGAAACATGTTTTCTTGTGTTTGTGCTGGGAGCGCACTCAATCGCGCATTCCTCCATCCTCGGGTCTCTACTAATGATCGGGACCTGGGAGAACCGGATCCCGATCACAGGAACACTGTGATAGCCTCTGATTGGCATTTAGGCTCCATGTACACAGGACGTTGTAAATGGCCGTTTAGGAGCAGTTGGGCGTTTTTTTCAGAAACCCCTGAACCCACCTACATGTTATCTTATCTTTCCATGTACACAGGGTCGTTTGCAGGCAGTTGAGTTCAGGGACGTTTTTTGGAAAGCAATTATTTGCGTTCGAACGTGTGTTTCCCGGCGTTTACAAACGCAAAAACGCGACCGAACGCGGCTGAACGCGACCGAACGCGATGACCCGCGTTTAGCGCTCGTGTTTTTCCATTTTAAAGAGGAATGATTTTTTTGACCTCTAGGAACGGTTCTAAACACAAACGCCCGCTAAACGCGGGTGCAAACGCGACCTAACGGACGTTTTAAATGTCCTAAAAATTCCAGCATTCAAAGGAACTTTTAACAACGTCCCGTGTACATGGAGCCTTACAGTGATCACTCACTTTGTAGCCCTTCCCTGTGGCTGTGTTGTCTCCCCTCTGTGGACAAGAGAGACAACAGACTTGTCTGCTATCAGGAGGAAAAGATACTAAAGGCAAATAGCACACTGCAAGAGCAGTTACTCCAGAGCTTAGTAAATGAGCAGAAGCTCTGCTGACTTCCATCATCCAATCACGTGCAGGCAAATATGCTGTTTTTTTATTTTTATTTTTTATTTCTTTGCACATGATTGGGTATTCTTTGCAAAGTGAAGCTTTACCTCATTTACTAAGCTCTGGAGCAACTGCAAGTACACAGTCTATTTGCATTTAGTAAATCCACCCCATTGTATTTATTCCTTCTGGCTAAGGAGGAGAAGTCTGTACAAAAAAAAAAAAAGTTTTTTGAAGAAAATAAAGAATCATAAAGCTTAACTAGTTCAATGCTTTACCTAGCTTAGTGAGTGTAGGTGTCAGTGTGAGTGGCAGTGTAAATATCACTTAATGGCAGTTAGTGGCAGGGAAATTGTCAGTTACTGGCATTGTTAGTGTCATTGTCCATGCAAGTGTCAGTTAGTGGCAGTGTAAGTGTGTTTTTGGTAAGAAAGAAAAAAAGGTTTTATATTTAGTGTCAGTATGTGTGAGTATAGGTAGGACAAAAAAAAAGGGTACTATTTTTTCTATGCCCTACTACGGCTACAGTATGTGGTATCTCTGCGATTGGCAGGAGTAGGGGAATTTATTTTGCAGGTTTTATTTGGTGGTGGTACACAGTGGCATAGCGCAGGGGGAGCAGCACCCTACGCGCAACATTTAGAGCGGAGCAGGATGACCGAGAGTGGGTTCAAACTGTGTGTGGCATTGATTGTGAACCTGCTCTCTGTCATCCAGCGTGGGCCCGCTTTCTCAATCTAGCGTAAATCTGCTCTCTGTCATCCAGTGTGAGTCAGTTCATTTGACTTGCTTTGCCTTGGGTGCTGACAACTCATATTATGCCACTGGTGGTACACAGGCAGCTAATAGGGGGGGGGGGCAAAGGTCCTCCTGTAGGGGGCCGGGCACACAGGGCCCAGACAGCAGGAGGATCGGTGGAGAAGAGAAGGAACGATGACAAAATAATGCCCTCCGTGTCTCTCACCCAGCAACTGAAAGCTGGTTTCTCCCCCTCTCCCTCCCGTCAGCTTTTAGCTGCTTGGTGAGAGACACACATGGCCAGATTTACGAGGTGCTGGGGTGGGTTGTGCCCACCCAGATTTCAGTCCTTCCCCCCTGGCCGGTTGGCCGCCACTGAGCTCCTCCCCCCGCCCCTGCTGCCGCCCGCATTCACAGCTGGGACAAGGAGAGGGGCCTGGAGCCGAGAGAGAAGAGGCAGAGAGGAAAGAGCCGGGAGGAGGTGCGCTGTGTTGTGCTCTCCCTCCTGTCAGGAGAGCGTTTATCTATACAGCACATGAGACCAGATCGCTTTTCCTGTAGATTGCATTGGACTGTACTCACACAGTTTGATCGCTGCCCCCTATCCACATTTCCTGCTGCCAGGAGGTGAGAAGCCCTTGAAGGAGATAGGGGGCAGCAATCACACGATGTGTGTGTACAGTGCAATGCTGTCTACAGTAGGAGCGATCCTCTGTGTGCTGTATAGAGGAACATTCTTCTGACAGGAGGGGAGAGCACAACACAGTGCACCCCCTCCTGGCTTTTAGTGGCTTCCCCCTGTAAATTGGGGGAGGGACGGCTATCTGTTAGGAAATCTGTTAGAAAATATTTTTTTTTGGGGGGGGGGGGGTTGAACCAGGAGAGGGGATGTTTGAGCCAAGAGAGGAGATGTTTGGGCCTGGTGGGGGGGGGGGGAATTAGTGCTGGGGGGGATTTGGGTAGGGAGGGAAGGGTAATTTAGAGGGGGGTTGGAGGAGGAATTTGTGGGAATGTGTCCTAGGAGGGGGATTGAAGACAGAAGATTTGTGCTGGGAGAGGAGATGGGGGGGGGGGGATTTTGTGCCAGGAGGGGTGGGGAATTTGGGCTAATAAAGAGGGATTGGGGGGCATTTGTGCTGGCAGGGGGATTTGGGGGATAAGTTTTGTGCTAGGATTGAAGGTTTGATAAGAAAGAGAATATGTGCTAGGTAGGTGATTTTTTGGGGTGAGGGAGATTTGTGCTAGGAGGGGGGATTCAGGTGGGATTTGAGCTGGAGGGCGGGATTGGGGGTGGGGGCTAAGATTTGTGCTGGGAGGGGGATTGGAACAGGGAGTTGGTGGAATATGTGCATTATTGTTTGGGGAGAATTTTGGCTTGAAGATTTATGTTTCTTATGTATGACGGAATGTTTGTGTCCACTAATTATGATTTTCATGTATATTTTCTGAAAATTACATTTTGACAGTGGGCCCTGTGATTATTACCAGCAGCCCTGGTGGTACATAGTAATGGTAAAAAAAATATACAATTACGAAAAAATGTTTTGTTTTGGGTTTTTTTTGCAATTTTGGGTTAGTTTTCTTTTGATAATAATAAAAAAGGAGATATCTATTAATATATATACAAATGAAAGCCCAATCTGTCCTGAAAAAATTTCTCCTAAAACAACTATGTATGTATTTATGAGCCACCTCAATACACTAAGAAGTTGTGATGATATGTTCAGTTATACTAACAACAGTTGTAATTTTGACGTCAAAGTTCTATTTAGTTTTAGTCATAGTCTTTTGACTAAAATTAAATTTTAGTTTTAGTCATATTTTAATCATGTGAATTGTTTTAGTTTTAGTAGTATTTTAGTAGATTAAAATCTCCAGTACATTTTGGTTAACTAAAATCTTATGGGTTTAATTAAATTGTAATGCATAATTTAAGCATTTCTCAGGAATTGCCAAACTCATTATATACTGCTGGAGTAAAAATCGAATAGCATGTTATTTTTTATAGTATTAAGGTTTGAACATGCACTACAGACAAAGTATTAGACGTAATATAAAACGTCTTTATAAATAAAATCAAGTTTCATAAACTAAACAAAAATATTGTTTTTTGGCAAACAGAATTGCAACTTAAAAATATGAAGAAAATCTTTAAACTCTATTGGCTGTAATGCCACTGCACATATTATCTGTATATATTACCAACATTAAATATTAGAAAAAAAAAAGAAAATAAATTTTCTTCACTTTTCCTTTCAGCAGCTTTGTAGATTATTAGTTATTCTTATGTGGTAGTGCAGTGGTAATTTTGACATCTAATTTCAATTTAGTTTTAGTCTTTTGACTAAAATGCCATTTATTTTAGTCATCTGAATTGTTTTAGTTTTAGTCGTATTTTAGTCAACTAAAATCTTGTGAATTTCGTAAACCAAAATGTTTTTGTTGATGAAATTAACATTAACTAACACATGTCAAAGTTGAAAAATTGATCTTGGGTACTAAGGTTTGCTTTGACCCTGGTCATGATGGGGTTAAGAACTGGTCCGTTATAGTTAAAAGGAGTTTCCAAAATCCCCAGGAGCCATTAAAGTAGAACTAAAGACAAAACTTTTTTGTTTTGGATAGAATGCAGAGAGATTAGAATACCTGTCAGGTTTTTACTACAGTTTGTGACCCCTTGAGGGAGATTCACCCTGTTTGTCATGTTTATCATTATCACTTAGAGTAAAAGTGAAAGAAAATCCCATATTTTGAGTTGTCACATGAACAGGAATAGAGGAGAAATATTCCAATGAAGACAATAGTTCTGGTGACCCTGGTGACAACCAGGAAATCCCTCACTTTGGAGGGATTTCCTCCCACTTCCTGTTTTTGGCTATGGGACTGTAAATGAAGGTAATTCTCCTCAATCGGAAACAGATGGGAAAAAAAAGTGTTTACCCCCCCCCTTACTCTCCTTATTCAAAATGAAAAAAGTTTTGCATTTAGTTCTACTTTAACACCTTCCCCCCTGGCCTACGCCTACAGTAAAATGACGGCAGGAGTACTCTCATTCAGTGGCGCGATCTGTCACTGGACACAGCCTCATGACTGATCACTGCACCGGCCCACTTCCAGTGCCATGTGATTGCTGTGACCAATCACAGCAGAGTACAGGACAATTATTATTATTATTTCAGGTACTTATATAGCGCTGTCAATTTACGCAGCGCTTTACATATACATTGTACATTCACATCAGTCCCTGCCCTCAAGGAGCTTACAATCTAAGGTCCCTAACTCACATAAATACAGTAGGGCCAATTTTTTATACATTATCCAATTGTAAACAATGGATGGCTTTCTTTTATGCCAAATTGTGTTGCTAGCTGTGATTGGTCACAGTGAACACATGGTACAGGCAGGCCAATCATAACCCATCTGTACCGTGTGATTAGCTTTAACTAATCACAACAAAAGACACTTAATGAACCAGTTTCATTAATTAAAAAAAGGTTGCATATACCAATGATCACTTCCCCAGAGTAGTACAGTGTTACTATCCTAACACTGTATTGGTCTGGTCACAGTGTGTTAGAAAAAAAAAACTTAAACAAAATGTAATTAAAAAAATTTAAAAAAATGTTTTTTTCTTTTTTTTTATATACTGTCATCAATCAGTGTCCCTGATCACTGCCACGCCAGTTATATGATAACACTGTACTGCACTGGTGATAGAAAAGCTGAAAATATGTGAGAGGAAGATAAAAAAGGAATAGCTCGTGTTGAGGAATGTGTAAAATAATGCTGAAAAGTAATGCAAAATGGAAAATGTGAAATAAGGATTAAAAGTGAAAGAAGTGAAAAATCAGTGAGAGAGAATAAAGAATTAAAATAAACGATGATCATAAAGAAAGGTAATGTAGTGATAACAATAAAAAAAACAAAAAAAAAACAGATGAATAATGAGTTAAATAATAAAAGATGTTGTACGGTGAAAATGAGAAGAAAAGCATAGACGGTATTTGTTTATTGTGAAAAAAAATGTGTAAAAATAAGGAATTCTTTTGAAAAAAAATGATTGAAAATAAGATATAAAAGAAAAAATAAATGTTTTTAATTAAATGTAAAAGACAAACAAAAATGGTAATGAACTACTGACAATGGAGTTGCAGTCTCAAATAAAAACATTTGCAGCTCGATCATCCTGAAATATCATGAAGGATGGCAGAAAGAAAGTCCTAAAAATATTCTAGGAAAAAGACAAAAAGGGCCTATGATGGACAGAACATGTCTAGTCAACTGTCCATTCCATGGAAAAAATATGTAGTTCTTCATATTCCATTCTACCATATTACTTACATAAATGTGGGTAATGAAGGAGATTTTACCATGGTGAAGTCCTAAGCGCTGTGTTGAGAAATGTTAAACTGTGCAGCAGATAAAAAGTGGTCAGCAGTAAAGACTAAACCTACTAATAAATATTATTGGTGGAAAAGGAAAAAAGGCCCCAGACAATGGCTTCCATCAAAAATATGTAAATAAGAGAATGACTAAAAAGTCTTGCCTAAAAATCCACTCAAGAATACTGGTAAAATCCAGGCTTAGAGGCCAAAACATTTAGAAATTAAAGATGAAATATTGCTGATATATAGCTGAATCGTTTTCTTTTGCATATGTGATTGAAAAATGTCACGGTAATATAGGAGAAAACACTATATGTATATATATCAACAATCCTCCCAGATTTCATTGTTGCAATTTACCTGCATTTTGGAAAGAAACTGAACCGCCCAAAAACAGCGTGGACAAAACTGTATTGTTGTATTCACTGCTACTGTTTACATCTGTGTGTTTCTGTGGATTGTGGTTTAGCCTGCAGCTATTTCCCTACAGTTTCCAGAAAATTATAGTTTTAAGAAGCCCATCTTGTAAACATGAAGCAAAACACATGCAAAGCTAAAGCAAATAGGAGGACCATAAAAAGAGGAATATTCAAAAGGTCATTGTTTTTTTTTTCTGTCTATCCAAACCTCTCTATGTAACTACAAGAGGTTGAGCAATTACAAAAGGTAATCCAAAAGAGTAACTTGAAATATGTAAAGGTATAATACCCAGCTGTCAGAAATTGGGGAAAGTTAAATGGACTTTATAGGCACAGATATGGGTGAAATAAAAACTTTTTTATTGATTGACATATAAAAACAAGAAGAGAAACAAGATTATATATACATACACAGAAAAACGCTTGAATGTACCGTAACAATAGAACATAAATGTACATCAGTAATATGATAGATAGTTGCATAACATATGAAACGTGGTGGTAAGAGGATACTATACATTACATCCTACATAGCTCGAAGACGATGCCAGAGGATAAAGCTATTAGCGTCCCCGAGTGTGGTTGGTACAACCCTAGAATAGGGGATGATTCATGTAGCCAGATGCCCTACATGTTTCGTTTGAGGAATCAAGCTTCTTCTGGAGCTACTGGTATACAAAACTCCCTATAGAGGCGGATAATGCTTCACAATAGCCTTACGCCCATATGTTGGGCAGTAAGCAGATGAAATGAGAAGAAAAAATATATATAAATCATAACGGGGGGTCTGCTGGGATGAGTCTGTCAGATGATGCAGATAAAAAATGAGGTAGATGAAGTACATGTCTAAACGAGACATATGAAGGTAGCTGTAACCACACAGAAGCACATGGCCAAGTAGATATGGCACAAATATGCCCGAGATATGAGGGATCCCTCCAGAGAAGGCATCAGAGCAGGAACCTCAGAGACACAGCAGACCGATTCCCCCGGATGAGGACAAACCACCATAATAAAAAAGTTTTTATTTCACCCATATCTGTGCCTATAAAGTCCATTTAACTTTCCCCAATTTCTGATATATGAATTAGGATGTGGCACATAGTTCTCTAACATTGTGCGCCCCCATTTGCTGCTGTACTGGCTGCGCACTATCTCCATTTATTCATAATACCCAGCTGGTCTGTGGGTTGTCTATAATGATAAGGCATTTTTTTTTCTGGAATCACACCCAGTTAACAGAGGTGGTTCCACTAACTGGTAAACCCTATATGTTGTATATCTGTTTGTTGTCAACCAAACTTATCTCAAACCATGGTCTCTGCTTTTAGAGGTATTGGGTGCATGCCAGGAGGTACTTCAACTGTGGCTAATTTTCATTTGATGGGGCCTGCATAGTTCCAGGGTCAATGCCACCTCACAGAGTTGCCCAATGATCTTTTTACCTGCCCATAAGAGAGGCATTCTTCCCACTGGACAGCAATGTAGGGAACATTTGTCCCACTAACCACCAATGAGTTGGTTTTAGCAAGGGTTCTCAGAGACTTGACAATTATTTCACAGGTTCCTATGGGATAAAACCCTTTAGAAAGGCTGGTATGTTATATGCTTGTCACACAGAATTTGATAGCTTCCTGAAACTGCTTGCATTTTAGTTGCAGACCTAGCTGCTTCAAGCAAAGGCTTGAGCACAACTTTGAAAAATGTTTGTAAACCAGTCTTCTTTTTGCACAGAATTGAAAGCCTGCTAGCTTGACTCTGCTCACTACAAAACGTTTTATTTGTTATCATAGCTTGCACTGGTGGTAATTGGCTATATTATGTACTAGGGATAGACCGATATGGTTTTTTCAGGGCCAAAACCAATATTTTGTTTACAACGTATCGGTATCGGCCGATATGAGCCGATATTTTGTACATTTAAAGTTTTGAAAAATAAAGACAATTTTTGACACAAATTTGGTACTGAACATGTTCATTTTTGTTTAATGCTTAATGGCTGGCTTGCTGGCACCCTGTGGTAGGTGGCTGGCTGGCTGGCACCCTGTGGTGGGTGGCTGGCTGGCACCCTGTGGTGGGTGGCTGGCTGGCACCCTGTGATGGGTGGCTGGCTGGCACCCTGTGATGGGTGGCTGGCTGGCTCCCTGTGGTGGGTGGCTGGCTTGCTGGCACCCTGTGGTGGGTGGCTTGCACCCTGTGGTGGATGGCTGGCTGTCTGGCACATTGTGGTGGGTGGCTGGCTGTCTGGCACCCTGTGGTGGGTGGCTGACTGGCACCCTGTGGTAGGTGGCTGGCTGGCACTCTGTGGTATGTGGGTGGCTGGCACAGGGGCTGTGGGTGGGTGGCTGGCTGGTACAGAGCCTGTGGGTGGCTGGCTGGTAGAGTGCCTGTGGCTGGTTGGTACAGGGCCTATGGGTGGCTGGCTGGCTGGCACCCTGTCTGTGGGTGGTTGGCTGGCTGTCTGGCACCCTGTGGTGGGTGACTGGCACCCTGTGGTGGGTGGGTGGCCGGGACAGGGGCTGTGGGTGGCTGGCTGGTACAGGGCCTGTGGCTGTTTGGTACAGGGCCTGTGGCAGGCTGGTATAGGCCTGTGGGTGGCTGGCTGGCTGGTACAGAGCCTGTGGGTGGCTGGCTGCCTCACTGGTACAGTGCCATCTGCGTTTTTTCATTTACTGCTGTTCACGATCTACTTTGATGAAAGTGAATTTTTTATTATTAAACTGGATTGTTACAAACATACTGCACCATGATGGCATTCATTTAAATCCCCCTATCTGAGAGATTCACGTGGAATGGGAGGCATTTGACTACTATTAGCGAGCCTGCTATCTTGGAATGATATACAAAGGAGAAAGAGAGAGTCCATTAAGAAGCTAGAGGATTTGTGGAAATTATCCATCTGTCCATCCATCCCAGAGGTTATCATCGGCCCAATTGAGATTTATCTCAGACACGCTCTTTTGAGTGTGCAGTGAGGTGAGCGGCCAGTGCACACGGTTTTGGATTTTAGCTCACGATCACCAGACAACACTGTTTTGCACGTGTTTTGTGTGTTTTTCACGAAGATTTATTTGCTCTAGTCACTGTTATTTGGGAATCACCGTATATTCACTTTATGGACTACATATTATGCTTTTATATATATATATATATATATTTATTTGATATTATTCACGTGCACATCTATGATATTTTTTTACCTATTTATTATGGATTTGTATTAAGAAGTATTTTGAGATATATATATATACTCTCACAATTTTATCCATCTGTACACTCACTTTCACCCTTTTTTCCATTTATATATATAATTTTTTCATCTACTTCACCTGCGTTTCACATCATTTATACTTCACCTGCGTTTCTGGGGGTTAGACTCCCTCTGGGTAGGGCATTGGTCCTCGTTATTTACTAAGAAGGCAGAATGATGTCACAAAAATATTGGCAATATCGGCCAGTTCTGGGGCCGATACCGATATATCGGGGAAAGTGCATATCGGCCACCGATATATCAGCCTTGCCGATAATTGGTCTATCCCTATTATGTACTAACTGATGGCCATCTTTGATATGTGTTCTCTAAACACCTAGCATCTGTCATGAGAGCAGCTGAACCTAACATGTACTCTTAACTTCACTGCTCAAAAAAATTAAAGGAACACTTTGAAAACACATCAGATCTCAATTGGGGAAGAAATCATGCTTGATAGCTATACTAATATAGACTGGGTAATGTGTTAGGAATGAAAGGATGCTACATCGTTTGATGGAAATGAAATATATCAACCTACAGAGGGCTGAATTCAAAGACAACCCAAAAATCAAAGTGAAAAAAACGATGCAGCAGGCTAGTCCATTTTTCTGAAATTTCATTGCAGCCACTTAAAATGGTACTCAGTAGTTTGTATGGCCACTATGTGCTTGTATGCATGCCTGACAACGTCAGGGCATGCTCCTAATGAGACGGCTGATGGTGTCCTGGGGTATTTCCTCCCCGATCAGGGACCAGGACATCACTGAGCTCCTTAACAGACTGAGGTGCAACCTGGGGGCGTCAGATGGACCGAAAAACATAATGTCCCAGAGGTGTTATATTTGATTTAATTCAGACGAGAGTTGGGGACAGTTTAATGGTATCAATTCCTTCATCCTCCAGGAACTGGCTGCATACTCTCGCTACATGAGACCGGGCATTGTCGTGCACCAGGAGGAACTCAGGACCCACTGCACCAGCATAGGGTCTGACAATTGGTCCAAGGATTTCATCCTGATACTTAACCACTTGCCTACAGTGCACTTTCACCCCCTTCCTGCCCAGACCGATTTTCAGCTTTCAGCGCCCTCACACTTTGACTGAGAATTACTCAGTCATGCAACACTGTACCCATACAAAAATTGTGTCCTTTTTTTCACACAAATAGAGCTTTCTTTTGATGGTATTTGATGAATACTGGGTTTTTTATTTTTTGTGCTATAAATAAAAAAAGACTGAAAATATTGTGAAAAAACGCATTTTTCTTTGTTTCTGTCATAAAATTTTGCAAATTAGTAATTTTTCTTCACAAATTTTGGCCAAAATTTATACTGCTACTTATCTTTGGTAAAAATAACCCAAGTAAGTGTATATTATTTGGTCTTTGTGAAAGTTATAGAGTCCACAAGCTATGGTGCGAATCATTGAAAATTGATCACACTTGATCACACCTGATGTACTGAAGGCCTATCTCATTTCTTGAGACACTAAAAAGTCAGGAAAGTACAAATACCCCCCAAATGACCCCTTTTTGGAAAGTAGACATTCCAAGGTATTTAATAAGGGGCATGGTGAGTTTTTTGAAGTTGTAATTTTTTCCCACAATGCTTTGCAAAATGAAGATTTTTTTTTTTTTTTTTTTTTACAAATTGCCGTATTAACAGGTTATTTCTCTCACACAGCACATGTATACTTGCAACTACACCCCAAAACACATTCTACTACTCCTCCTGAGTATGGCGATACCACATGTGTGAGACTTTTTCACAGCCTGGCCACATACAGAGGCTTAACATCCAAGTAGCCCCGTCCGGCATTCTAGGAGCACAAATTACACATATAATTTCCTGAAAACCTATCGCACTTTTGAAGGCCCTGGAGCACCAGGACAATGGAAACCCCCATAAAATCACCCCATTTTGGAAAGCAAACAGCCCAACGTATAATTTTTGAGGCATAATGAGTCTTTTGAATATGTCATTTTTTTCCACAAGTTTTTGGAAAATGTGGAAAGAAAATGAAAACACATTTTTTTTACACAAAGCTGTCCATTTATGCAATATTTCTAACACATAGCATGTACATAGCAAAAATTGCACCCCAAAATACATTCTGCTATTCCTCCTGAGTATGGCGATACCACATGTGTAACACTTTTTCACAGCCTGGCCACATACATAGGCCTAACATCCAAGTAGCGCTTTACACAAAGTTGTCCATTTATCCACTTTAAGACTGGGCCTATTTTTGACACTTGGTGTTTACAAGCTAAAATCATTTTTTTTTGCTAGAAAACTACTTGGAACCCCCAAACATTATATATTTTTTTTAGCAGAGACCCTAGAGAATAAAATGGAGATCGTTGCAATATTTTTTATCACACCATATTTGCGCAGCAGTCTTCCAAATGCGATTTTTTTGAAAAAAAATTCACTTTTTTGAACTAAAACATAAGAAAACAGTAAATTTAGCACAATTTTTTTCCATAATGTGAAAGATAATGTTACGCCGAGTAATTAGATACCCAACATGTCATGCTTCAAAATTGCGCATGCTCACAGAATGGCGCCAAACATTGGTACTTAAAAATCCCCATAGGCAACATTTTAAAAATTTCTGCAGGTTACTAGCTTAGAGTTACAGAGGAGGTCTAGGGCTCAAATTATTGCTCTCGCTCTAACGATCGCGGCGATACCTCACATGTATGGTTTGAACACCGTTTACATATGTGGGCGGGACTTGCGTATGCGTTTGCTTCTGCGCGCGAGCTAACGGAGACAGGGCGCTTTAATTATTTTTTTTTTTTCCTATTTATTTTATTTATTATTTTTTTATTTTTACACAGTTTAAAAAAAAAATACACAGTTTAAAAAAAAAAATGTTTTGATCATTTTTATTCCTATTACAAGGAATGTAAACATCCCTTGTAATAGAAATAGGCATGACAGGTCCTCTTTATTGTGAGATCTGGGGTCAAAAAGACCTCACACCTCACAACTACACTAAAAAAGAAAAAAAAAAAAAAAAAATTGTTGAAAGAGGAAAAAAAAAAAAGCAAAAAAAAAAGCGGCCCTTTAAACCGGTTGCTAGGCAACGTCTTTTGACGTAGCTCCGGTCCTCCAAGACCATAGAGTTGAGTGAGGGCCATCTTGCCCTCACTCGACTTCCTGTCTCTGAGGATCCGGGACCGGATAGTTTTCCCCGCTGCCGGCGGGTCCGGTAAGCTGGGAAAACGTCTGGGACGCGGCAGGAGGGGGGGGGAGCACCTCTTCCCCTGCACCGTAAGGGTAATTCCGCGGCGAATCCACCACTGGGACCACCCTTATCTGAAAGCCGACCGCCCGCCGTTTCAAAAAATACCGGGGTTATGGGGGCTATCTGCTGCCATAACTCCAGTATTTAGCTTTTAATGGCCGACGCATATAGTCGTTAGGCGGTCAGTAAGTGATTGCATGTATATGGCAAACAGGTGACGATGACTGATGGGGTGACAGGTGACGATGACTGATGGGGTGACAGGTGACAATGACTGATGGGGTGACAGGTGACGATGACTGATGGGGTGACAGGTGACGATGACTGATGGGGTGACAGGTGATGATGATTGATGAGGTGACAGGTGACGATGATTGATGAGGTGACAAGTGACGATGATTGATGGGGTGACAGATGACAATCACTGACGGGGTGACATGTGACGATGATTGATGGGGTGACAAGTGACGATCACTGATGGGGTGTCAAGTGACGATGATTGATAGGGTGACAGATGACGGTGACTGATGGGGTGACAGGTGACGATGACTGATGGGGTGACAGGTGACGGTGATTGATGGGGTGACAGGTGACGGGGATGGTCACTGATGGGTGACAGGTGACGGGCGATGGTGCACGGCGGTACTGATGGCAGTCTCTGGTGACCGGTGAACTTTAGGCTATGTTCACATGTGAGCGTAGCGATCATGGGCAGAATCACTGCGATTCTGCCCGTGATCCAGAAATCATTGCAAATGGCGGGACGCCTGTGCGTTGCCCGTGATTTGCAATAGCACCCCAAACGCTGTGCGATGTTGCAGCGATTTCCGCCTGCCGAATCGAGGTAACATCACGCAAACAACGCATGACGCCCCAAAGAAACTCTTGTACCTTTTTTGGGCGTCATGCGTTGTTTGCGCGATGTTACCGCGATTCGGCAGGCGGAAATGGCGGCAACATCGCACAGCGTTTGGGGTGCTATTGCAAATCACAGGCAGCGCACAGGCGTCCTGCCATTTGCAATGATTTCCGGATCGCGGGCAGAATCGCGGTGATTCTGCCTGCGATCGCTACTCTCACATGTGAACGTAGCCTTATGGGTGTCAATTTCTGGGCACTGATGAGGTGACTGTTGGGTGACAGGGGACATTGGGGGGGGGCTGAGGACTGTGTGTGGGGACCTTTATTTGTGTGCTTTTTACTTTTTACAGGGGTACAGAGCAGTAACTCAATGTTTCTAGCTCTTCTCCCCTCACACTGGAAACTGTATGAGGAGAGAAGAGCTAGTAACACTGAGTTACTGCTCTTTGTTTACATTTTGTGATCGGCTGTGAATGGATTCACAGCCGATCACATAGTAAACAGTCACTGTCAGTGACTGTTTACTGCCGCCGGTGACAGCTGTGTTCCTACGGAACACAGTGCCACCGACATGACCGCGCTGCGCGCTCCCGATCGCGCATGCGCGGTCATCTCCCGGGCGCCTCCATTGTGATCGGCTGTGTCATTGGAACACAGCCGATCACGTGGGAAACAGCCATGCCTATTGGCTGTTTCCCCCCTGCCGGTGACCGGCTGTGTCCCGGGGACACGCCGACACCGGCAGTGCACAGCGGCGCGCCCGCGATCGCGCGCCTGCCCTGCTTGAATGGGCGGACGTCATATGACGGCCGCCCAGGATAATAGCCGCACCGTCCCGCCGTCATATGACGGCGGGCGGGCGGTAAGTGGTTAATGGCAGTCAGGGTGCCATTGTCTAGCCTGTAGAGGTCTGTGCGCCCCTCCATGGATATGCCTTCCCAGACCATCACTGACCCACCACCAAATGCTGAACAATGTTACAGGCAGCATAACGTTCTCCACGGCTTCTCCAGACCCTTTCATGTCTGTCACATGTGCTCAGTGTGAACCTGCTCTCATCTGTGAAAAGCACAAGGCACCAGTGGTGGACCTGCCAATTCTGCTGTTCAATGGCAAATGTCAATCGAGCTCCACAGTGGCAGGCAGTGAGCACAGAGCCTACTAGAGAACATCTGGCCCTCAGGCCACCCTCATGAAGTCTGTTTTCAAATGTTTGATCAGAGACATTCACACCAGTGGCCTGCTGAAGGTAATTTTGTAGGGCTATGGCAGTGCTCATCCTGTTCCTCCTTACATAAAGGAGTAGATACCGGTCATGCTGATGGGTTAAGGACCTTCTACGGCCCTGTTCAGCTCTCCTAGAGTAACTGCCTGTCTCCTGGAATCCCCACCATGATCTTGAGACTGTGCTGGGAGACACAGCAAACCTTCTGACAATGGCATGTATTGATGTGCCATCCTAGAGGAGTTGGACTGCCTGTGCAACCTCTATAGGGTACAGGTATCACCTTATGCTTCCAGTAGTGACACTGACCCTAGCCAAATGCAAAACTAGTGAAAAAAAAAACTTGATGCTATACTCTGATTAAAAAGTGTTACATTTTTTGAGCAGTTGTATATACAAGTACAGTGCTTTGCGAAAGTATTCGGCTCCCTTGAACTTTGCAACCTTTTGCCACATTTCAGGCTTCAAACATAAAACTGTAATTTTTTGTGAAGAATCAACAACAAGTGGGACACAATCATGAAGTGGAATGAAATTTATTGGTTATTTCAAGCTTTGTTAACAAATAAAAAACTGAAAAATTGGGCGTGCAAAATTATTCAGCCCCTTTACTTTCAGTGCAGCAAACTCTCTCCAGAAGTTCAGTGAGGATCTCTGAATGATCCAATGTTGACCTAAATGACTAATGATGATAAATAGAATCCACCTGTGTGTAATCAAGTCTCCGTATAAATGCACCTGCACTGTGATAGTCTCAGAGGTCCGTTTAAAGTGCAGAGAGCATCATAAAGAACAAGGAACACACCAGGCAGGTCCGAGATACTGTTGTGGAGAAGTTTAAAGCCGGATTTGGATACAATGGATTTCCCAAGCTTTAAACATCCCAAGGAGCACTGTGCAAGCGATAATATTGAAATGGAAGGAGTATCAGACCACTGCAAATCTACGAAGACCTGGCTGTCCCTCTAAACTTTCAGCTTATACAAGGAGAAGACTGATCAGAGATGCAGCCAAGAGGCCCATGATCACTCTGAATGAACTGCAGAGATCTACAGCTGAGGTGGGAGACTCTGTCCATAGGACAACAATCAGTTGTATACTGCACAAATCTGGCCTTTATGGAAGAGTGGCAAGAAGAAAGCCATTTCTTAAAGATATCCATAAAAAGTGTCATTTAAAGTTTGCCACAAGCCACCTGGGAGACACACCAAACATGTGGAAGAAGGTGCTCTGGTCAGATGAAACCAAAATCGAACTTTTTGGCAACAATGCAAAACATTATGTTTGGCGTAAAAGCAACACAGCTCATCACCCTTAACACACCATCCCCACTGTCAAACATGGTGGTGGCAGCATCATGGTTTGGGCCTGCTTTTCTTCAGCAGGAACAGGGAAGATGGTTAAAATTGATGGGAAGATGGATGGAGCCAAATACAGGACCATTCTGGAAGAAAACCTGATGGAGTCTGCAAAAGACCTGAGACTGGGACAGAGATTTGTCTTCCAACAAGACAATGATCCAAAACATAAAGCAAAATCTACAATGGAATGGTTCACAAATAAACATATCCAGGTGTTAGAATGGCCAAGTCAAAGTCCAGACCTGAACCCAATCGAGAATCTGTGGAAAGAACTAAAAACTGCTGTTCACAAATGCTCTCCATCCAACCTCACTGAGCTCGAGCAGTTTTGCAAGGAGGAATGGGCAAAAATTTCAGTCTCTCGATGTGCAAAACTGATAGAGACATACCCCAAGCGACTTACAGCTGTAATCGCAGCAAAAGGTGGCGCTACAAAGTATTAACTTAATGGGGCTGAATAATTTTGCACGCCCAATTTTTCAGTTTTTTATTTGTTAAAAAAGTTTGAAATATCCAATAAATGTCATTCCACTTCGTGATTGTGTCCCACTTGTTGTTGATTCTTCACAAAAAAATACAGTTTTATATTTCTTTATGTTTGAAGCCTGAAATGTGGCAAAAGGTCGCAAAGTTCAAGGGGGCCGAATTCTTTCGCAAGGCACTGTATATACCTTGTTTTGTTGGTTATTTTATTTTGCTCCATGCTGCTATATCAGCTGTCACTTTGCTGCCCTAAAACAAATTGCTCAAGGACCAGTAAAATTATTATGTTTCTTACCATATATAACTATACACCAGATATATCTCCTGGGTTTCTCATATTTCTGTCCATGCATAAAGGTATATTTTATCTTGTAGTAATCTGCTATTTACAACTATTTCTGTTTATAACTTATTACCCCACAATCTATACCGGAGAACTCTGTATGCTGGGCTTTTTAACTTTACTTAAATTTAAGAGAATTGTGTCTACTTCTGCAGGCTTTATTGTTAATCCAACTGGATTTGTTTTTATTATAAACCAGTTCATACTTTGGTTTAAAAAAAATTCATGCACATCAAACGGGGGCAAGGGAGAGAAGAAGAATTTTTCAGCAGAAGAAGTTAAAAATTTTCTCCTAACTGTATGTATCACATCTATATATTAAGAACCATGTCTTTTCAATTCTGCAATTCCTGTTACCTATTATTATATGTGTGAATTTTTCACTTTGTATAAAGCCAGTCATAAATGGTACAGTTTTTTCATTCAGCCAGCTGTCTGAATTAAAAAAAAAAACTGTACTTATTCCTCCCCACAGTGTAATTGTATTCTGACAGCGAGGCTCCACCACCATCAGAATCCATAATCAGCGCTGCAGCCTTGGCTGTATCTGCTGATCGACTGAATATTTTTCAACATGACCCTTCATGAGAAGTCGATCGTTGGATCGACTTCTCATGTACAGAAATGACCATACATGGATCGAAATTTGGCCGGTTTCTGCTGAACTGGCCAAATTGCGATCCATGTATGGCCAGCTTTATACCAAATTGCAATTATTTCTTCTCTAAAGCTATTGACTTAAAATTTTAAGGAAATATGTAACACTATTATATTATATAATACTATAAATTATAAAATTATATAATTATATAATATATATTATATTATATAATACTATATATATGACTAATACTGTATATGTACTAATACTTCAATACTGTATGGAGACTAATTTATCTGGTGGGAGAAAAATTACTTGAATTACACCTTTTGTGCTGGGTGATTTTTCATAAGAGCCATCAGGATTCGCATGAATTGAGAATTATGTATTGAGCAATTTTGTGGACTACTTTAAAATTCCTGCAATAATACAAAAACAAATGTCACAATGTTACAAGAAATACACATAGAAAAATACTTTGTTAGCATATGTGTGTTGTTGTATATATACCGTAGATGCGCATTTGTGTGTTGTTGTATATATACTGTAGATGCGCTACCAAAATGACTCATCAGGTGCAAGGAATCTTCAACATATAAAGAATGAAATAAAAAATTACTCGTCATTCATGTAGCACTGCCCCCTAGAGTACTGCTGGCAAATGACATTTTTGGATTCCCCTGGGTTACCCGTAGCAATTGCTTGCAGAAACACTTTATATCCTTGGCTCAGTCAATGATCGGTCTAGTTGTTTATTTATATTGGTATTGGAGAAGGTATGAATGGGATACTCCAACTGTTAACTATTCACATTCAGAGGATATCTAACTTGAGAATGCGGCAAGGCCGCTGCTTCATCCTGCCACTTGAATGAAGATGAGATAAGTGTTCCTATTAGTGTTTCTCTTCAGGGTACTCCCCCAGTACCCCCTTTCTCTCTGTGCTAGCTGACACCTGTCCACTGACTCTACACTCTGGAGTGGTCCCCTTCCTGGGCAGACCCCTGGGAAGTTCCTCTGTACTCACGATAATGTTTTTCCAGATTCTCCAGTGCCCCAACTCCTCCAGTCAGCTCTCCCAGACCTCTGGGTTCAGCCTCACACCTCTGATTCACCAGGCCGACTGCCTGGGATCACCACCAACTGCTGCAGAAGAGGAGGCAGCCGCCACCCTCCTTCTGGGACTTTGCTTCCCGCAAAAAGACCTCTACCTCGTGTCTCCATGGCTTTTTATACCCTGCCCCATAATGCAACGAGACCAATTGTCTATGCCAATCCCTGGGACAGTACCAAAAGCCTGTGTGTCATTGGTCAGGTTTCCTCCAGCATCCAACGTGCCTCCCTATCGGATTAGCTGGGGACACTCCCTGAGACCAGATGAATCACACACTGGGCACACTGAGCAGACCTAGCTACAGATGCTGCTCCCTGATAAGCAGAGTGCAAATAGATTTTACCTGCTGCTCTTCTGATAAGCAGACAGAGCCAAAACTACACTCTCTACCTAGCACCTGACTAGGAGGGTGCTACATAAATATAATAAACAAGCAAAAAACGCTAGTGCAAAGTTCATCAGAATTTCAAATATATGATTAAATGAAACAAAGTCCACAAAATTGCTCAATGTAAAATTCTCAATTCAATGCGAATCCTGATGGCTCTTGTGAAAAACTACCCAGCACAAAAGGTGTAATTCAAGTGATTTCTGCTACCAGATAAATTGGTCTCCATACAGAGACCAATATGTGCTTGCGTAAATGCCTTTAAGCAACTCTAGCTATGTCCATATCAACCATATGATATTTCTGTTCTCCATTTTCCAGTGTTTCAGAATATTTATAACCAATCCAGACACCTTCTGGACACTCCTTTCCAGGAAATCCCTGGAACCTGATAAATATTCAAGCTGGTTATCCCGAATCTCCCACCCTAAGCTCTGTGTTAGGACTGAGTTTGTCTGCTGTGGTGCTCTGGGCAGAAAGCTGCAGTTTTAGTGTCCCCCAGCAGGTGTCTCCCAGAAGTCAGCAGATTCCACAGATCACCTCCACCTGGCCACACCTGCTGGGAGGGTACTTAAGTTCATCCTTTGTTACTGTTCCTTGCCACAGTGTTTGGGTTGCTCCTGCTTGTACCCTGTTTGTCGTGCTGCTGCCTGACTCTCTAGCCACTTTCTCTTGATCTTGCTCTTGCCCTGTATCCAGTACCCTTCTGCCTTGTTCCAGTACCAGTTTGCTTTCCCCCTTCCCATCTGCTCCCTGCTCTCCCCTCCCCTGCCTTATGTGTTTCTCATTTGTACATTTGTAGATGTAGCACCCTCCTAGGTAGGTGCTAGATAAACACATATGTGGCCTATGTGGCCCTATCTGCTTATCGGGGGGGGGGGGGGGGGGGGGGCTGAATTGTTAGCTAGCCTGTCACATGTTTCCAGGTGTGTTTGTTGAGTCTGGGGAGTCTCCCCGCTTTATCCAATGAGGGACCTTGTTGGACAGTGGAGGAGATCTGGCCAATAGCACATCAGGGTTTCTGACTGTCTCAGTGGGCGGTGATTGCTGCAATGCACCATGGGATTGGAAATAAATCCTGAGGGACTCGAGGGAGCATGTGACAGAGCGTCTTTTGGCGGGAGCATCAGTCCAAGGAAGAGGTGACAGCTGTCTCTCCTCCTGTCAAGTGTGAAGGTGGTCAGGGCGGTCGGCCTAGGGACCAGAGGTTGAGCTGGGCTGCAGAGAATCCAGAGTGTGCTGACCGCGTGAAGCTGCTGGGCAGAAACCTGCAGGAAAAACAGCATTGTGAGTACTTTAGGCAGACCCCCTGGGCAGACCTTAAGAGGGGACCACTCCAGAGAGGTCAAGGAGGATCCAGGAGCCAGCTAAACAGGAGTACATAGTAAAGGGCCAAGTAGTAAAGCCCTGGGGAGTACTGAGGGTGCCAGGAAAGGGCCCTGAAGTGTTCAGCAGTACAGTAAAGTCAGCTGCCTCGGGAAGAAGTATCTTGGGGAGCTTAAAGGGACTTTTCACAGTAAGAGGTGAAGTTCGAGGAACTGGCCTAGTCGGGGTCAGCGTCAGTCAGCGCCAGTCAGCGCTAAGCAGCGTCAAGAAGCATTTTAGTGTCCCTGCTCAATTGTGCATAGTTCAGTTGTTGGAGTATCCCACTCATCCCTTCTCCCATCCAAGTTCTCAAATAAACCCTAAAAACCAAAGAAACTGGACTGGTCATTGTCTGAGGCACTCACACTTGCAACATGCTTGAAGGTACTGCTATTGCTATATATATATATATATATATATATATATATATATACACACACACACACACACACACACACATATCTCACAAAAGTGAGTACACCCCTCACATTTTTGTAAATATTTTATTATATCTTTTCATGTGACAACACTGAAGAAATGGCGCTTTGCTACAATGTAAAGTAAAGAGTGTACAGCTTGTATAACAGTGTAAATTTGCTGTCCCCTCAAAATAACTCAACACACAGCCATTAATGGACAGTAAGGAGTGATAAATATATGAAAAAAGAAATCCTATAAATACACTCACCCTGCGCTAAAATCAATAAGAAGGCACAAGAATAAAATCAATAATATCGACTTGACGTCAAAGCAGCTGCTATAAAGGATAAGATCAACTACAAAAAGGTGTCCGATAATATTAAGAAACAAAATAATATATTCAAACACTAGCAGCGCTAAATAAACAAACTAAGGAATAAAATCCAAAGTCCTTAAATGGGTATTTCCAGGTCATGTGGTGAGTTGGTTAAACGCAATCCTTTTATCACAGGGAGGGTGTGAAGGGTCCTGGCCGTAGCACCTGATTTCCACCACCACTTTGTGCTCCCCCCCCTATTCTTAAAACTCACCAGAGAATGGTGAATTAAGATCCTTCAAGGAATTCCACCACTCGATTCCAACATTGGACACTGGATCACTTTTCCTCTATTTGGCTGTAAACTCTCCTCCGTTGCCTGGCCAGTTTCTTTCCAGCGTTCTCAACGCAGTCCAGGTGTCTCACTCCGTTTCAGATGACGTCTACCTCTCCTGGCTGGCTCGCCAAGATGTTGTGGAATCTTTTCCTCTCAGGTACAAATACCCCGTATCCCATGATGCTGAATGTTCCGCCTTCTCCTGTACCGGGACCGCACTGCGCCTCCGTCTACTCAAGTAGACGGAGGCGCAGTGCGGTCCCGGTACAGGAGAAGGCGGAACATTCAGCATCATGGGATACGGGGTATTTGTACCTGAGAGGAAAAGATTCCACAACATCTTGGCGAGCCAGCCAGGAGAGGTAGACGTCATCTGAAACGGAGTGAGACACCTGGACTGCGTTGAGAACGCTGGAAAGAAACTGGCCAGGCAACGGAGGAGAGTTTACAGCCAAATAGAGGAAAAGTGATCCAGTGTCCAATGTTGGAATCGAGTGGTGGAATTCCTTGAAGGATCTTAATTCACCATTCTCTGGTGAGTTTTAAGAATAGGGGGGGGAGCACAAAGTGGTGGTGGAAATCAGGTGCTACGGCCAGGACCCTTCACACCCTCCCTGTGATAAAAGGATTGCGTTTAACCAACTCACCACATGACCTGGAAATACCCATTTAAGGACTTTGGATTTTATTCCTTAGTTTGTTTATTTAGCGCTGCTAGTGTTTGAATATATTATTTTGTTTCTTAATATTATCGGACACCTTTTTGTACACAGCCATTAATGTCTAAACCGCTGGCAACAAAAGTGAGTACACCCCTAAGTCAAAATGCCCAAATTGGGCCCAATCAGCCATTTTCCCTCCCCAGTGTCATGTGACTTGTTAGTGTTACAAGGTCTCAGGTGTGAATGGGGAGCAGGTGTGGTAAATTTCGTGTTATCGCTCTCATTCTCTCATACTGGTCACTGGAAGTTCAACATGGCATCTCGTGGCAAAAGAACTCTCTGAGGATCTGAGAAAAAGAATTGTTCCTCTACATAAAGATGGCCTAGGCTATAGGAAGATTGCCAAGACCCTGAAACTGAGCTGAAGCACAGTGCCCAAGACCATACAGCAGTTTAACAGAACAGGTTCCACTCAGAGCAGACCTTGCCATGGTCGACCAAAGAAGTTGAGTGCACGTGGTCAGCGTCATATCCAGAGGTTGTCTTTGGGAAATAGACGTATGAGTGCTGCCAGCATTGTTGCAGACGTTGAAGGGGTGGGGGGTCAGTCTGTCTGTGCTCAGACCATACGCCGCACACTGCATCAAATTGGTCTGCATGGCTGTCGTCCTAGAAGGAAGCCTCTTCTAAAGATGATGCCCAAGAAAGCTCGCAAACAGTTTGCTGAAGACAAGCATACTAAGGACATGAATTACTAGAACCATGTCCTGTGGTCTGATGAGACCAAGATAAACTTATTTGGATCAGATGGTGTCAAGCGTGTGTGGAGGCAACCAGGTGAGGAGTACAAAGGCAAGTGTGTCTTGCTTACAGTCAAGCATGGCGGTAGAAGTGCCATGGTCTGGGGCTGCATGAGTACTGCCGACACTGGGGAGCTACAGTTCATTGAGGGAACCCTGAATGCCAACATGTACTGTGACATACTGAAGCAGAGCATGATCCCCTCACATCGGAGACTGGGCTGCAGGGCAGTATTCCAACATAACGACCTCAAACACACCTCCAAGACAATCACTGCCTTGCTAAAGAAGCTGAGTGTAAAGGTGATGGACTGGCCAAGCATATGTCCAGACCTAAACCCTATTGAGCATCTGTGAGGCATCCTAAAATGGAAGGTGGAGGAGTGCCCAAGAGGGTTTAGGCAGTGCTGGAAAAAAATGGTGGCCACACAAAATATTGACACTTTGGGCCCAAATTGGATTATTGCACTTAGGGGTGTACTCACTTTTGTTGTCAGCAGGTTAGACATTAATGGCTGTGTGCTGATTTATTTTGATGGGACAGCAAATTTAAATTGTTATACAAGCTGTACATTCACTACGTTACATTGTAGCAAAGTGTCATCTCTTCAGTGTTGTCACATGAAAAGGTAGAATAAAATATTTTCAAAAATGTGAGGGGTGTACTCACTTTTGTGAGATACTGTGTATATATATATATATATATATATATACAGTTGTGTTCAAAATTATTCAACCCCCAATGCTGTAAAGGGTTTTAGGGAATTTAGTGTACATTTGTAATTGTATTCAGAATGAAATCCTACAAGGACTTCTTAAAGAACCATATGCAACTAAAATGACATTAATTGAGGGCGTGGCCGGGATGTGAAGCTGAGAGGACGTGCGGCGCATGAGCTCCGATCCTGATCTTATCCTTTAACTCCATCCAAGCTATCTCCTACCTCCTCGGCACCCCCTTACCAACCTGGGTCCCCCCAAGAAGTCGAGTGGCAAGCAGCGGGTCCCTCCGCTGCCTCCTGGCAAGCTCCGATCCTCGACAGCTGCGGTGTCCTCTCCCTGTCCCTCGGAGCGGGCGGCAGCCATCTTGGTCACGAGCTCTTTCACCCACAGCATGTCTGTCAGCACACAGACTGAGGCCGGCCCGAGCTGCAGCCAGGATCCATCGCCATCTGAAATCCTGGAGGCAATCAAGGCTTGCAGGGACACCCTGACGGTCAAGATGGACTATCTTGCAACGGACGTCAGCCTTATCCGCCATGACTTGGATAAGTTCTGCTCGCGGATGTCCGAGGCAGAAGGCCGCATCTCTCAATTGGAGGACTCCACCAGGGAAGATTCTCGTGACCTACGGGCCTTACAGCTTCAAGTTAAGGCTCTCCAGGACAGGGCGATAGACACGGAGAACCGATTGCGGCGAAATAACATCCACATCCTGGGCCTGCCAGAGCGGGCGGAGGGCCCCAAGCCAGCCGAATTCGCGGAATCCTTCTTGCCTACCCTCCTGGACCTCCCTGCCATGCCGCCCACCTTCGTGGTGGAGCGGGCCCACAGGGTCCCACCGGCCCCCCCGATTCCGGGGGCCCCTCCCAGGCCTTTACTCCTCCGACACCTGAACTACAGGGACCGGG